>NC_139255.1:3479646-3928478 GCF_977018435.1 Lepisma saccharinum
CTACGTTCAAACCAAACTCTGAGTTCATGGAGCCAATTATCTACACACCCTCTCCACCGATATATTTTCCTGTATCTCGTAATCGCATAGACAACATAGAATTGGCAATTACCAACGAGAAGGGAGAGGTATTTGATTTTGCAGGAGCCACGATCACTGCCGTCGTGGAAATTAACATATAATAAATAACCATTATGGAGTAAATCGAAAGTTACGAGTTTTAGTCCTTCCCACCCAATCGTCGCACGTTTGCCAACCTCAATGGAGCGAATCGAGAGATAGAATACGACGCGGAAGTCGGAGACGGGTTCATTCACCCTCACAGAGCTGATTTGTATATCAAGTTTGATGTTGTGAAGAGAGACAACGGCGAAGCATTCCTTGCCAATGCAAATTTAAGACTTGTAGATAATTTTGTGCCGTACCTGTTCTCCCAGGTGGAAGTTAGAAAGCATGGCACCGTCATCGATAGGGTTGACTACCCCGGGATTACCTCTACAGCTGTGGGAACACTGAAACTCTCCAAGACCGATGCAGCATACTACCAGGTAGGGGGATTCAAAGCAGGTACAAAAATCAAAACTCAAAGTCACACAGTACTGTTTCCCATGTGCCTGCTTCCTGGCTTCTTCTCCGACTATTATGTGGAAGGGTGGTTTGCGCGTCACTTTTCTCAGAAGCGCCAACGACAACGATGCGCTGATGCGTTATAGCACCTTGAGTGCAGACGGTTCAGCACTTCCCAACACACTACCCGATCCTGCCAAGTGCATCATCCAGTCCATGGGGCTGCGCATGCCCGTAGTGGAATACGAAACTAACTACGCTATCAAGTACAAAGCAGACATTTTGAAGAATCCCCAAGTACCCATCCAATTTTACGGTTACCAGTGCGCGCAGAAACCTGCTTCCGGCAACCATTTTGAATTTGACGTGACCACACAGTTTAACAGCATCCTGTACGATATGCCAGAGTTTGTGGTCGTGCTCTTCCAGACAGGGGAGGACAACAACCAAGAAAAAGATTCGAGTCAGTTCGACAACTGCAAGATCAAAAACATCTACCTTAAAAATGGGAGGAACAAAGTTTTCCCGCGTGAGAACTACAACCTTAAGATTGCAAACAACGACTACCTGAAACTGTATGAGGCATACACAGCTTACAACAGAGTGACCTCCGGCAATGTGGACGTGTACTACAACCCCAATGAGTTCATATATCGCAGACCCATGTTCGTCATCAAAAACTTCGAAGAGAAAGCAGGTGGTTGTTAACGATCGTACCAACATCAAAATTGTGTGCGAGTTCCATGATGCCTGGCCTGCCGATACTCTATGCAACGTTATTCTTATTGCAGAGAAAACTTTTGTGTATGATGTCAAGAATGAAAGAGTGACTGAACAGTTTTAGATACAAGAAAAAAAATGGATAATTCTATAAAAATTACACTGACCTTAGATCCAAACATTCTTCACACATAAAAAAAATCACTATACCATAGAAATGTATGGCAATACTGAGTAGTGCCAACTCCTATTTGTAAACTAGCTTCGCCTGCAAAATATCACATGGTGAAATTTTTGCGGAGGAAGTAGGCAACACTGCGAGCCCCCACTGTGGCCCCTCCAAAAGTAGTGGGGGGCATTGAACCAATTCCACGACATACATCGTGAAAAGGGGGCTCACACATCATAAAAAATACATCGTAGCCGTTTACGCTGAGGGCCCCCACCTACAAAAAAAAAATAAGGCCCCCCAAATACATCGTAGGCGTTTACGTTGAGGGCCCACCACCTACAAAAATAAGATTGAGCAAACAATAGGGGTTGAACATCGTCAAATACTATAAAATCAACAAAAAATACATCGTAGCCGTTCACGCTGAGGGCCCACCTACAAGGATAACATAGAAACAACCATTTTTACACTTTCTAGGTTACTTTAACCCGTAAAAGGCTGTAAGAAACTGAATATGTTAAGTTATATCACGTAAGATTATGGCATACCTACAAAGATGAGTCTCCAAAAATGTGATTGAGCAAAAAATAGGGCTAGAACATCGTCGAACGCAATAAAATCCATAAAAAAATCATCAAAATCATGAAAATATGTCATAACTGAGGTTACATACTAGGCATACCCACAAGGATTACTTAGAAACAAATACGTTTCCACTACTGTTATTATATTCTGCAAGAATTCTCTCATTGTAACATTTAGAAATTCCTTCCCTTGTATCTTAATCTATTGAATTTCATTCCCTTGTTTTTCTTTTTTTCCGAGTGCAGACAGTGAAGGTATGAACGCTGTAGGTTTGCAATGTTGTTACGACGTCCCTGTCAAGATAGGTTGCACCTTAGAGTAGTAGACGCGGGAATTTTTTTCCCTGGAGGTGGCTTCGTTCAAAGAGGATCGGGATACAGAATAAAATACTTCGTATTTTTAAAACTTCGTTTTGAAAGTTGCTCAAAAACAGTTTTGGTAATCGGTTGTCATTCACCACCTTGCTTTTCCCGAATTATTTACTGCGTTCATTTGAAACTTTTGATTTTCTCAAAATATCGGAGGGGCTGTAGCCCTATCAGCCCCCCCTGCACGCCAGTGACGCGTTTTCTTTGTTCTTCTTTTCATTGTATCGTATACTTCTATTCGATATTTTGGGTCTTAATATAGTTAGAAACAGTATCGGGTTAATTCTCGTCTATCATGAGGTATGGGTATTTTTCAGCTATCGTCTGTTAGGTTCAATGAAGGTTTACCGTTGATATTAGATGGTTCGGGGTGATCAATCAATTTTAGACTTCAAGAGAAAGCAATTGCTTTGTTGGACGTCAAAAGAATGGCCAAGTGCTCTTGTGATAAATGACGGTTTACAGTTTCAGAGGGCTGATCGCGTAATTTTAGAGGTTAAGACCGGGCTTAATTGACATTTGTTGTTGTTTTAGTAGTCTCAGGGGCGATCTCTTAATTTTAGACCTCAAGTGAGGAAGATTGACATTTTAGGCTTCAAGGTGAGGCAATTGGCATTTGAGAGATTCAGCACAACTGTGATAACCTGTTTTTAAATGTGGGAATGTATAGAGTCTCCAACAGTACATTGTTTGATGCGAGGCTATGAAATCAACTTTTGTAACATGCGAATTTTAACACTACAGCAAGAGCACATGTATTCCTTAATATATTATAGACCTATAAATAAACAACACGCTATGCTTACGCAATACTAATTAACATGTTTTTTGTGCAGAAATTTACTAGGAATGGAAGCTGTCCATGTTTTCACTTTTCAGTGGCTTCATTTTTTATTGCATTAATAATGTTTTTTGTAACAATAAATAAATAACGTAGTAAGTGGCGATTTCTTTCCAGCTGTGAAGACATGATTGTTGATTGCATCCAAGACATGCACTATCTGACAGGGGAGATATGCTGCAAGAAATTCATGCCTGTGTTTGGAAATTTAGGCCAGTGTTTCTCTACGAGGCTTCCCATCACCAGAACTTCCGATCTCGATCTACAATTCGTCATCGTTCTCAAGTACAGCCCGGACGAGGTTGTTGGTAAGTTTTCATGTCCTGTGTAAACCCCGCGCCATGAGAGAACCTAGCCAAACTTTTCGTCTCCAGATGTGTGAGTTTTCAAGTGCAAAAAGCAGTGTTGCCACCTGGATCGCAGTCCAGTCATTTGCTAACCGGCGGCGATTAGGCCTAGTCGCGCCTTTGACTCCAAACTGTTGTTCTGCATACGTTTGGCAATATACCACAATAATTTTTCGTCGTCATGGCAGCTGAACCAACTTGCTCCCATGGTGACCCTACTCTCCTGTGCAAGAGCAAACCAAAATTAGAATTTAAATTTGGTTTTCATCGCGCGGGGAAAGGATGGTTGCAGAATTTTTAAACGAACGTTCTTATATAAGCAAAATGTGTAAGGCAGGCTTTATACGAAAGCATTTCCTTTAACATTTATGGTAGCATAAATGCTATGTAAATGCTGC
The DNA here is from genome assembly GCF_977018435.1 of Lepisma saccharinum. Classification (NCBI taxonomy): domain Eukaryota; kingdom Metazoa; phylum Arthropoda; class Insecta; order Zygentoma; family Lepismatidae; genus Lepisma; species Lepisma saccharinum. The sequence continues at coordinate 3,483,645 of NC_139255.1, forward strand.
CAAAAATCTTATAGCAGACGGTATTTTACACGATAGCATTTCATGGGATATTTCGGTTAGCTTGTATGTATTTATAATACATACAGCACCAAAGGCACATCAAGTTGCACCATCTATGGTGAGTGCACGGTGTTTACAATGGAAACAACTAAAATATTCTTCGATGCGTATACAGTAAACGTTGTAAAGTATGTATTTGAACAGTGCCATTCTTCTCTATCTAAAACTATTTAATACGAAACTTTATTCCTCCCGGTTGAACAGTTATCGTCTTTTAAAAATGTGAAGTGATATAGTGGAACCACAAGCAAAAACACCTGCGCAGAAGCACATCGCGCCGGGGGGTGCGGGAAAGGGCAGAGGGAAGGAACATTCAGCGCGGCTCCCGTCAGCGTTGCCTGTCCTATTGATTTCTCGGGAGAATTCCTTAATAAACTATTGCTCTGGAACCTCCAACTGCCAGCTCAAAAACACGTTTCCTGCTCATCTTACTTGAACATGGAGGAGAGAGGTGGAGTGGAACTCCTCTCAGTCGTGAAAAGTGCTGTTTGAACTGTGAAATTATGTCAAACGCTACTCAATTGTGCTAAGACATTATTTTATTACTTTTACTACATTACTATTTTTAGATGGCTGTATTTTATCCAACTCCAAACTCTATTTCTATTTTAGTTATTTTACTTCGCTATTGTGCCTCTACGGGTATGTACGACAACAAGGATGAATGAAGAAGTGATGACCTGGATGAAGTGACACAAACACAATGAAACGTCTGTGCCTTGCTAGGTAGAACCTCTGACTTCGCAGCGTGGGCAAATATATATATACATGTTCATGTGTGTGTGTATATATATATATATTTATAGCAGATAGGGAGGATAGGTGAACCCTAGTATAAGCGTTGTTATCTTCAATTATTGAGGAAGACATGCTGTATAATTCACCAATATATTTCACATACGTAATTCATTTTCCCATTATGGTGCAGGACGCGTGCCAACCCCTAACGATACCTGTACACCGAACACCAGCAGAAGGCAAATTAATTTGTTATTGTTAGCATTCGACTTGAAAGATTGTGGAAAATCCCTGACAACGAAGGGCGAAACGTTAGCTTCATTTGTGAACACAATTTTCTACGATTTACTGTCCGAAAATAGAGGCATAGCAGACCCCTTGTGTCGGTGCTGAGAAAGGGCAAGCTTGAGGGTGTTTTCCGCGCAGCCTCTTAGTTTTTACCACCCGAAGATGCGAAAGAGATGAAATATATTAGTCGGGTCCCTCAGACGGTATACTTTCTTTTGTTTGAAACACGTCCACTCCTGAAATGGAGATGTTCGGTTTCTTTTCGCGAAACACAGGGTGCTGGGTTTAGTACCATTGTTACAAATGTATCTGTGACGTTTACACCTTAAACAACGCGCGCCACTGCAGCAGGGGGCCTTTATTGTGACCTTTTGCTTGGCGACTCTAGGCTATTCACAAAATTTCTCGTTCCCTTCTCTTCTGGAAAATGAATGTTGACGTAAAAGTACCTATTATTTCAGACCTATGAGTCGATTTGAGTCACAGTAATTTACATCCTATTATAATAGGAACGTGGTAATTTCAAACTCAAGTGGTGTTTTCTGAGAGGGCAACGCTAGTACGGGTTAGTATGCCTAGTTTACCCGCCTGATAAAACAAAACAAAAACACATTTTTTCCCCCTAGCTGGAAAGAATCTGCGGACGTTCCCTTGCCCCCAAGTGCGCACGCCAAAACCACCCCCCCCTAAAAAATGTCGTTTATCCGCTACTATTAGATCATTGGATTTTGTAGCAGATCTTCTGGTTTCTCAAGGAATAATCTCCTTATTTTTTCAAGTCTGACCTGGCAACACTGCTTCGAGCACCGACAACGGCAGAGAAGATGCGCGAACGTTTTTGACGGAAGGTTTTTTTCCTTGGGGTCGAACTATACATTGTTTACATCTCACGTTGCCGCCATTACAACCGCACTCGTGACCTAGAGGTCGCTTCTGATAGGTTCATGCTACGGAAATAGGATCGATCCTATCCTTGAGAAATGCCATGAAATATGCCATGACATCTGAAATGCCATAACATTTCTCACTTTACACGGTAGCATTTTGGACATGGCATAAATGTTAAGAAAAATGCTCAGGAAAATGCTTTCGTCTAAAGCCTAAGAGATAACATTCAATAGGTTTTGTCGTGTCATAGCCACATTTACAACACCCATGTAGATGTCGAAAATGTGGGCGTAGTTAATAGCAAAAGTCAATAGTAGTCTATTTCTTACATGACGTAATGAACTATCATCTGGTTCCTTGACATTGCGCATCAGATAGACATAATTCACAGCGTAGTAAATTAACGCATGTCGCTATTGTTGGTTTGTAGGATCAAATTTCGGTCACTTCTTCCGATAGTTTTAAAAGATTCAATCTGTTGTTGTAGTCGTGTTGGATTTGAAGCCGTTATTTATTTTATGTCTGGTGTTAGATGTGTTACATTTGATGTTTTCAGTAATTTTCCTACACTATTGTTGTAATCCCGTCTTACCTGGTATCTGAGGTCACAGGGATGCTTCAATAATACATTTTAGGTAGAGCTTAATTATACTTGTGAGTTGAACCTGCTCCGACTAGGAGGAATGAGATATGGAAGGTTGAATTTAAAGGTTATTTACGCTTGTTCATACCTGGTAGGCGAATGATGTTCTTGTCCAGATGCTTCTTGCAGACCGAATTCTGACTGATGTCAAGGTTCGATACTGCGACCCTTGACTCACTGTTACGAGCAATCCCGCGCGAATAGCTGCGTGCTTATGCAGCCGTAAACTTCGTACACCGTCGTCGTAGTTTAGTTAGTTGTAATGTGTATTCGTAATTTAAGAGTAATGAGCGACTAATCGGAGACCAATGAGAGACTAATGGAAGCGAGCTTCCTTTTATGATCTTTGGCTTCGAAAGGTTATTACTCCTTTCGAACACGCTGGATCATGTTAGTTCCACGCATTTGCCTTTCAGTCATTGCTTCACGGAAGTTACGAAGTTTGCGCATTCTTGAGATTGCTCGTTGGTCGGACAATTCCAGTGAATAAACAAGCGTAAATATTCTCTTGGCGAGGTTTTCTCGTATTTGTAATCACCATATTTCTACATTCCCCTTGTTAAGTCAATCGATCCATTCTGTGATGGTCGACCAACCATGTCCGGAGGAGGTTAGATTTAAAATTATCATTTATTAAAATTCCAAAACCGTAGAACACCAAAGTAGTATGTATGCTACGTTCTGACGACGCCCTTTGACCTACTTTTTATTTTACTACGTTTTACGGACTAAACTAACCTACAATGAGAGAAAAATGGACAGAAGAAGCTCTGGCATCACTTTTTAAGCTATTTTTTACCTCCTGCAAATTTTGCTTTTATGCTAACTCGCCCTTTGACCTACTTTTGAAATGACTTACGACATTTTCCTATAAAGCTGCTGTCTCCTCTTAATGTAAGGTCCCTCAGTGTAATCTACTACGACCTTGCTCTCAGCGTAATCTGCCACGATGTTTTGCTTTTAAAACTCATGTGTGATCTTCTACGGTGTGTGTGTGTGATAATCATAATTATTTTTGTTAAGGGAATTCCTGGCCCCCCAAAAAAGAAAATCCCGCCAGAGGTGCGTGGTGCCCAACACAGTTCTAATGGCCACGGCTATCAAAGCCATGCCTCTGTAGAGTTTCATGGGTTCTTTTTTTTTTTAAAAAACCCCCCATGACTCCCTACAGAGGACCTCCGTGTGTAATGTGTGTGTTTTATGATTGAAGAGAAGAAAAAATTTGGTTAAGAATGGAATGTGTAAGAACTAAAAAGTTTCCGTAGGGTGCAGCATCTGAAAGAAATAAAATATCTTCAAATAGTGTACATAATATGATAGAAAAATGTCGCTCAGTATCGTGAAGTTCTTGTACGTGGGCTGAGCGACGAGCTTGTTTATTTTCTTCGGGTCGGAGACCAAGTTGATATTTTTTCTTTTCCTCGCATCTTCCATGCTCTTGCCGTAGATGCTTTTGTTCATCAATTTGTATAGGTCTTTGTCTGCTGAAGACGAAGCTGATGCTCGACGTTGAGTGTTGCCGTCGATATAGGGTGCTAGCCACCTGGTCTGTCTAAACTTCAATCCCGAGTGCACACGCTACAAAACCAATCCATGTTGGAGGTAGAATTGTAGGAGACGATAATGCACCACGTAATTCTCTTTGCTCTTGAAGGTGAGCATCAGCTTCTTCTCCGGAGCCGATTCCATCACAGGTGCCATAGAAAATCCATGGTGTTCTTGATGAAGTGATGCACGATATTCCAAATCTACTTTCAGGAAACATCCATTTTCATGATCTTCGCTCCATTCTAAACAATCTTGAAGTTCCTGCTCACTCATCCATTCGTATTCTCCGACGGGCAGAGGCTCGGACATGGCATAACCATACAGGTTGTTCATGTCCCAGTATGCCAAGAAGTTTGTCGGTTTCCCTGCATCGAAATCGGCAACATATGGATTGTTGGCCTTGACGTATCGAAGGGGACACTGGACGATTGCTCCACGTTTTGCCTCTTCGACAAACAAAAATTGATTGACATTTTTGATGAGTTCTATCTTCACCTTCGTGGATTTTAACATCGCCTGCCAAGAATAACCCGGTGTGGTGTAGCTGAAAGCGGGGTCCAAACCATATGCTGCCATTCCTCTCGAGCGATGGAGATGAAAACGGTCGCTCAATAGCGTAACATCCAGTTTTAGATACAAATCATGATAGTCGGCCATGGTTTGACAAGAGAATGTAGACCAGACAAGCTGAGCATGATGGTAGTCCTCTTCGGTTAAACAGGTGTCGCTAAGACGACTGTAGAATGCTTCTCTCGGTGGTAACGATGTTTCTGAGAATTTGGAAGCATTCGTCATGTATTCGTAGGGGTAAACACCCTTGCGTCTCAACAGTGCTAAATGTTGGTCGCCAAAACATTTCCTGGTGGCGACCAAATCATCGTCGGTGAGTTGAGACGCAAGTGTCGCCAAACTCGAAGACAGAAAGTTGTAGGAGTCCAAGAAGCGAATTTCTACGTGATTGCCATTTCCAACGTCCACCTTCTTGCTGAATGAAATGAATTTCTCATTGGTGCGAGCTATGACGCTAATGGGTTGAGCGTCGCATCCCATCTCCTTTATGAAGATTTTGGCGTCGTAGCCCTCCAAATTGTGAATGAATACAGGAATAAAATTCGGTTTTTTGATTTGTAGATTACAGTTGTTACATAGGGGGGCCACATATTTTCCCGTGTGATGATTATGGTGGCGAACTTTGACATTTTCGAGGGTGAAGTTACTTTCGCACACATCACACAGAGAGGCAAGGTCGTATGCTTCCTTCTCTTCCTGGGTAAGAGGCTCTATTGCTTTGTCTTCTCTTAGTAGAGGAGCAAATTGTATGGCCATCTGTTTCAAGGTTTGAACGAATTTTTGTGGAGCATCATTGCCACGATGTAAAATAACATTGCCTGTGTTGTTGACCATCAATCCAAAAGCGCAGGCTTCGTGATGTAGAATTTCGGTAGTGCTCGATACGCTGGGATTCGGTTCGAAGATGGCGAGTGGAAGTTGGAAACTTTCAAAGTCGGCGCATATCACCACGGGATGCCAGAGTAATGCCTTGTAGTTGGAAAATGTCATGTCTCGAGAAGGCATTTTGATAGCCGTAGCCGGATGTTTACTACACATTTCTCGGAGTTCTTCATCAGCATTCTTTTTTCCTCGACCGTAGAATATACACAGGCATTTATCGCATACTCGAATTTTATGGTGATCTGTGGTAATTTGACTTCTTGTTAATTTTGGAAGATTCTGAATTAGACAATAATGATAATTATCATCATCTTCGATCAGGAGTAATCTGATGACATGATTACTTTTAATGTTGCTATGTCTGAGAACGTAGATGGTGTTGTTTTTATCTAATCCGAAGATGTGTACTGCTATACTTTCGTTTTTATCTGTCTTGTACTGTGTTTCAAATTTACTAATGTCTCCTAGATTTACAGGGTAATTAATGCCAGCCATAGGTTTTTCAAATTCTGAGAGATATTCTGGCTTGTTGTAATGATATAAACGTTGTTTATCATTATTGGCTGGGTGATGATCGGCAATGATGCACCACAAAAAGCATCTGTTATCCTCATTTTGAATGTTGATGATGGCTTTCTTACTGGCTATTTCCGGAGGCAAATTTATGTACCTGGATCCCCCCCATTGGATTGAATCGTGCTACCTTCAAAGTTAAAGTGTGAGGCGAACCGCAAAGTGTCCAACCCGATCCACGTTTTTGGAAAGTCTCGTGCTTGTTCAACAAAGCGTCAAACATCTGGTTGCAAATGGCATCCACCTCATCGACGTCGGTGGCGTGGAGGCTCTTTACACCAGTGTAATGATGGAAAGTTTCTCGCTCTTTTTTTACGTTTTCATAAATGACGGAAACGATGAGGTGGATTTTCAACGAGCATTGCAATAAAGCTTCGGTGATAGACGAAATTAACTTGCTTTTGACCGAGCGAAAAAAGTTGTTTAGATCAGATGTTTCTTCAGATCGGAAAGTCTCCTCGGTTAAAATATTTCGAATATTTTCGCCGGCACTCTTCTGCTTCTATCGTGGCGCTTGATCGTCAACATCGAGCTTTCTCTTACCATGCACATTCTTCCGATGTCTACTCAAGTGAGAGATGGATATATATTTCCCACAGTGGTCACATGCACGTTTCGCTTCCTTCTTCTCCATTTTTTGCTAAGAAAAAAAGATGAAGTTACTAAACTGCACACATTTTTGTGGTGTTATTTATATTAGACCCCAAGCATAAACGATCTATCATAGATGAAGTTACTATTTGTGGTGTTATATATATTAGATACGATCTAAATTTTTTCTTAAATAACAAGGACAATGAATCTCTTTGGTTTTCGAAAGCAAACCAATATGGAAATTGTACACCGCACGACAGATCTACCTTCCGTGTTATCTAAACTCAACGGTCTACTGATCGTTCATCTCAACAGCATTTGGACGAAATTGGACGATGACGTGGGTTAAATCTTTTACGTCTTCAACAACAATTTACATTTCTACGAAATTCCGATCGACGGGAAATTTCGGATCACCGTGAATCCGGAGAACGAAGGGCGAAAAATCAAAATTTCTACCGGCAAGAACATTTTTCAAATGAAGCACGACAAGGTACTTTCTAACATGGCGTACGATGTTTCAGCAGGCGATTATCTTTACGTGGAACTCCTCGGAGATTACGACAAACTCATTCCTCTGTTCGTAGAATTACGAATCGTCTATATTATTATAAATAACCATAATGCCTAACGACATTTTCGGCCACACCAAGCGTGTAGACCACGCAGAAGAGATTCTCATGCTGGATGTTCGAGTTAAAAAGTTGAGGAGCGATTTGATCGCTTTGCAGGAGACCTTAAACAAAAGTTTAGAGTCGGAGATTGCTACGCTCCAAACGCAATGTCTCGATCCTATTCTGAAAATTAATTCCGAACTGAAAACGCTCATAAAAAAATATGTTGACGTACCTTCTTACGACAACGTTCAAAATATACAGTTGAGCGTGGATTTGCTTCAAAATGATTTGACCAAATTACAGCAATTTCAATCGAAAGATTTGGAAAAATTAAAACTCGAAATCGAAGAACGAACTTCCGCAATCGAAAAGAATTTCTCTGAACTTCAAACCGTCGTGAACGATATCGTTGTAGAACGCTTGCATGTCGTCGTTTCCAAATTACAAGAATTCACCAGCATGTTGGAAGAAATTAAATCCAAGTTACAGACTTTGGAAGATACCATGACGAATCTACCATCTTCAGACGAACTGCAGGTCATCAGTAAAAGCGTCGCGAACATAAAAATTCAATTGGAGGCCTATCAAGAACACATTCAAACCACCATCGCTACGCTTCAGGCGTCTTTGGAGTTGATCAACGAAGAAATTAAAAATATTCACGCTCAAGCAAGCGCGTTGACGAGTATTCAAGACACGTTAAGCACGGTTCAGCAGAAGATCGAATATTTAGAAAATTTGAACGTCGAATCGAACCTTGCTCATTTTCATAACGTACTCGACAACATACAGGGTGACTTGGAATCGTTACGGACGAGCGTGCCTTCGAAGGAAGATTTGGAAAAATTGAAAACGGCGGTGACGGCATTATCCGATTCGAGTGACATCAAAAGTTCATTGAGCGATCTCGAAAGCACGGTGGCCAATCTCCCCACCTCCAAAGAATTACACGCTTTGAAAAGGAACATATCTCGAATGCTGAAACGACTAGAAACGGAAACGGCAAACGTGGAACAGATTCGAGATGAAATTAGTTCGCTGGTGTCGACCTTGCCAACATCGCAGAGCGTCACGGATCTTCACACGCAGTTTACCGAGCCGCGGAGCATCGTGAACGATCTTACCGAGATAAGTTCGAAATTGAATCAAGTTGAGAACCTTCAGAACATTATCGTCAACATCAGAGATCAAGTTGCAGTGCAGGAATCCACGCAGGAATCGACGCTGGCCTCTTTCGGTGCCAAGTTGCAAGAACTGAACGAAAACTACAAGCAGTTGAACGTGGAAGTGAAAATCAAACCGTCATTTTCTGCCGTAACGACTCGGAAATGTCCATGAGAAGGGTCACGTCCAATTTCAGGTAGATGTCGTGATACTGGCGAAACGTTTGGCAATTGAAAGCCGCCACACACTACGAGCGTGTTCGTAGTCCTCTTCGGAACAGACGTCCTCCGTGAGATGAGAATACAATGCCTCCCGGGGTGGAAGTTCTGTCTCGTCAAATTTGTTGAAATCGTTAACGTACTCGTAGGGGTAGACGCCCTTGCGACGCAAAAGATTCAAATTCTCATCCCCGAAGCATTGCTTGGTGGCCACAAGATCTTCGTCGCCAAGTTGAGTTGCAAGGGTGGCGAGGCTGGAGGACAGGAAATTGTAAGAGTCCAGGATTCTAACTTCCACACTTCCTCCTTCTTCGAGAGGGATCCACACTCTTACTGCAATATACTTCTCGCTCGTGCTGATTCGAGTCGTGATATTGTACAACTCTTTGATGAACAGATGCGTATCATATTTTTCCGTGTAATGCAGATACACGGCAACAAAATGCGACTCCTTAATTTTAAGATTGCAGGAATTACAGATGGTGTTCAGGAATAATCCATTCTGATGGTTATGGTGTACAACCTTGTGATTTTCGGGGGTGAAAGCCTGGTTACACTCCGCACATCTTGTTGCCGTGTCATGTCTCCGTTGTTGTACCGTTGTCAGAGCAGGTGGAGAAACGTAAGGACCTTTCAGTCTGGGTGCAAGTTCTCTTGCGCATTCCGCTATCTTCTTAACAAATTTTTTTGCCGCATCGGGTCCGCAATACAAGATGACAGCATTTAATTTTTCTCCGTAGATGGAGAAACTGCAAGGTTCGTGGTGAAAAATTTATATTGTGCTTGAGGAAGAGGGATCAGGGTTGCAAGACGTCATGGGAACTTGGAAGCTTTCAAAATCGGCATAAAGGACAACGGGATGGTGGAGAAGAGCCTGGTGTTTCTGAAATTTCATCTTGGTTCCGGGTTCCGGCATGACATCTTCGGGTTCTGCATTCACGGAGCCAAAACACTTGTGCTGTTCTTTCATCTTCTTTCCCACGCGAAAAATTCTCAAACACCGATCGCAAATTTCAATCTTGTCGTGATGCTTGCTGATCTGTCTTCCGACTAGGCGAGAAAAATTGCGAATCAAACTGTAACGGCCATCTACAAGCAAGAGTCGAATTACATTATTCTGGCTTCTCGCAGGTCTTAACACACAAATGTTGCCGCAATCGTCAACCCCGAAAACAGAAATATCGACATCTTTTCTTTTTTCCTCTCTATAGTTTTTTATAAAATGATCTATGTTGTTCAGGTCCACAGGATAGGAAATTCCTTTCATGACATTTTTATAACTCCGCTCGTATCGGGTGTAATTCGACGTTCGGGGTGTTCATTATTAGAGGGGTGTAATGCGGCGATTACAGACCATAAGAAACTCTTCTGATATTTACTTTCTATGTTTAACACTGCACTTTTTTTTAATGTCTGGTGCAACATGTTTTGTTTTTTGAGGACTGCTTAAGGGTTTGAAGTTGCACACTCGAAGCTGTAACATGTGGCTGCGACCGCAAAGACACCATCCACTCCCACGTCCTTCAAAATCTTCTTCTTTTTTTGACAGACGCTCAAATAGCCGTGTCACAATCTCGTCAAGATCGTCGTGATTGCCCTCATGTAAGCCTTCGCACCCTACGTAAAAGCTGAAAGTGCTTGTCTTGTCCGAGACAACTTTCTCATACAGCAGGGTCAAGACGAAATGAATTTTAACTGCAACATTAATGAGGCAATCCCGTAATTCATCAACTACCAGAGATTTCACATTGTCGAGGAAGGTGCTCGAGTCACACGCGTCACTTCCAGATTTATACGTCATGATGCGTGCACTTTTATTCAGAGCACCGCCTTCATGCGCATCAAAGCGAGATTTCTTTGCCTGGGGGACATCATGTTCCGGTAGACGACATTTTTTCAAATGCTTCGAGATGTTCGATTTAGATATCAACTTCGCACAGTTGCGACATGCCATCATTTTCCCGCAAAGACCGGAGGGGCCTGGTAGCGGTTCCATTTCTCTGTATATATATATATACTCTGTTATTTATATACGTGAAATTTTTTGGGGTTGGTGGTCAAAGCGCACTGAAACAGAAGAAAAAAAATATGCTACACATTTTTCCTTCCAAAGTGCATATATATATTAGACGCGATCAGTGTGTGTGTGCACTGTTGTAGGAGGTGTGTGTCAATTTTTATGACTCCTCTGAATATGTGTGTGTGTCAGACGCAAAACAAAATAAATATATATCGTGAAAAAAATAAAACACACTTGAAAAAACTTACCTCTTAAGAGAGAGAGACAGACTTCAAAAAAACTTGTAGCTCACTGAACTTCCACGATGCTATATATGTATACTGCCAGACAAAACAATTAAGGATACTGAACTGCCACGATTGACGTTCACTATGATAATGATGTACAAAAGGAGAAACTGGTACGTTATATAGGAACCCCACCCACGCGACCTCTCCTGGTTAAAACACAATGAGCAAATGTCCTAGCAATGAACCCCGTTGACCGATTCACTCATGCATGTGTGTGTTGCCCTGGTTAAAACGAACAATGCTATACTTTCTATTTCTTTTTCAACAAAGACCTTTTGATGCGCATGTCCTGTGGGGGACAAATGGCAATGAACGGGTAAGTACCCCGTTGACAGTTCCACCCATGCATGTTGTCATGGTACAATGAACAATGCTATACTTCCTATTTTTTTTCAGCAAGACCTTTTTGACGCACATGTCCTGCGGTATGTTCACCAATCAATTGGCTTCCGATTCTCTGGCGATTATCACGAAGGACAAGGTGAGAGTTTTTTACTCTCCTTCCTACACGTGTTTCAAGTTGCAAGCTTTTTACCAAGCTACGCACTCGAAGAGGTTTTAGACAAGCTCAACAATTACTGCGCTGAATGTTTCACTCAAGGCCAAACTTGTTTTTCCTTCGATGACGTTCTCGAATTATTAGATAAACACGAAACAGCACTTGACGCGACAACGTCTACTACCAAAATAAAAAAAACTCTCTACACTTCCATGCGTCCGTCGGGTTCTCACGGTTCACACCCAACCATCTGGAGCAAATTTTCTCTTCGATAAATTGTCCTTGCGAAACATGCAATTACTTCAATGGGTATGGCGCCTCGTGTTTTTGAGAACGTTTTCTCAAGAGTATAGAAGTGCTCAAGTGGATTCCCGCTTACTCAGCATACAAGGTTATAAGATGTTACAATGGTTGTTCGGCACGCCGACATTAATTTGGAACGATCACATGCAGATGATCGAGATCACGTCCAAAAATCCAGATGGAGAAACGCCCGTCTACCTGAGCAGGAACGTCCAAAATTTCGTGAAACTGGACGATCGGATTTTATTCATGTGTCGCATGTACGATTATTTGAAATCTCGAGATTCTCTTGCCGATATACGCGCTGCGTTGCAGAAAGATGCCGTCACGACCGAACCGGTCATCATCCGCTGTTTATTATATGTGTTGGACGTTGTAGATAGGATAAAACGGTATGGACGATGATGATGTACATTATTTTATCGCCTGTGCGACAAGAGATGTCGCATTTGAATTTCGGATGGTCGATTACCGGATCCTTCGTTCGGAAGAAGCAAAACGAACCGAAGAATTCGATGCAGTCGTTTGCCGAGCGACCGAATTTTTGCGGTTCTATTCGGTTCTGCTCACAATTCCGTGGCACCATCTACCCCGCAGCATAGTACACTTTTTCATTATTTTGTCAACAGCATGGATATCGTACAATGTCGTTTCTTGACGGCGTCAACGCACGTCCACGTAAAATTCGTTAAATCGCTATGGGAAGGTCTGGAACTTGAATTCGTGAAAAAGATCGATGTGCATAACCACATGCATGATTTATTTAGAGATTCGTGTAAGAAATTCGGTAAACGTTTGAAATGCGAAGGGATACGTCTCCAAATTATCGAAATTCTTCTGCGACATTCTTGTTTTTCCGAGAAAGAACTCAATTTTCTCGCGGGTACCATTTTTGTGATCCCGTTGCATGCATTACGGAGGTCCTCTGTAGAGTTTCATGGAGAAAAAAAACACGTGAAACTCTACAGAGGTGTGGTTATCTAACCGCAGCCGTTAGAACCTTTTTGGGTTGGGCACCACGTACCCTGGCGGGGTTATAGGGGCCAGGGATCCTAAAAAAAACAATTATTATTATTTTGTTTGATTGCTTGCGTCACAATACAGAAATAATGAGAGGCGCGTGTGTGCATGTGTGGCACATCGTTCCCGAGAGGTTTACAAAGGTCACGATATATAAACATGACCCCGGACTTGGAAAATTACGATAAGGCACATTCGTACTTCAAGGACGAGAAAGTGTATTTTCTCGTACCGGCTTTTCTGCGCTGTGAAACATCGTCAGCGCAATAAATGAGGCGCGGAACGTGGAGAGAAAGTGAGTTTTTGAGGTTTTGGTGCGATTTTCTTAGAGGTAAAAAAATCAGGGTTGTCGTGGAAGGTACATCTACAGTACTACTCACTAGTGCATCTGTTTGTATCAGCCTCCATTTTCCCGCAAATGGGAAAAAAGGGATTTTTAAAATGCGAAATTTCCCTCTTTCAAGATGGCAACACTTCCCCTTGTGGATTTGCAACACTGCGTAAAAATCAGTATCAGAAGCCGGTGGTACATTATTGATAGTGTGTTTGTGTGTTGTTAATCATTATGTCGTTCTGGATGTTTGTCTGTTCCGAGAACTCTTGTATGAGTTCACACAGTGTTCATGTACAAGGGGGCTCAATAAGTCACTTAACACCCCCAGTACAAGGCCACTGCGGCATGGAACGTGAAAATGGCGATAACCAATCGTTGACTGGATAAGGGGGAACCACATTGACGTCACCCGCATGGTCGGCAGACATCTTGATGTCCGCCATCTTGAATTCACCTTCAGAAATTTAAATGGGAAGGGGGTTGTGCGACATATCAAAATGGGCTAGAATTTCACCAGGAAAACAACTGTGACATTTGTTTTCACCTAACTTTAATTGTTGCAGAGTTAACAATACCACAAAGTTATGGCTCAATAAGTCATTTAACACCCCCAGTACAAGGCCACTGCGGCATGGAACGTGAAAATGGCGATGACCAATCGTTGACTGGCCAAGAGGGAACCACATTGACGTCACCCGCATGGTCGGCAGACATCTTGATGTCCGCCATCTTGAATTCAACTTCAGAAATGTGAATCGGAAGGGGGTCGTGCGACATATCAAAAAGAGCTAGAATTTCACCAGGAAAACAAGTGTGACATTTGTTTTCACCTAACTTTAATTGTTGCAGAGTTAACAATACCACAAAGTTATGGCTCAATAAGTCATTTAACACCCCCAGTACAAGGCCACTGCGGCATGGAACGTGAAAATGGCGATGACCAAACGTTGACTGGCCAAGGGGGAACCACATTGACGTCACCCGCATGGTCGGCAGCCATCTTGATGTCCGCCATCTTGAATTCAAATTCAGAAATTTAAATGGGAAGGGGTCGTGCGACATATCAAAATGGGCTAGAATTTCACCAAGAAAACAACTGTGACATTTGTTTTCACCTAACTTTAAATTTAAGAGCGATTTCCGCATGGGAGACTGACACGTCCTTTCCTTTTTGCTTAAATGTTGATTGTTCAAATAATCGTTAGTATGTGATTATGTGGTATTTATTGTTTGACCAATCACTGAAAATGTCCGGATATTGACTTACCGGTATGTACATATCTTGTAGTATTGGTTGGCATGGGAATTACGATTGTGTTTTGTCTTTACATAAAAGTTTAAAAGAGTGATGATGTGAATTGATCGTGTCAAGAGTAGCACATTTCCTTTTTCACTGATCTGAACGAAAATGCCACTAACACGTGACTAACGGAGTGCCATGATATTGATGTCAGGGGAGAGAAGTACGCATGACATTGCCGCAGACTTCAATAACCGCAATCATGCAAGACAACCGGTGTCACATGTGGCCGTCAGCCAGTTGCTGGCAAAGTTTCAAGATACTGGATCTGTGGACGACAAGCCGCGACATGGACGTCCGGATACAGCCACGGATGAGGGTACTGCTGTAGCGGTGTTGGCATCATTTGCAAAGTCCCCAACCCGTAGCACACGGAGACTAGCGCTGGAAAGCCGTGTCAGCAGGGGTTCAATTCAAAGGATTGTACGTGACCACCACTGGCATCCGTATAAGATACAGCTGCAGCAGCACCTTAGTGAGGACGATCCAGACAGGCGTTTGCAGTTTTGTGAGTGGGCTATAGCACAACTGCAACGTG
Source organism: Lepisma saccharinum (assembly GCF_977018435.1). Classification (NCBI taxonomy): domain Eukaryota; kingdom Metazoa; phylum Arthropoda; class Insecta; order Zygentoma; family Lepismatidae; genus Lepisma; species Lepisma saccharinum. The sequence continues at coordinate 3,498,732 of NC_139255.1, forward strand.
ACCCTGCCGTCGGTAGCAAGATTCTGTTCAGTGATGAGGCTAATTTTTATGTGTCGGGAGAGGTGAATAAGCAAAATCTGCGGTACTGGTCACTAGAAAATCCACATTGGACAGATCCAAGCAAGGTGACGGGAGGCGGGAAGCTAATGGTGCGGTGTGGTACTTATGTTCCCGACTTGTTGGTCCATTTTTCATTGAGGGCAACTTAAATGCAGAGGGCTACTTGCTTCTGCTACGGGAGCAGATATTACCATCCTTACTGTCTGAGGATGGGAGCTATCCTGAATGGTTCCAGCAAGATGGTGCTCCACCGCACTATGGGATGATAGTCCGTCAGTACCTGGATCAACAATTCCCTCACCACTGGATTGGTCGCCGAGGGACTGTGGAATGGCCTGCACGCTCACCTGACCTGACACCATTGGACTTTTACCTCTGGGGACACCTGAAAGCCATGGTGTATGCTACCAAAATCAGGAATCTGGCCCACTTGCGCACACGCATTGTGGATGTCTGTACTGCAGTAACTCCTGAGGTTCTTCAGAATGTGGTAAGGTCATGGGAGAGACGATTACACGTGTGTGTTGCGCAAGAGGGACGTCATATTGAGCATGTGTTATAACTTTGTGGTATTGTTAACTCTGCAACAATTAAAGTTAGGTGAAAACAAATGTCAAAGTTGTTTTCCTGGTGAAATTCTAGCCCATTTTGATATGTCGCACGACCCCCTTCCCATTCACATTTCTGAAGTTGAATTCAAGATGGCGGACATCAAGATGTCTGCCGACCATGCGGGTGACGTCAATGTGGTTCCCCCTTGGCCAGTCAACGATTGGTTATCGCCATTTTCACGTTCCATGCCGCAGTGGCCTTGTACTCTGGGTGTTAAATTACTTACTGAGCCATAACTTTGTGGTATTGTTAACTCTGCAACAATTAAAGTTAGGTGAAAACAAATGTCACAGTTGTTTTCCTGGTGAAATTCTAGCCTATTTTGATATGTCGCACAACCCCCTTCCCATTCACATTTCTGAAGTTGAATTTAAGATGACGGACATCAAGATGTCTGCCGACCATGCGGGTGACGTCAATGTGTTATTACACAATGGCAATAGTCACCCTGCTATTCCAGTCGCCTATGCTCTAGGTATGAAAAAATCATACCAAAAAATGAAGCTCTTGCTTGACAGAATGAAGTATGCGGATCATCCTTGGCACATTTGTGTTGATTTTAAAGTTCTTGGTCTGCTTTTGGGAATGCAGTCAGGATATACAAAACACTGTTGTTTTCTGTGTGAATGGGATAGCAGGGCGAAAGAGAAACACTATCGTGTGGAACTCTGGCCCACAAGAAAGTCGATGGTTCCTGGACAGAAAAGTGTTACTTAAACGCCTCTTGTTGATCCAAAAAATGTGTACTTACCAGCATTACACATAAAATTAGGATTAATGAAGGTTTTTGTGAAGGCACTAGATAAAGAGGGTGGTGGTTTCCAGTTCCTAACCACTCCGCCACAGGGGCCGGCACACCAGATTAGAGAACTCATTAAACATTCAACATTCGACAAAATCCTGCATGAAAACTAGAAGAGAGCGTGGGTTGCACTGAAGAATGTGATAACAAATTTCCTTGGAAACCGAAAATCTGAACATTATGCCGAACTTGGATGTATAAGAACTGCTACTGAGCTTTCATGCAATTGGTTGTCACATGTCCCTAAAGCTTCATTATCTACACAGTCCCAGATGAACATGGTAAACTATTTCATCAGACCATTCGTGTCTTGGAAGAAAGGTACAAGGGAAAGTGTGGGATTACTATGTTAGCTGACTATTGTTGGAGGTTGAAACAAGAAAACGAGGGTGCCCAGTACAAACGGAAGCGCCGATAAGACTTCCTTGAACATCTTTATACATGTTACTTTATGTATCATCCTTTCCATCCTTGGATGTATGTACATTACTTAATTTGATCTTTATTGTTACTTCTGATACCTATTGGTGAAATACATAACATATTTTGTTCATAATATATATTTGTAGTTCTTGAATTGATGTTAATTTCATTTAGGTGTTTACATAGGTACCTTTGTCTCAGGGTGGGATAAGGGAGCAGCTAGGGATGTGGAACAGGGATCGGGCAGGGTATATATTTCGGTACCGGTACTGGTATTCATGCAGATCAAAAGCATTGTCGTCATGTAATCTTTGCTTCTTGTACTGTGTAATTTCAAAAACTAATTACTTTTAGTTTCATTCTTCTTTACATCCCATGTCCTGCAGTGCTTCAAATAGCATAGCATTTACATTACATAATAAAATTTTCAACTATTATTTCTCGAAGTCGGAGGCTGATACAGGAATTTCAGTTACACCACTGTAATCAGCATGACAAGTTCTATCGGAAACAGTTGCATTCATTTCGGAAAGAGAAAAAGTTGTAAATTTCTTACTAAGTGTAATTGCAAGAATTTTACATGTCTAGTGGGCAAAGGATTAAGCGCCTTCGATTCGCTGCTAAAAAAAAAAATTGAAAAATAAGTGAAAAGAATAACTAATAGATTTATAAAAAGTTCATGGAAAGAGAGAGTAGGTATTTAATTTCATGGGATATGTGCTATACCATGTTGTATGCTATGAAAAATTGAACTATAACATCAAAGCAGAGTGGGAACATTTGCCTATATTTATTATATGTTTTGCTAACATATTTAGTGCGTTCCAGCTTACAAAGAAGCAGTTCGCGTTACACCTGAGCCTAAATAAAAAATTGCTATGGCCAAAAGCCAAAAGTTCAGCAAGTTCTGCGCAGTTCATTTCTTCTTTAAATCGTTCATCTTATTCTTAGTTCTTTCTTTCTTTATTTCCGTTCTTGTTCTTTTTTTTCATTTGAGCGTATATGTACCAGCAAATGGAGAAAAAAATGTTTGCTAGTGAGAACCATAAACGCGCTAAGTACTTATGAGTCAAATCAGCTAAGTAATATGTTCTGACTATTACTATGCGTATAATCGCAAATTATAAAAATAACATTAAAATATCAGGAGGAATTAATTATTAGGCAAGGGATTTATTATAAATGTTCCGATGATTAGCATGGCGTTTGTAATCCTGGGCTGTAAAAATAAAAATGAGTTCGTTCTGATGCAGAAGTTCAGTGCGAGCACGGGAAGTGAAGAAGGGGGGGGTGAGCGTGGGAAAATGCTGGATCATGGGATGTTAGCATGTGCAATGTACGTAGCGACGAGGCTAAAGCGATTGATAACGGAGTGGAGTGTTAATTAATGTTAGTGTATATGTTAGTGGGGTTTTCATGGCACTAGTCGTAGCGGGCTTTCAGCCTAGAAACTTTAATCGTATCCGATTTTTCTTTGTTTCTGCCGTCAATGAAAGTAACTTCATAGGAATTCTCGTTAACTTTTCGAAGAATAGTTCCTTTGTGCGTATAGGAGGACGCAAAAGCTTTTGAAGTTCAAGTCTTTGTGCGTTTGTCTGGGAGATATTGTCGGGGTTCGAAGGGAGGACTGCGTCTGCTAGGATCCTTGGGTTATAGCCAAAGAAAGTAAAATATGTACTTTGACGTAATCCAGAATGGAGTGTAATATTATGGCTAAACGTGGCAGTACCTAAATAGTCAGACCATGAATCCTTTTTCTCCAACACAAAAACTCTCATGACTTTCTTTAAATAGCTAAATGAACTCTCAACTAGCCCCTTCGTAAAATGTGCACAAGTGTCTACAAATTTGAGCTGTACGCCGGTAATATTGGCTAACTCCCGTAAAAGTAAGCTTGAATTGGGTGTTGAGCGATCTAAATAAATAGTTTCCGGGAGACCATGGACTAGAAAAACTTTCTCAACTAGAGCTGTTGCTATGTTTTGTGCATCATGATTAGCCAAAAGAGCTGTAATGACGTATCTAGTACAACTATCAACTATTGATAGAAAATATTTGTATTTGTGCGTCTTAGAAGAGACTAGAGGTCCACAGACGTCAAGATGAATTCGTTGGAAAGGAAGAGGGGCAGGAGGAAATGTCTGGAGGGTATGGGGGTGGAACCTTGTGGTTTCTTTGAGATCTGGCAAGGGATGCAATGTCGAACCTTATCATACACAAATTTCTTCATGTTAGGGAAAAAGTAGCGCATAAGCATTAAATTATATGATTTTTGTGCGCCTTGGCGACTTCCATTCATTTTATGTGCATGAATAAGATCGAGAACTTGATTTCTTAATGCGTGGGGGACACAAAGCCTATCCCGACACCCTGTTTTGTTTTTGTTTGTCCTGTATAAGACGCCATTTTTGAGTACATAAGAATAGGAAAGTTTTTCTAGCTTAGGATTGCTAGCTTGATCTTTGTTTTCTAAAATGTCAATAATGTCTCTTAAATAGGGGTCTTTACGTTGTTCTGTGCTAATATCAAAATCTTCTAATTGTGTATGAAATACTTGATGAAAGAACAGAGCATCATCATCATCATCATTCTTCTTGTCACGATTAGTCTTTTCAAGCGGTAAGCTTGCACGGGAAAGTGCATCCGCAAGTTCATTTTTACTGGCGCTTATATGCCTGATTTCGAAGTCAAAATTTTGAAAATAAATTGCTCTTCTTCCCAAAATAGAATTAGGGTGTTTAGTTGAACGAAGATAGGATAATCCCTTGTTGACTCTGAGAACCACAAATCGTTGATTTATAAGAAAAAATTTGAAAGTTTTCAAAACATAATATGCACCTGCAATTTTGAGGGAAAATGTGTCAGCTTTTTTCTCTGTTTCTGTTAAGGATCGCGAGCAATAAGCGCAGGGGTGTAAATTTCCTTCTTCGTCAGACTGTAACAGCGCTCCGCCAACGCCTTCTGCGCTCGCATCTATGAACACATATGAGGGGCGCTTAGGGTCATAAGGGCGGAGGATAGGGGCTGAAGTTATCATTTGTTTTACTGTTTCGAAACTTTTCTGGTGTTCATCAGTCCATTCATACTTGACATTCTTTTTGAGAACCTTGAATAAACATTCTGTCGGTCCTGTAAATCCTTGCACAAATCGCCGAATAAAATTTACAAGCCCTAAAAAAAACTACGAAGCTTGCGTTTGGTGTTAAGGGTGGGATATTCCAAAATGGCTTTAAGAATTTGTTCAGAAATCTTAATTCCCTTTTGAGATACTATGTTACCAAGGACTTTTACTTCAGTAAAGGCTAGCCTACACTTAGAGGGTGCTAATTTAAGGGATGCTTTTCTTAACTTTTGAAACACCCTGTCCAGTATGTTAATCATGTGTGGGAGATTTGAGCTGTAAATAATGATGTCATCGGTATATATAGAAAGTTCTGAACTGTCCATCCTGCGGCGTGCGCTACATTCTGAATCCTTAGGAAGAAGGGTCCGATTTCTTTGGGATGATTTCCGCTGAAAGATGTCGGATATAACGCATTTGGGATTGGAGTGGCCATGTTAGTGGTGGGAATTGCTACAGTAACGTTATCAGGGCTATTAGTATTGTTAGAGGTAGTAGGAAAGTTAGGTAGGGTGCTTGCTAAGGGTTGGTGTCGGGTTCTGCTGGGTATTTCTAATCCTAGTAAGAATTGAGGGTAGTTTCTGTTAGCAGAACTTAACCGTGTTAGTGGAGGGGAGGGGGCCGGTGATAAGGGTTGTGATTGTACTGTGCCCGCCGCAATTGCAGTAGCTAACTCTATGATTTGGTCGAGGGAGGCATCTAGGTGTTCGTGCAATGCTATCTGTGACGTATTCATAGACTAAAGTTCGTCGTGCTGACCAAAGAACAAATGAAAGTAGGGGTATGCAGTTATTTATTTCATTAATATGTCGTTTTTCAAATAAATGTAAGCAATTGTTCTCATTCCCGTGTGAATGATGCTTAAGCACGTACAGAATGAATATTATGTTGAAGAAGTAGATTTTGTGGGGGGAGGGACTCGGCACAAAAAGAAAGGAAGAGTTGTATTCCATACGGTAATATACAAAATTGTCACTGGGCCTGACGCATCTTAAGCGTACTGTGGGAGTATTAAATTGTGACAACTAAAAATTTATTTTGAAAAATGCTCCCAAAGTGGGAGGGGATGTAATTCAATTTAAAGCAATTTGTACAGAAGGGTACTCAATTGCAAAAAGAGTCTGAAGCACCTCCCGTCTTACCTAGGATCTGAGGTCACAGGGATGCTTCAATATACATTTTAGGTAGAGCTTAATTATACTAGTAGTATGATTTGTGATATTATAAAACCGAGAAATGATGAGCCCCCCTCAGGCAGATTTGCCTACACTTAAAACTAGCTCAACATGCCCATATGAGCTTTTTGCTCAAGTGTGGTACTCTGTCTAATCCAAGATTTTTGTAAAAATGCCCTCGGGAATTTCCCGTGAAATGATGAGCCCCCTCAGATTGATTTGGCTACACTTACAAAAGCCACATCTGTGAGATTTTTGTCCATAATCCTGTCAAAAATATGCCCCTTTTGATATTGTATGATATCTTAAGTATAGTGACTGCTATAGTGCCCTAGCATGTTTAGATTTCAAAATATTAACAATTCTGTTAATATTGCATTTTTCAGAAAATTCTATTTATACAAATTAGGCATTTACAGCTTAAATATTGCATATATCAGGAAAATTATAGAAACAAAAAATGTAGAGAATCATGCCTAGAATATGCCTACAAAATTTTAAGTCTCCAGCACTGATAGTTTTTGAAAAAATTACAAATTCAAAAAATTATCGATTTTTTAACAAAACTTCTAAACAGCCTCTAGATTTCAAATATGCAACCCCCATGCTCCTATCTTGAAAAATAGGCAAGTTATTCAAGATCTAGAGAACGGCAAGATATTTTGAAAAATTTATAGAGATCAAAAAGTTGCATCTCGGCATGCCCATGAGAAATCACCAAGCCCCATGTCTCTAGCATTCATGGTTCCAGAGATAATCAAAATTCAAAAAATTATTGATTTTTTCAAAATTTGAGTATGTTGCTCTGGGGGGCATGCAGAGTCACCCCCATAAATATAATTGTCCTAGGATCAAAACTAGTGAAAAATTCAGAAATAAAATTATCGATTTTTTTAAAATTTCAGTATGTTGCTCTGGGGGCCATGCAGAGTCACCCCCATAAATATAATTATCCTAGGATCAAAATTAGTGACAGAATGTAGAAACAAAAATTATAATAAGGCTTGTATACAGCTACCAGCCACTATATTTTTATTTTGAACACAGCACTTAAAACTAAGCCAAGATGCTCACCCACCCACACCCACTCACACCCACCCACACCCACCCACATCCATACATATTTACTTCCGGTCCACTTCTATTGCATAATGTTGTGCAATATTATGCAATAAATTATTAGGCATGTGTTGTTTTCTGATTAATTGGTTATGACATAATGTGATGATGTGGTGTTTTCTGATTGGTTTAAATAAGCAAGGTTTCTATTGGCTCTATAAATCTATATAAGCCAGAGCACAGTGCTGTTTGTTACCATTGCTGGATCGGCAGTGGAACCCACAAGTGGGGGTCAGAATCTGAACAGGCTCTACCAGATTGTAGGAGACTTAAAGCATACAGTCTGGTGGAATAACCCAAGTAAGATCATAGGAACAATATACACTGATGCAATAAAAGCCAATTTTTTGCAGGGGGGCCAAAGTGGTTCCTAAATACAAAATAATTAATATCTCAAGAACTAATTGACATAGAGCTATGCAGTTTTTTTTTGTCTGCACTGAACCCAACTGATATTTTTTATTAAGCATAGAATTTTGATTTGAATCCCAAGAAATTTTATATAATAAACCAACAACAAAAATACCAAAACCAAAAATATTAACACACATACACATACATATACACACATACAAATCACACTGCTGAACCCAATTGATATTTTTTATTAAGTATAAAGTTTTGATTTGGACCCCAGGAAATCTTATATAATAAACAACAACAAAAATGCCAAAACAAAAATATTGTAATCAATGCAATAAAAATATATTCTGTCACTCACAGAGTAGAGATTGTATCTGCTACAGAAACAGTGGATCTGGGTAATATAGGAGAGCTGTTAGGCTTTGAGAACAACACAAAACTTGAAGCGGCCATCAAACACACTGCTATTAATATACATAAATTCTTAGCCTGAGACTCTGAATATTCACTGTAATGTGGCCTAGGGTATGATCACCAAATCAAATGGCATAGGCACTCACAAACAAATTGGCATCATTGCAACATTCAAACCTAACTCTGAATTTATGGAGCCGATCATCTACAATCCATCACCAAATATTATATTTTCCTGTATGCCATAATAGAATAGATTACATTGAGTTGATGGTCACTAATGAAAAAGAAGAATTAGTTGATTTTGCTGGAGCCACAACAACTGCAATCATAGAGATTAATATTTAAATAAAAATACATACAAAAAAATGGAAAATATTGAGAGTTATGAGCTACAATCATTCCCTCCAAACAGGAGGATTTTTGCAAATTTAAATCAACCCAACACAGAGATTGAGGTTGATCTTGATGTAGGGGATTTCTTTATACACCAACACAGAGCAGATCTATACATCAAATTTGATGTTGTAAAGCTCGATGGTACAGATTATCCGGCAAACACAAATATAAGATTGGTGGATAATTTTGTGCCACATCTGTTCTCTGAAATTGAGATCAGAAAACATGGTGTTGTTATAAACAGAGTAGATTATCCGGGTATTACCTCCACAGCTTTGGCCACACTAAAATTATCCAAAACCGAGGCTTCTTACTACAAAATAGGTGGATTTGAGGCTGGTGATAAAATAATATCTAAAAGCCACACAGTATTGTTTCCTATGCGCCTGTTGCCAGGATTCTTCTCAGATTACAAAGATATTATGTGGAAGGGTGGTTTAAGAATTACATTTAGAAGAGCTGCCAATGATAATAATGCTTTGATGAGGTACAGTACATTAAACTCTACAGGGGAAGCTCTGCCTAATACCCTACCTGATGAGGGCAAGTGCCTTATTCAGACTATGGAGCTAAGAATTCCAGTTGTTGAATATGAAGCCAGTTATGCTCTTAAATACAAAGCAGATATAATATAAAATCCACAAGTATTTTTACAATTTTATACATATCAATGTGTACAGAAACCTGCCACTGGTACCTATTATGAGTTTGATGCTACAAATTCATTCTCCAGTATACAATATGACATGCCAGATTTTGTGGTGGTAATGTTTCAGACTGGAAGACACAATAATCAGGAAAAAAATTCAAGTAAATTTGATAACTGCAACATCAAGAACATATATCTTACAAATGGCAGAAATGAGGTATTTCCTAGAGAAAATTATAATTTAGACATGTCCAAGGATGACTTCCTCAAATTATATGAAGCATTTACAGCATATAAAAGGGTCACTACTGGCAATACTGACATGTATTACACACCAGATGAATTCAAAGCACAGAGACCCATGTTTGTCATCAACACTTCAAAAAGGAAACAAGTTGTGGTTAATGACAGGACAAACATTAAAATTATCTGTGAATTCCACGATACACTCCCTGATGACACCATATGTAGTGTTATTCTCATAGGTGAAAAATCATATGTTTATGATGTAAGAAATGAGAGAGTTACAGAGCAATTCTAGAAAGTCTCTGCATATTACATTGTTTTAATATTAGATAAACAAATTGAACCTGGTATCCAATTGAACTTAAACCGGAAGTAAATATGTGTGGGTGGGTGTGTGTGTGTGTGTGTGGCTTTTTGGCTTAGTTTTAGGTGTAGTCAAAACAATATCAAAAGGGGCATATTTTTGACAGGATTATGGACAAAAATCTCACAGATGTGGCTTTTGTAAATGTAGCCAAATCAATCTGAGGGGGCTCATCATTTCACGGGAAATTCCCGAGGGCATTTTTACAAAAATCTTGGATTAGACAGAGTACCACACTTGAGCAAAAAGCTCATATGGGCATGTTGAGCTAGTTTTAAGTGTAGGCAAATCTGCCTGAGGGGGGCTCATCATTTCTCGGGTTTATAATATCACAAATCATACTACTTATACTTGTGAGTTGAACCTGCTCCGACTGAGAAGAATGAGATATGGAAGGTTGAATTTAAAGGTTATTTACGCTTGTTCATACCTGGTAGGCGAATGATGTTCTTGTCCAGATGCTTCTTGCAGACCGAATTGTGACTGATGTCAAGGTTCGATACTGCGGCCCTTGACTCACTGTTCCGAGCAATCCCGCGCGAATAGCTGCGTGCTTATGCAGCCGTAAACTTCGTACACCGTCGTCGTAGTTTAGTTAGTTGTAATGTGTATTCGTAATATACGAATAATGAGCGACTAATCGGAGACCAATGAGAGACTAATGGAAGCGAGCTTCCTTTTATGATCTTTGGCTTCGAAAGGTTATTACACCTTCCGAACACGCTGGATCATGTTAGTTCCACGCATTTGCCTTTCAGTCATTGCTTCACGGAAGTTACGAAGTTTGCGCATTCTTGAGATTGCTCGTTGGTCGGACAAATCCAGTGAATAAACAAGCGTAAATATTCTCTTGGCGAGGTTTTCTCGTATTTGTAATCACCATATCTCTACACTATATGCAGTACAATGATTAAGAAGTATCCTTCGTTGGTGTATATCTTCCAGAGTAACGCGGTTGTATACGGTGAGCGTCACGCTCAAATGTGAATTTTATTGTTCTTTTTTTGTCATTTTAGAATATCTTTTTACATTCATCATGTTGAAAATAGTTTATAAATATGAGTTATATATGTTATATTTCACTTATAAGTTAATATATTTTTTATTTTTAATATAATATATTCTTGTATTGCAATATTACTGATCACCTATTTCGAGAGCAAGAAAAACGAACAATGCTTATAATTTTATTAAGAATTTACTTTTGTTGTTTACTAATTTGCAAAACATTAGCAATAGATTGAATAATTGTATATTACTTATTGACAAGATATATTCTACTTCGTAGTTTCAACCCGACCAATATATTGAGGATAAAAAAAAACAAGTGAAAATAAGTTCATCTTCTTAAGAAGATTGATCAGTGTTGCTATTATTTTCACTTTGCAATGACTCGTTAGCAAACATTATCTTCTGGACCCTAAGGATCGAACACTCTGCCCAGGTCTTCTCTTTTCTCATCATTTGGTTCAGCAAGCCATGCTCGGGTCTGCTGTTCTTCATTCGTGACGAATATCAGTTAGCTAGAAATAGTAGCCGTAATAAGTGATTGGAGTCAAGTAAAATAATTACCGAAGAGTCAAAACCGTGGACAACACGAATTCAGGGAGCACAGAAATAAAACATGTATGAAGAGAATGGTGACGCGGTTGGTATACGTGTGAGCGCTGCGCTCACAAAATACGGACTGCCATGAAAATTACATGTCTGCGCACACTGAGAACAATTCCACAAGCTATAACTGGTGTCATCTGGCCATAGACATTCCAAATGACAGCTACACAAGATCAGAAAGTGATATCATTATCTTGGCCTGAGAAACTTAGAATTATATACCAGGGTTAGGTCAATTTCTTTCGCTTCCCAACTTCATGTTGCATATGGCAGCCAAGCCTTTTAAGCGGCTATAAGTGATGCACTCACCTTAATTAGTACTCCGGCGGTTAGTTTCTTTATACAGCATATTTGCAGAAAATACAATTTATAATCCTGTACATCTCTTGTTTCCCCTTTATTAATAAAGAAGTGAGATGAGGATTGTCTTATCGGCGCAGTGGAACTTAATGATCATGTACTAGGTACTTAAATTATTCAATTGAAAATTAATATTCCTTCACACATAATATTTATTAACAAATAATAATATTAATTATACTTTCCAAATTTAGTTAAATCAACAGAAATTACTATGGAGTATCTCCCACTTAAAATATTACAGTTCGTCCCATTTGATTGTCACAAGTCAGTGAGTAACTGCTACACAAGTCAGAGCCAACCGCAGTCCCGCCCAAAACCCCCACAGCCAACATGACCCGGAGCAATCTACCAAAAAAAAATAATACAAAAAAAAAGAATCCTTCTCTTGCCCTTTTAAGAAGTAAAAAGATCTATATGAAATTTAGGTAAATTACACCCGGCCATGCAGGCCCAAAAAGGGTGATAAACGGTAATGCAGTATACTCAGCCTGTCCAACCTGGGTCCAGTTCGTCCAAAGTCTCCCACTGTCAGCAAGGATCTGCCACGCTAAACTTCTCGCTCGCCCAGCGCAGAAGCCCAGCCAATGGCATAACCTTCCTGAGTCACCTGTGTATTTAGTCTCAATACGTCATTCATGAGTTATAGTACACTATGGGCTTACAAATTCAATCTACAGGTGCATCAATATACACTGTTTAAAACATACCTTAGGAAGTTAGTAATAAGTTGCGTATGCTGTATAAAGATACAAACTGCCGGAGTACTAATTGAGGTGAGAGTACAGTAACGGACACTTCTGAGTTGCAAGGTTGATTGATTGAGTTAAAATTTATGGGTGCGTCGGCACTTAAGGCCATTTCGCACCCTTCTGTGTATACGGGGAAATGTCCCCTTATCTAAAATTCTGAGTGAGATTTAAAAAAAGGGGTGTAAATAGCCCCTTGGGAAAAACTAAAAGTGCAAGTTTGTAAAGAGACCTGCACGAGACAAACACAACACATTAAAAAGTCAGAACAAACTAAAAACCTCCTTACAGACGGTGGAAGAGTCCAGCTCTTCGCAAAAAACTAAAAACACCTGATAAAATACTGCTGTCATCACCCAAGAGGGATGACAAACAGCCGGAAAGGTTAAAAGTCTGCCGGAGGTAAGCAAGATCGGCACATTCAACGAGAATGTGTTGGATGCTTAAAATAACATTACAAGCACGACACAACGGAGGGTCCAGCCCTTGCAGTAGGTGACCATGCGTGAGACGGCTGTGTCCTATACGCAGGCGGGTAAGAATAACGTCTTCTCGCCGAGAGGGAGGAGACGAGGAACGCCAAGCACCTATAGTGGGCTTAACAGAGTGAAGCTTGTTCCCCGTTTCCACATCCCACTCGGTCTGCCAAGTCTCAAGAAGGCGACAACGGAACACATTCTGCAGGTCGCTAGCTGGCAAAAGGTGGACGAGAATGTCGCCATCTGCATCAGCAGACTTGGCGGCAGCATCAGCTGCTTCGTTCCCCTGGATGCCCACGTGGCTAGGGACCCAACAGAAGTGTAGTACATCTGTCCTGGCAGATAAGGACACAAGCCGTCTGAATATGCGTTGCGCTACCGGATGCCGGGAATACGGCGAATCCAGAGACTGCAACACGCTGGTCGAATCGCAGCACACAAGGACTTTCTTCAGACCATTCACGTCTGCAAAGTCCAGTGCCTTTAGAATGGCGTACAACTCTGCCGTAAAGATGGAACAGGCAGGATGTAGCGAGAAACTGGAACTTTGAGACTCTAGGACGAAAGCGCAACCAACTAATTCGACTGTCTTGGACCCATCCGTGTAAAACACATTAAAATTGGGGTGCTTCGCACGAAGTTCTAAAAACCGTTGCTGGTATACAACCATTGGTGTTTCTGCCTTTGGAAGGGCAGTCAGGGAAAAATCGATAGAAGGTGCAGGAAACTCCCAGGTAGGGAGAGGCGGAATGAGTGGAGAGACGCCAGGAAGATCACTGTCAACACCAAGTGCTGACAGGATCTCGTCTGCACGAACACCAAATGGTCTAGTGACACTACGGTGGAGCCGATACCTTGCCAGCCTACTCTCGTCGGAGATGGTGTCAAATGAAGGATGTGAAGACATCGAGCGAAGATGGAGGAAGTAGTTCACTACCAGCCGCTGTCTTCGCAGAGACAGCGACGGCTCAGATGCCTCTACGTACAAACTAGCGACTGGACTCGTACGAAACGCACCAGAGCACACACGTATACCAGCATGGTGGACGGTGTCTAGGATGCGAAGTCTAGATGGGCGGGCAGAAGAATACACAACACATCCATAATCCAGCTTCGACCTGATGAGTACACGGTACAGGCGAAGCAGTACCGTCCTGTCAGCACCCCAGGAAGTATGAGATAAAACACGTAGAAGGTTGAGAACTCGAAGACAAGAGTACTTTAACTGGCGAAGGTGAGGTAGCCATGTTAATTTCTTATCGAAAATGAGGCCCAGGAAGCGGACCTCATTCACGAAGCACAGGGAAGATTTCCCCATGTACAGGTCAGGATCGAAATGACATGTACGTTGACGACAAAAGTGAACACACACGGATTTCTCGGATGAGAAGGTGAAACCTGTTTGGGAGGACCACTCAACCAAACGGTTTATCGTCAGTTGGAGTTGACGAGAAGCTGACGCAAGATTCCGTGAGCGACAAAAGATCGTGAGGTCGTCTACATACAGAAGACCATGTACAGGGGCAACAATGCTTGCCATAACACTGTTCACTGCTATGGCAAACAGAGTCACACTTAATACGCTGCCCTGCGGGACACCGTTCTCTTGTTCGTGAAGATCCGAAAAGGAGTTCCCAACACGTACGCGGAAAAAACGATCAGATAAAAAGTTTTTAATAAAGTACGCCATATGGCCACGGACGCCCCAAGAATGGAGCTGCTTTAGGATGCCAAAACGCCACGTTGTGTCATATGCTTTTTGGAGGTCAAAGAAAACTGCAACTAAATGTTCCTTGTTGAGGAATGCATCATGAATGTGTGTTTCCAGCTGAACCAGATGGTCCAGTGTGGAACGGTTGGAGCGAAAACCACATTGAAAATTACTTATCAAACAGTTTTCCTCCAAAAACCAGGTGAGACGCTTGTTGATCATGCGTTCCATCAACTTGCACACACAGCTAGTTAAGACAATAGGCCTGTAACTCGAGGCTGCGGTGCGTTGTTTACCTGGTTTCAGGATGGGAACAATAATAGCTTCTTTCCAGGAATTGGGGAAAGAGTCCTCCAACCAAAGCCTGTTGAATACCGCCAAAAGGAAACTTCTTGCTCCAATGGGCAGATGACGGAGCATCTCATAGTGGATCTTGTCCACTCCAGGAGCTGTATTCTTAGAATCTCGAAGTGCCTGATCGAACTCCCGTTCAGTGAATGGAGAGTTGTATGGCTCGGTGTTATGACTTCGAAAAACTAGAGGGCGTCGTTCCTGACGGTCCATCTCACGGCGGAAACGTGGTTCATAATTTACAGAGCTAGACGCATCAGAAAACTGTGTGGCCAAGATATTAGCTATGTCTCCGGAATCTGTGTACAACGTCCCATCGTGCTCCAGAGCGCTCAGAGGAGTAGATGCACCCCCCCTGGATGCGACGTACTTTGGTCCAAACGGCTTTCGACGAAGCCTGCTTCGTCAGAGAAGACACGTATTTTAACCCAGCACGCCTTCTTACTGGCTCGAATGAGCTGACGGGCACGGGCACGTTTAATGCGGAACTGCTCGAGGTTTGCGGCAGTGTGGTGCCTATTAAATCGATCGAGAGCATGATTACGGTCCTTGATGGCTGCACCGATCTCCGCAGTCCCAGGGGACTGGGCGTCTCCTCGCAGGTCCACTGGGATGTGGAATGGAGGTGCGTGCAGCATCATGCACTCCTGACACAAAGACATCTAAGGCGTCGATTGGTGGTAAAGTCGACGCAAGATCGACTTCAAGGTCCACTGCACGCTCGAAGGCTTCCCAGTCGGCCCGACTGAGATTCCAGTGAGGGTGTTTTTCACGTGATTGCTGAAGATGCTCGAAGGTAAGAATGAGAGGGAAGTGATCACTCCAACAGAGATCAGGATGAACGCTCCAAGATGTGGTAGGAGCAAGGCTGGGACTGCAAAAGGACAAGTCCAACGCAGAGTATGTGCCAGAGGAAGGACTGAAATATGTGGGAGTTCCATCATTCAGCAACGTTAAACCTGATGCCTCACGGAATTGATCTACAATTTGACCCCGGGACTCTGTACGAACGGAGCCCCACAAACGATGGTAGGAATTAAAATCGCCCAAAAGAACTACAGGAGACGGAAGTTGTTCGAATATACAATGGAGGTCCTCAAGAGAGAATCGCTCCTCCCTTGTGATGTAGACACAGCACACAGATATTGGCTGTGGTAGATGGACCCGCACGGCGACAGCTTGGAGGGGGGTGGTGAGAAAGATTGGTGTTGAGTGGATGGTATCTCGAACACCGATTGCAACACCACCGTGTGCACGACCACCCTCAGGAAGCTTGTCGGTGCGGTAAAGCGTGTATCCGTTTAGAACCATCGATTCATTTGGACGAAAATGTGTCTCTTGGAGACATAGAATGGCAGGGTCAAATTCAGATATTAAGATTTGCAGTTCCTCGAGATGTGTACGGAAACCGTTAAGGTTCCATTGGAGACAATAAGCCATAGCTGGAGGTAGTATAGTTACCTTTTGAGGCGTACTCTGTTTCTAGGCCCTGTCACCTTGATAAATTCTTCGTCCGCGGCTTCGTCCTGTATCATGTCCTCGGGTAAGGACACAGAGGGCGAAGGGGATAAAGAAGGGGGAGTGGGGGCGGGTGCTTTGAGCGCCCGCCGGGCAGCTTTCAGCTGCGCCTTAAGTTTCAGGGTAGTGGCTGCCACCCTGACTGGAGAGCTAGTAGACTTAAGAAAATATTCCTTTGAATGCACCTGCTTGATCTTCCTCTCTGTGGAGCGACCTCGAAGCAGGGCGGGCTACTACGGGAATCGTTGGTGTTTGAGTTGACACGTCGCTGGTTTGTACCCCTACACTGCGACGGGTAAGAGCAGCTGCAGCAACTGTAGCGAATGGCACAGGTAAAGTGGTGCGTATACTTTCGCGGAGACGTTGTTTGGCTTCACCCGCAGAGATTTTCTCTGTGACGACCAACTCTCTGATTTTCTTCTCTTGTTGGAAAGAGGGGCAGTCACGATGCCAGACTGGGTGCTCGCCTTGACAGTTAATGCATTTGGGACCAGAAGAACAAGGTTCGATCCCATGATCAGGCAGACTACACTTACCACAAAGGGCGGTAGTGGCCTTGCAGGAAGGCTGAGTGTGCCCAAAGTGCTGGCATTTGAAACATCGCATCGGGTTAGGGATGTATGGACGGACTTTTAGCCTCAAATATCCAGCCCGTACAATATCTGGGAGAGTGGTCATTTGAAACGTCACTATGAGTGAAGCAGTTGGTACTAGTTCTCCGGACTTACGAGTCTTTATTAGCTGCACTGCGGTCACATGTTGGTCTGAGAGTGCTTCAAGAATCTCTTCCTCCTCAGCATTTAGCAGATCCCAGTGGCGAATAACACCTCTACTACTGTTAAGTTGACGGTGAGGTTCAACATTAACAGGGAAGTCGCCCAAAGATCTTAGCTTTAAAAGGTTGTTGGTCTGGCGATCTGTGCTGGTCTGGATCAGTAGACTCCCGTTTCGCAGCTTTTTTATTTCTGGTACATCTGAACCAGCGGCGTAGTCTAGCTGTTTCTTGATCAGAAATGGTGACAAGTCCTTTAATGTAGCAGCTCCATGTTTTTTGGTTGTTGCAGATTCATCGGTACTCTCGGTCTTCTGCACAATACTAATCACAAGATAACGTGGCACGTTACTTGTCTTTTCCGATAATTGAAGCGGGCTCGAAGGCCGCGCTCGTTTTGGGGGTTTCCCCCCGTTTGAGTTGTTTTTTTGTACCCATATACAAAATTTATTTTAAGTGGAGGGTCCATAAATTGTCGCCTCGACATGCCCTCTATGCCGAGGAAGGCCTACCCCCAAAAATGGAGGCTACTCGAGGACCAAACCGAAATCCCCGAGGTCACGTTCGCGACTGCACCTACCCCTGCAGCCAACACTGTCCCATCGGCACGTGCAACTCACACCTTGGGATAGGGTTTTTTTTTATCGAGGTTGTCTCCTCTAGCAGGACCCTTAGTTATAGGGAGGTCAAAGATATGGAGATGAAAGACGTGATGAAATAGTGAAAACGTGAGATATGGATGTGAAGAATGAGTGAAATGATGAGATGAAAATGACCTCCCTACTAAGCCCCCTCGCCCCGTCAAGGCAGTCCTACATGGAGGGGGTGAGTTGCAAGGATACAATTGACTTTCAATAGAATCGTTACGACCCAGAAGTGTCCGCGACTGTACAAAATGTTTATTAAACCAATGGGAGGGGTTTAGATCCATTAAACCCTTTCGATATATACGACCACGCGTTGTGTTTCCATCCTATAAGTTGACTTCATAGATCTTAGTTGAAGATGGTAAGGTCTTTAGTGACCAGATGTTAATACTGTTTAAACAGATGATATTAAATCATGCACAGCGTTTACTTCTATGTTATGACCCTGTTGCTGTTGCCATTAGCCACTCATTTTAGGTGTCTTAATGAGAGTTCTCTATCATATTCTGACCCTCGTTGAAACCCAGATGTTGTTGATATATTGTACAGTGAACTTAAAAATACTTTGATTTCAGATTTCAACAGATCAATCGCACCACTCACTGGATTATCGGATGGTTTCGTTTACTATATATCAGACAACTTATCTCTACCAGAAATCACCATGTTGTTGACAAGAACACATGCAGTGTTTCCATCTCAGAAGCTGATTTCAAAGATCGTAGTTGAAGTGGTAAGGACCAAGGTCTTCGGGTGACCAGATATTATTATTATTATTATTATTATTATTATTATTATTATTATTATTACAATTAATATTTTCTGTTTTAAATAAAATTACAGCTGAAATTGTACGTAGATGATATTACATTAGCTGATTACAAAATATTATCGCACAGCGTTTAATTCCACAAAATTCACTCTCTACAATAATAATAATAGTAAATATTATATAAGTATATTTACAAACATACAATCAAAATGCAGAATAAATCAATTTGATCATATTGAAAGTATTAAAACTTGACAAGTTTAAAAACAAGATGCTGCAAATAGCTATTGCGCAGCTCACACCACATTTCCCCACTCCATTCTCAGCAGCGACGTTGGTTCGCAGTGTTGCAACCTGGAGGGACGGCAATGGTCTGATGATTTTCAACTAAATTTGTATTCGCTTTTTCTTGGGCTGTTTTCTACCTGTCGGAGTACAGAACTTCAGCTCACCTTTCGCCAACGACTCTTTTCCTTCTTTTAAACACAGTCAAAAAAGTTTTGCATCAGGACGCAAAATGACAAAAGATATATGAAGCACAAGGTTTATTGACAGTGACGGTGGGAATACAAAAGAAAACATGAAGATCAACACATGTTGAATGAAAAGGGAACAAAGAACGTACAATTTTCTCAGAAATGTGTTTAAAAAGAAAATGGCAGAATTCATGATTTAGGCGAAGAAACAAGGAACTGTCACAAGAAGACTGTTCGTCATAGCGGATCCACCAGAAACATTTTCTACCACCAAGCGTGTCCTCCCCTGGTTGCAGGAAGGTCTTAAACACGCTGTGGCATACTGAGGATTAGCGGATCAAGGTGATCTTGCGTTAAGCGATCCTATTCGTCCTGTGCCGCAAGTTGAACTTCACAAAGATTGGTGGGAGCCACAGGACGGTTTGAAATGCCTTTTTTTAGCATTGCCCATGCATGTTCGATGCAATTCACGTCGGGACTTTGCGCTGGCCAGAGCATGCGACGGATGTTCGCCGCCTGCAGATAATCGTGCACCATCTGTGCGCGGTGTGGACGGGCATTGTCATCCACCAAGTCAAGTTCGTCTCCAATTTCCTGATGAAATCGTTCCACAGTCGTCTGGAGAATGTTCCTGACATAACGAACAGCTGTTTGTGTCCCTCTAATTGAAATTAGGGGCGTTCTACGTCCGAGCATGATCCCTGCCTACACAATGATTCCTCCTCTTTGGTATGGATAGACCCCCTGGACACCACGAAGGCGCTCCTAAAGTCCAGGGCCTCGCCACACCCGTCCTCTTCGTGAATCTGGCCTTACACAGAGCCTACATTCATCGGCGAAGAACACATGAGTCCAATTACCGGGTCCTCAATTTCGATGTGCACGGGCCCAATGCACACGGTCGCGCCGATATCGTGGCAATAGGTACTGGCGCCGGAGAGGTCTTCTGGAACGTAAACCACTTTCTCGGAATTTGTTACGGACAGTTTGGTTTGATACATCACACTAGATGCTGCCTGGAGGGCATGATTGATGTTCCTTGCCGTCATGTTATTCTGTCGCCGAGCTGAGAGTCGTACATAGATGTCTTGTGCTGGTGTTGTGACCCGTGGACGACCTATCCGTAGAAGATCTGCTACCGTTCCTGTGTCTGTATACCGCCTCCAGGTCCTACAGACAACGCTTTGCGCCACTCCAACTGCCCTAGCTACAGCCCGTTGTGACATGCCAGTCTGCAGTAGCGTGATGATCCTGGCCGATCAAACTGCACTATCGTACACCTAGGCATGCCTTGCACACAGCTGCACTCGCTCGCCTTCGCTAACTGGACACAAGAAACACCTACCTAACCTTCGCCGACAACCGTGGTACTACTCTCGAACACACGCATGCGCTTGCCGACTCCGATAGTCGTCTATTGTGATCGGTATTGCACGTCGACCGTGTTATTTCGCACAATGAGCTCTGCTTCATCGTTTCTTGTCGGCTTGGGCATGTTGCGGACGCTATTTTCATCACTTCTCGGATGATGTAAAAATTTTTTGACTGTGTTTATAACGTTGCCTTCCCGATGGTACAGTGGTAGCGTCGTCGCCTTGTAATCAAGGGGTTCCGGGCTCGATTCCCGGTGGAGGCACATAGTGTTTCGGATCCCACTATAAACTGTACGTCCAGTCCCGATTAGCCTTACTGTACATAGAGTTGACTTAACAAATAAATCCAATCCAATTCTTTCAAAACTTGAGAAGCCATCCATTTACGTACTCCCGTGGCGGAGCTTCTGGACTCGACAACATTATACTTAAGTTTATGTAACTCCTGATTTCGCAAATATGTTGCAACATTTTAAACAATTTCTCTGGCCTGTCCTCTAAGGGGCTTTCCAGAGCAGATTGTGGATTTCGTTGGACCCGGTTTGATTTGATTTTGCATTTCAAAAATATGCAGCCAAGTTTTAAGAGCAAGAACATTTCAGTGTTTTAAAAAAGAACACAGGCAAATGTGTTATCAGATTGCCTTCTCGTAGTGATTGTTGTACGATAAACAAAATAACCCGCACTCCACTCGGCTTTTTTATTTAAGAAAAAAAAAAACAGGCCACTGCTCGATGTTGCATTCAGAAAATGAAGTCATTCGCCCAGTAGTTTATCTTCGTTATAAACGTTAACGCGCGTGCGTAATACTACAGTTTACGATCCGCGCACCGCACGCATTTTCAAAGACCGGATTAAATAAAATGAACTAATGATAAACTTATATGAGCCGGCACCGACAATCTACACAGTAAAGAGAGTTTGTCATATTTGTTTTAGCTTAATTTTGCTGAGTAGTCTCAAGGCCAGACCAGTACGTAGAAGAGTGGTGGGGAGGATGACGTAATAGGAAGTGCTTGCATGCGAGTCAATCAAAACTCTGTCAACATCGAGAACTTCCACCGATGAACGTGATGTTTGTTATTTTGCAACTATAAACATGGCCACGATTAAAATACTGGACAAAATGCTACTTTCATAATATCGTGGTTATCTGAATGAATCTCAAATAAAGTTAAGAGAGAAGAACTATATCTTGACAAAATGTGCTCTCTTCTTGAATTTCAAGGCTTTATGGTGCGCACTATATCATCATGCAGCGGGAGAAGTATTTCTACTACAGTCTTACCAACCTCGTAATATTTACTCTGTATCAGTGGTGCAACATTGATTGTATTCTGGCTCATGTTAATTAAAGTTCCTTTACAATTATAAATATTACTTTGGTCAACAAAAATATTTTTTCTGGCATGGACTTTTCCAACTGTTTTAGACTAATTTTATAGTGCTGATTCCAAATCTGATCTCAGATTTGCTTTATCACATCTCATTTGTATGCTATTGGCAAATCTCATTTTCATTGATTTTACCCGGAATTGACCGGTGGTCACTTATGATTACAAGTTGTTGCAAGTCAGTGAGTGCTTTAGTCATAAAAAATGGCGTTGTATTTGTAGGATAGTGTGTTTATAATATGATTTTATGTAGACATCAACATTTATGGATCTAACAATGGCTACAACATCCGGAAGAAGGACTTGCCGTAATGACGCAAATATCTTCTGCTACATCTGTGGCAGCTTCACTTTGAGAGATCAAAGGCACAACATCAATACCTCTGTCAAGAAGGTGTATCTTTCCTACTTTAAGGTATGACTGGGATACCAAGAAAAAAAAATTGGGCTCCCCACAAAGTGTGCAAGACCTGTGTTGAAACTTTGCAATCATGGTCTAAACGAAAGAATGCTAAGCTGAAGTTTGGTGTGCCAATGGTTTGGAGAGAACCAACAAACCATTTGGATGACTGCTACTTCTGCCTAGTCGATGCAAAAGGTTTCAATAAGACGAACAAACACCACTTACAATACACAGATATCCCACCTGCCAGACGACCAGTTGAACACTGTGAAGAAATATCTGTGCCTGTATTTACTGAGCTACCAGAGATTGATGTTGAAACCCTCACTTCATCTGCTTCTACAGATGATGAGGATGATTCTCTGACCGAATATACGCCATCTGTTGCAGATTCTGATAAAATTTTCTTTGTTTAGTCAGCCGGAATTGAATGATCTGGTAAGAGATTTGTATTTGCCAAAGCAGTCTGCTGAAGTGTTGGCTTCCAGGATGAAAGAGAAAGGACTACTCAGACCTGGCACTAGTGTCTCCTTTTATCGAAACAGAGAAGCAGCACTGCGAAAGTACTTCCATTCAGACGGTCAACTTGTTTATTGTAATGATGTTGAAGGGCTTCTTCTGAATATGGGACTGCCTGCATATGATTCAAGTGAATGGAGACTTTTTATTAACAGTAGTAAAAGGAGTTTGAAATGTGTGTTACTGCACAACAGAAATATATATGGTTCGATCCCAATAGGACACTCTGTACGAATGAAAGAAGAGTATGCAAACATCAAGACAATTCTGGATAGATTGGAATATCATGTTCATGGATGGATAATTTGTGTTGATTTCAAAATGGTTAATTTTCTGCTGGGGCAGCAAGGAGGTCACACCAAATACCCTTGTTTCCTGTGCTACTGGGACAGTAGGGCTACATTAGAACACTGGGTTAAAAGGACCTGGCCACCAAGAATCAATTTGACGCCTGGTGACAAGAACATCAAGAATGAGCCTTTGGTTGATAGGAATAAAATTGTATTTTCCCCACTGCACATAAAACTTGGATTAATGAAGCAATTCGTCAAAGCTCTTGATCACACTGGAGACTGTTTCAGCTATATATGTTCAACCTTTTCAAGTGTTAGTGCCGAGAAGAAAAAGGCAGGAATATTTGATGGCCCTCAGATAAGAACACTCATCAGGGATCCACACTTTGTTACGACAATGACTGCGGCAGAGGCTAGGGCTTGGAATGCATTCTCTGATGTGGTGCGGAATTTCCTTGGGAACAGGAAAGCTGACAACTATGAAGATATTGTGGAGGAGCTGCTCTTGAGTTTCCAAGCACTTGGATGTAGGATGAACATCAAGGTTCACTACTTACATAGTCACTTGGCCGACTTTCCAGAGAACTTGGGTCATTTGAGCGAAGAGCAAGGTGAACGCTTTCATCAAGACATTAAAGTTATGGAAGAATGTTACCAAGGCCGATGGGACTCCAACAAGATGGCAGACTACTGCTGGTCCTTGACGAGAGACATTCCAGAAGCTGAACACCGGAAATCGTCAAAGAAGAGGTCGTTTCTGAAGATGCAGCAGTCAACGTACCTTTGTACATAATTTACTTATCTTCACATTTCATTTCATTTCATTTCATTTTCTTATCTTCACATTTCAATTCTTACATGGTAATATGCATTCACTCGCATTTATATGCAGTCACAACTGTGCAACGGCTCATTAAATGTTTGTTTCGTTATTATTTTATATTGTATATTATCTTATTCTCATCTGTATGTCTGTTTAGCTCTTCGTATATGATCATAAATGTGCTGTTCTTATTGCAAATGCAATATTTGATATCTCAAAAACCTGATGTGATAGTGACCATCGGTCAATTCCGGGTAAAAATCAATGGAAATGGGATTTGCCAGTAGCATACAAATGCGATGTGATAGTGCAAATCTGAGATCAGATTTGGAGTCAGCACCCCAAAGTTACCTTAAAACCATTGGAAAACTTTCTGCCAGAAAATGTGTGTTGACCAGTGTTATTGATGTTTTCGCGACGGGGGCCACATATTTCTGTAGTCTCTTCCGTTGAATACAATTACAAAAGACAGCATATTTCAAAATTTTCTCTTGTATATTCTTGTAGCTTGACATAACAGAACTGGCTCATCAAAGTTGGCTTCATTCCAAACCTTGTGGGAACAAAATGGAGAATGCCAGAGATGCATGCTGGACAATAAAAACACAGATGTTTATTGAGAGTTTATGCAAGTGTTCAATAATGTTGTTACCTTACGACGGTATGTAACGCAGTTTTCTTTACAAACGTGAAAATTTTATTACAAAATTCATTGAAGTTTCAAATATCAATAAAAATCTTACTCATGTAAGTTGTATAGCCTATGTATGAATATGTTCTGAGAATTAAATGTCTACTCTTTATATCAGTAGTATATGTGTAATTACTTTTCAGATTTATCTTTCTTTAAAGGATTGTAATGTGTAAATCGACTCTTTATTTGCACTTTGTCTTGCACACTTATCAACTTATATTACAATCTACTTTTCTACTTCTAAATAATCCGTTCTAGCTTTATCCAAAAATATCGAAATTGAAACTTCAAGTGTGAAATATTGATACTTATTGCTTAAATTATCAGATAGGCCTATATGTTTATGTATATAGAAAAACTTAATTAATATATTTTAACAGACATATGTGTCATATGATATTGATTTGGTTTTATTGTAGGTTGTGGACGACCATTGTTTCCCATTAGTAAAAGGCCGCCTATAAAATCTAGTTTTTGCACACCTGCAGAGAAAAATGGTAGTACGTATTTCCACTATTAAACTGCCAATAATAAATTTAGGGCGTGACTGCTTTTTTATTGCACAGAGTTTCATTATTTGAGTAGGTACATTGCACGTTGCTCCATATAGCTAATTTGTAATTTTATTTTTTGTTATTCAGCGTCACTAATAGCTACGATGAGGTTGGTTAGATGTAGTCAAGGTGTATTCATTTAAGTCGCTATTGAAATCAAGATTTAAAACGGGTGATTTTTTTTAAAAAAGAAATCACTGATTTCAATCACTTTAAATAAATAATTTATAGAATAAGTACAAAAAGATTTTGTAGATATCAGAATCCCTTTTTGTTAAAGTACATTCATCTTGTAATCATTTAATGGTGCTTATTAGGCTCTAAGAAAGGTACACAAAGGAAATTAAAAAAATATATGTAAGTTACTGATGGTGTGAAGCTCATGCGAAAGAAAATGTAAACACACATTTATCTTGATTTAAAATTAAATAATTTGTATAGGCAAAAATAGCAAACATTTTGTGTAGAAAAATATACAAAATACTAATCATGTTAAACCATAAATAGTGTTAATATCATTAAACTGTAAATAAACATGGTTGCTGATATTTTTCAAACTATCATCAAAATAATCTCCAAACTTCAGCTACAAGGACTATAAAATTATTTAAGTTAATATTTTAAGTTACAATTATAGAGTACATCCAAAATGTTTTATTTTCAGTGGAAGAAAAGGTACTGAAATTATTATTAGTTTCATTAACACACTCAACAAACATTTCCACAATAGGTACAGCATCAGAAACAGAAGAATGTATATTTACTTATATTTTTTATTTGCTGTAATCAAACTGTTCAAATATTTTACAGGTCCGTTTTGTAGAAAAGAAACTTTCTATGAAAAACATATATCTATATGTATAGTGCCAAAAACCATACAAGCAATTTTAAGCGTGTTTCTCTTTAAAAAATATTAAAAAATCGATTTAATAAAAAAAATCAACAAAAATTATTTTTCAAAATAAAAATCATGATTTTTATTCACCCTTAATGTAATTGACGGACGACGGAGCGGTCATATAGAAGTCAGGACTCGAGCCCACAACCTTTGTGATAAAATGTGAATGTGGTTGAATAGATACTAGTTTGAGAATGGTTTTCCGAGGGATCGTGCCACCCAAATGAGGTTTCAACAAGGGATGTTGAGTGAGGGATGTTCTCTACAGGCTGTGACACATTTTGACCTTGTGTCGGTGCTGCTCGACGACACACCATGTGTGTGGATACTAGGGATGACCGATATCGGAAATTTGATATCGCAATATATCGTCACAGACGATACGATATTGTTTCCGTATTGTGATATCGGCAATATATCGTCTCCACGATATATATAGCCAAATATTGTGACGATATTTTACTGACACGATACATATTGCCAAATGTCGTGACGATATATCGCCAACGGGATATATATCGCCAAATATCGTGACGGTATATCGCTGACACGATATATATTGCCAAATATCGTGACGATATATCATCTAGTTGATATCGCCTGGAAGGTATTTTTTTCAATATCGCAAAATCGTCGGGAAGTGAAGACCCCTATTATTCGATATTTCATTAATGCCACTTTGGATTATAGAGTTTCGACTGGGGGCGCTTGTACCCTGCCCCTACTCTGGCGACGTCACTGGAACAAACTTAAATTTCAAAACCTAATTAAAATGTTTGTTTGAAATATGACTATTATTTAAGGAATAGTCGTTGCAACTTTGTCCGCTTTAACGTTGCCGTAATTTCCCAACTAAGTGACTTTCGGACACTTCTTGTTTCGTTGCGACGTACATTGAAGCTCTTGACAAAGTTGCAAAAATAACTTTTCTGGAATGTCTTTTTAGCAATCGCCCTAGGTTAATGCAATGTAATTTTACACACGTTGAAAATTAAGAGTATATATTTTCACAATAGTAAAAATTCGAAGCATCTGTACAGGCTTATTATTTTCGTATTTCACTGCATTATATAATGCTTATATCTGTACAGTTTTTATATGTCTACATGTAGTAAAGTGCCTCTAAAACTCGCGCACTATAAATGGTCAATACGTAGTGCACTGACATAATAGATAAATGTAATGAAAAACTATTATAATTATTTCCGAAAGTCATTATCTTCTAAAAATTCCTTTTTGAATATGGCTAATTTTTAACAAAATTATAAAGTTGCACATATGTTGCCACCTCCATTTGGTGCAAGGTACATAAATCTTAATTTTAAACCTCAGCTAGAGCATTGCCTGACATTCGCAACGAGACTCGGAAGCAAGCGGCCCGGCATCAGAGCTTGTCTTTCCCGGTGAACAGGTCCGCGACAGTCGCTCGCTAGTCTGCTTTTTTTCGCTCTCCCTGCATTTCTTCTCTTTCCCCCTTCTGTTGACGTTTCAGACTGACGCCAGTATAATCCTCCCTCGAAGTTGTGTTGTGTCGTGTCCGTGTGTTGAAGATTGTGGCTTCATATGACACCACAAAAGTTTACATTACAGCAAAGGATTTATCTTGTCGAGTGTTACTTCGGAAAGAGGAATTGTGGAGAACTGCGACGACGTTTTGCAAAGAAATTCCTGGTGTTCCTGTTCCACATAGGACCACTATATTAAACCTCGTAAAAAATTTAGAGTAACCGGGTCAGTTCTGAATAAAAGTGGAAAGAAAAATGGGGAAATAAAATATACAAAGACAATCCGCACACCATCCGTGAGTTAAAAGAGAGTATTGTACGAGAAATCGGGATAATTACAGTAGACGAACTTCCACTTGTAAATGCCAATTTCCTTCGGAGACGCCAGGAATGTGTTGCAGCAGAGGGACATGATTTTCAACATCTTCTGTAGTCAAAGTTAGTACACAATATGAAAACTGTAATTTTAATAGCCGACTCTAGCGACTGTAACTGACCCGTTCACTGGGAATTCAAAGCACTGATGCCGGGCATTTTGCCGCCGAGTCTCGTAGCGAATGTCAGGGAATGCTCTGTAGAATGTCTACAGGGTAGGGTTCTTTGTAGACAACGAAACCAGACAGGATGCCTTCCAATGGAGACGTTTAAACTTATATATTATTCGAACACAGGATACATGGAATCAGAATATTTACATGATAAGCTACATTCTTCTGTAATTTTCATTCAGAGTCAATTTTGATCTCAATATGTTTTATTTTTTATTATTTATTTTCTCGATTTGAGTATTCTTCTATCTGACTTTCCTTCTTAATGCACAATCTAGACCTGGACTTCCTTCTTAATGTACAATCTGGATCTGGATCTGGACTTCCTTCTTTGTGGGTGGTTTGGATATAGACTTTCTTCTTAGTTTCCTTCTTTCCGCTTTTCTACGACAGAATCTTGAATCAGGCAGATTCAAGTTCTGTTCACACACAAATTTGTAGCAGTGCTTTGACTTCTTTAGTTTTCTGCTCACTTTACATATGATCACTAGTTTGATTTATTAAGTATATTACATTAATTTATTTCCTTTATATTTACTCTTTGTCTTCTTATAATAGATTCTATTGTTTTTCATCTTTTCAATTTGCTTTGTTCTTACTTATAAAGTTATTCACATATAATATGTTAATTCTTAATTTTTCAAGCCTGGTGCTGCCATCTCTATTCCTCTCTGGCAAACTATTTACATTACTTTGTCCTATTGGGTACGTAACAATGTAGTGATATGCAGTAAAAACAGTATCAAACAGTAAACGGAATTAATAAAATGTTAAGTATTCGTGCTAATCTGAGAGAAGCTTCACATAACCACATCAGTGCCAGTGCCATATTTGTGTCAACTTGCATCTATGAAACCACCAAGATGTCTATCTTCAATTATGAACACGTCGCTTTTTATATTACATATCTGAAAATGTTCTGTGTAATCTCAAAGGGTTACAAGTTTAGTTAAAATGTAAAGCTTATGAATGTTCATGAATTTTCTTTGATCTAGCTTATAATTTAAAACTAGTTTCTGAAAGCAATTTGAAACATGTTACAGGTGTTGACGTTACAAAAGAATTGATTTATAAGCAGGTGAATTTGCGTATCAATGAAATTTACTTTTTGCTTGAAATAGTAATGTACGAGAATAGAAGAGAAGTAGGTCATTGTTTCTTTGTGATTAGTTCATTAAGATTATATTTCAGAACCCCGAATGTGTGTCTCCGAAGATTTGCCCTGCCTTCAGAAAAAAGTTGGTGTCAAATTTCTAACTGATCGTTCATGTAAGTTATATCAAATCTTTAAATAATTAAATTACAGTAAATCTTTCATGAATAATAATCTTAATTCATATTGTTAATATAAATGCCTTACGATTTAATCTAATTGTCAAAATTCCATAAAATTGTCACATTAGGTTTTGTACTATATTCATAAATTGTAATAGGCATTTTGTTACAAAATATAGCACGAATTCTGAAATAAATAGGTATATTATTAATTTATATATCAATTATTATGTGAGTTTTCAAAGTGGACTTTATATGCGCTACCAAGAAATAGATATGTTTTCCTAACAGACAAAATAATTACTAAACATATTCACTAGCGCCTCCAACGGGTGAAATAGAAACTGAGTTTTAAGTTTTGAGTTATTTTTAAAGTCCACATTATGCACAGATAGGCTAATCGGGATTGGACTTACAGTTTAAAGTGGGTTCCTAACCACTATGTGCCTCCACCGGGTATGGAATCCGTGAAATAGGAACTGTCGATCCAACTAACACGGGAATAATGCCAACTCCTATATGAGACATAATCGAAATTGATTACAATTTAGCCTTTTATCGAATGATTACTGAGTGTGTTCCAAACCAAAAATATATTCATGTCATATTACTATACTTAAGTACTGCCTAGTCATGTTAAGAGATAATTATTAATTAATTAATTAATTTGAATTCTCTAAATTTTTGTTTTCTATCTCTTTCAGTTTTCAAGTCGTGTACACCAAATTGCAAGGAGCTCATTTATTCACAGGAGATTAGCTCACTAACATTCACAAATGAAACAATCAGATCATACAAGAAGATGTTCGATATAACATATAATGAAATGTAAGTTTTACTATTTCTAATGGATGATATTCGGCGAGCAACTTCCTCCACAATTCATTGTGCGAAGTCACGCCCTCTGCCATGATTCCGGCAACCGTTTCGGAGAGTGTTGTAAACATGCTTGATAAGCACGGTGCTTGCAGCCTTTGTGGCAGTGGTTGAAGGTACAAATATGACGATTATATGCCAAATGTAGTCCTTTGTATTTTGCTCAGTCTCGTAGCAATGACCAGAGCATCTAAAGACATGTTATTTGTCACAAAACAACGTTCTCGTATTAACATTCGAAAGAAATACAGGGCTAGGAAGCCTGTTTCTCATGGAAATAATCGGGCCTATCCGATACCGTAGCGGCTAATGCTGTCCCAAAATTTCTTTCCCGGTGGAGGCACACACTTTCACGAGACATTTTTTTAAGGCAGTAACATATAAATTATCACTTTTTGAATGTGTTTTGAGACAGGCATAGAAGATATAATGAAAAGTGTTTACAAATATATGCATACTGCGAAGGCATGCACTGATTGATAAACGACGTTTCAACTCCTTTTTTTGTGAACATTATTAAATATCGTACAGCAATCACACGAGTTGAAAGGCATCACGATGTAAGGAGTAGCATAAAATGCTAATAACGCTAGACATAAACACAGTACTTGCCATTCAAATACGATTCATATTCCATCCGGAATGGAAAAATCGCGCCGTCTTAACCACCGACGAAAGTGTATGAAGGTATGATGTTCTCTCACAGTTAATACATAAACAATGGCATACACACAACACACACACACTCACACAACGCATTAATTAACCAAGAGGAAACTTAATTTGAAAATATACAATAATGCAATTAGAAGTGTTAAACACTGGGTCATTTTCATGCAAGCAGCGTTTGCCTCGATTCACGCTTGCCGGTCTGTGTGGCGGACCGCATGCGTTTCGGCCAGATTTCCCATCATGCTCTGCGCCGCTGACGTCACATTGAATATCATCCATTCCATGTAGATAACGTCAGTACTTCGAGTAATGTGTTTCCAAACGGCAAATATTATATTTTAGCTTAATCGCGTCCCGTTTGCTGTTTCGAAACTCGTGTACAACATGGGTATTTCTTTGACAAGAACAGTTCTAAATGTATGCAGTATAATGTACAGTTCTTAATATGTTCAAAATATTTGACCAAGTAAGAAAATACATAGGCTATTTACGACGAGTGTCATGCGAGAAAGGTTGTTTACACCTAGGTGACAAGTAACACTACCACTTCACTCTCAAGCATAGGTGTGCACAGGCTAATTATTTGAAGGTGCATTAGGAGGACTTTTAATTGCCTCTCTGGACAATGTTGCCATAATTGTCGTAACTTCATGTTCTTTTTTTTTAAACTATTAGGTATACGAAGATGAAATTTTAACATTATAATTTCTAAGTATTCATTATTACTTTAGCACAAGTTTTTCTATCATTGTGACCATGTTTATACTAATTTAATAATGAAAGTAAACAATTGAAAATTTGTAAATTCAGTTCTTCCACGTTTTCTAAAGCACACTATATCATAAAATATAACATTGTACCTGGCCACTTGATAGTTAATACGAGTACATAACATAACATTTCAATCTTAAAAAGTAAATGTTTCATTTTGTAATTATATGCTGACGAAAAATTCTATTACAAGCAACAGGAGCTTTGAATACATTTTTAGTAGCTCATAAGAAGGAAGATTGAATACTAACTCAGAGTTTTGTTCAGAATTTGCCACATATTTATAGCTGAATATCAATCACGTTTTGACAACTGTCCTGTTAAAACAACAAGTTCCATTTTAAATATAGGTATATATACCTACATAAAGCAGATTGTTATTATTCTTTTTCTGGGCGCTACAACCCATTACAGACCATGACTGCCGTCAAAATCTTTTGCCATCCATCTCCCTCCACTACCTTTCTCATCCAGCGCCTAACTCCGGGAAAGTTCAGGTCATCCTACACAGATAAAAATTCATGAGAAGGGCTAGGATTTTGATGCAAATGCATCTTTTTTTTGGAAAGGCAGAGACATTGCATAAGTAGATAGGAACGTGTTTTACACGTAAGTGAATTAATTGGGATGCCTTTGTTAGGGCATTTTTTTCATTTTTGTACCCTTTTTGGAGTAAATGTCATTTTTTTAAACTTTTTAAACCGTTGAAGTTATTTTTCGGCCTTTTAAAAGTCATTTTATGCATTTTTCTACATTTTGGTGAAAGAAGGGACATTTTAAATGCAAATGCAACCCTTTGAAGGAGAGAGGTTCCCGACTCTCGTCTCATTGCCTTCAGCGCAGTTCTGAACGACTGTGTTTGAAGAAACAAAGAAATTCTGTGCAGTATTGTTGATACAAGCTGTTGTGTAAAAATTCAGCTCAAACAATGTGATTTCCCACCCTATCAGTAAATAGTATATTGTTGCCAGACGAACTATTGTTAAAAAACAAGAGGTACAAAGTTTTGAGCTCTGTATCGGACATTTTGTCAGGGAAGCAATTTTCACTCTATGAAATTGAAAGTGACTTAACATCAAGTGATATTGTTCATTTTAAGTACGCTCCTCTTGTGTCGGTGGAAGTCGAGAGAAAGTTTTCCGTGTACAAGGCTCTCTTGTCCGAAAACGACAATCATCCACTTTTGAAAAGTGCATATGATTTTCGTTGTGTACTGCAACTCAGTACTTAAGGTGTAAAATATGACAAAAAGTGAACTTTCTTACTTGTACTACCATACGCAATAAACATGTGACAGATACTCTAACGTTAATTTTGAATTTGATTGATTGATTTATTGATTTAGTTTATTTTACTTCGTGTATTGTGCCTCTTGGCTAATTTGCGAAGATGGGGATGAGTGATGACATTCACAAACAACCAAGCCCGAGCGGGATTCGAACCCAGGACACTTGGCGTCGCAGCGCGATGTGATAACCACTCTTTTTTTTTTATTGTCTCATTCTGATATACAAGTTATGGCATTACATTGTTTTTAACATCAGTGTATTACTGCTATTACAATTTGTTATGGAATTACATTGTTTTTGACATAAGTGTATTACTGCTATTACAATTTGTATTTCTATCTGGTTAACCTTTACATTTTTGTTTGACCTAAATTAAGTATGAAGCACTAATAAGAAATTTGCATACCATTTCTTCCTTGCTTGGAGAGGATTTTTTTCGTATTGTTCTTGCAAGAAGATATTGAATTGTTTCTGAAAACTACTCTCGTCATTGTGAAATATATATAATAAGTATTCTGTTATCAACCATTGTACTGCTCGTTGTTTTGTTGGTGGAAAAAAATTGAAATCGGGAAAAACTATATCTGTATCCGTAAACTTTGTTAATGAGGTGCGCCATATACCACTGACCATTGTTCGCAATTTGTTCCATGCCGTGGAGGAGTTTCGACACTTCGTTATCCTGTGGGCTAAAGAGTCAGGCACGTTGCATAATATACAGTTAGGAGAGTCACTGATTCCATATTGGTATGTCCTATCTCTTGTCACTATAACACGATGAACCATTTTGTACCATATTGATTGGCCAGCTTTTGAAAGATGTTTGGCGGAGACATTTTCCCATATTTGTGGCCAATTATGTGTATTGAAATCCCTGACTATTCGTGGTACTGTGTTCTTTGAACTATGGATTTCACTATATAACTTTTTAACAGATGGTGTAATTGTCTCATGTCGTAATAATTGGTAGCATACCTGTAAAGCGATGTCCTTATAAGACAAAAATTTTTTGGGGATACTTTGGATATCGATGGGGGCTTCTAATGGAATGTTCCGTATTATCGTCTGGATACATGTTGGGTCGTTGACTCGTGCAGTGAGAAAGCTGTTTGAAGGCCAGTCTGTACAAACAATGCTCTTGCCTGTGTGTTCGCGTGTATTAGTCCCAACCCACCTGTCTTCTCTGATAACGTGACCTCATTTATTGCCACCCGGAAAATTGTATCGTGCCACAAAAAGCAGCCAACAGCTTTGTTGACCTTGGCTAAGTGCTGTGGTTTGAAAGGCAGGATTTTTGCTACATACCAAAGTTTAGAGAGAGCAAAAACGTTGATAAATCTTAGTCGTGCTTTTTAAACTCAGAGAGCGCATCTTGTTCACTCTGAGGGAGTAGATTGCCCTCTCGCACGTGAGTTTATTATTGGCTTCGATCGTTTCATCGATATTTCCATAGAAGTTTATACCTAAAACTTTTATTTTCTTGTGTACAGGGATCTCCGTATTATTTGCGAAAGGATTCTCCTTGCCAAGGGGCATCAGGAATGACTTTCGATTGTTTAGTTTTGTACCTGATGTTAGCTCAAAAGTATGTATTTGGCTTTTAACACTGTACAGATCCCGTTCATCCTTGAGAAAAATCGTGACGTCATCCATGAAACTGCCAACTTGTATTGTGGTGGAAGCCATAGAAATGCCCTGTAAAAGATGCTGGATACTAAACAAAAAGGGGGCTATTGTGAGGACGTACAATGTGCTACTCAAAGGACTACCTTGTAGTACACCTCGTCAAATTTTAAAACTTGTTGTCAAGAAACCATTTATTTTGAGTTTGAGCAGCATGTGATTATATAATGTTTTGATCCAATTAATAAAAGTGTATCCGAAGCCATATGCTTCTAAGACTTTGTACAGATATTCGTGGCTCACTCTGTCATATGCTTGGGAAAAGTCTAAAGATAGAATTGCCTCTGATGCATTCTTTTTGTGTTTGGTAATAATTACGTCTCATATCGTTTGCAGCAAGTGATGTATACTTTGAGACGTATTACAAGCGAACTGTAAATTGCCAATAAGTTTAACCATATATTTTTTTAAACGCTGATTTATGCACCTACTTATAAGTTTGATGTCACTACTCAATATTGAAATTGGCCTAAAATCTGTGACGAACTTTGGATTCGCCTTTTTGGGAACTAACACTATAACTCCCGTGCTACTGGTCTTCCCTATTGTCCCTGTTGTCAACACTTCGTTGACCCATTTCGTTAATTCGCCTCCTATTTGATCCCAGAAACATTGATAGAATTCTGATGGTAATCCATCTTCGGCTGTAGTTTTATTCCTCGGAGCTTTGAATACGGCATCATGGACCTCCTTCTTACTGAACGGTTGTGTGAGCTCAGTTCTTTCATTTTCCGTCAGTGATCCAGGGAGGTAGTTCAAAAAAATACATTGCGTTTCCGTTGGATTAAAGGCTTGACCAAGAAGATTTTTATAGTATTGCAAAAACCTGTCGTGTATACTATGAGGGCTGGTGACAACTTCGCCGGAATCTAAGGTTAATTTATGAATAACGTGACTCCTGGTGTGTTTATGTTCTTGAAGAATGTGGCTTAGTGTGGCTTGCTCGTCAGGGTCTATAGGAAGAATCTTGCTCTTTATTATTGCTGCAGATTTTCGTTTCCTATGTATAGCAAGTAATTGCGCTTTTATTTCATTTGCATAGGGACGATCGAAATTACCTTGCAGTGCTAAACGATGGAGATCATTCAAGACTGCATACAAAAAGTTATATTTGTTT
Organism: Lepisma saccharinum; assembly: GCF_977018435.1. Taxonomy (NCBI): domain Eukaryota; kingdom Metazoa; phylum Arthropoda; class Insecta; order Zygentoma; family Lepismatidae; genus Lepisma; species Lepisma saccharinum. Next base: position 3,534,615 of record NC_139255.1, read on the forward strand.
CTTTGATCTCTACTAACCTCTGCACTGAAGAATTTACTGACCTGATGAAATTTAGGCTTAACTCCCACCACTCGATTAGGGTCTTCTGCGCTGGCCGAGAGGCCTTGAGTTCGTTCCACGTTTCCCTAATTAGCTGGACATAACTACCATTGTGGTATAAGGTGCTATTTAAAAGCCAGTATCCGCTACCTAGTCGGGGTTTGATCAAATCAAAATTTATTTTGAGAATTGGGACACTATGGTCACTAAAGCATACTGGAAAATTTTGAACACTAATTATATATTCCTGAAATCTTGGTGAGACATAAAACCTATCGATCCTTGACGCACTATTGGAGGTGATATGGGTGTAACCTGGACTTTTGCCGTTGGCGTGTATCCAATCGTCACGCAGTTGTAACCTTTGCGTTAATTCATAGAGCGCACGTGAGAAGTTGTATCCTGGATTTTGATCTTGTGAACGAAGTACGCAGTTAAAATCTCCCACTAGTATATTGTCTAGTGTGTTGGATGTCAACTCGGGCCCTACAACGGTTGAAAAAAAATCTTCTCTTTCCGGTCTGTTTGGCTTCCTGACGGAGCATACACATTACAGAGAAACACTGAGCCTAATTTAGCACTTATTTGTCTGCCCGTGGGATGGGGCAGTACATTACGTAAATCCAAGTGTCGCCTACATACTATGGCAGTCCCTTGTGCAAGGGGAGTAAAATTGTTATATACTTTAAACATGCTCAGTACAGAAAAATCGTCTATGGCGACCTCTTGTAAGAGGGCCATATCAATAGACGATTTAATGAGAAAGTCATTGAGAGCAATAATTTTGGTCTTACTTTGCATTTGATTCAAATTTATAGATGCCAATGTAAATTTTTGCATGATTATAACTGTCCACAAAAGAAAACTAAACTTACTTACATTCTTCAACATTACTGATCTCGAATTTCTGCCTATAATGCATTAACTATGCTTTCCACTAAATAAATCTGGGGTAAGTTTGTTACTCGTCGAAGGTTTCTCTTTAGTTACATTTGCTGAATTACTTGTTAAACTAGCCTTTTAAACATCTAGGTTTGGGGGACCAGGTTCTACTCTAAATTCGTTATGAATTATTGTGGAACTTACGCATTCATTATTTTTCTTCTTCTTTCTACGTAGCACCATGGACTCTTCCGCCACTGACCTTAACCTTGATACAGATCTTGACCGTGATTTCCTAGGAGAGGTAACTACGGGGAATTGTGCCTCCGCGAACAAAGCACTTTGGGGTGGGGGTGGGGGTATGTGATGCATCTCCTCTGAAGTGGTCAATGTTGGCTGCTCCATCTCTTCCCTTCTTGTCGGTGCATTCTTCACACTAACTTCGTGTCTGGTACCTGTCTCCTCGTCGGTGATTCTGGGGCTATCCGTGTTCTCTCCGTTGTTATCTCCTGACGCAGGGACTTCTGCAACTGATGGAGCTGAATCTCTTGGTTTAGTCCGTACGGGTAGCACAGTTGGTTCATATACCATCGGGACATTTTCAGCGGATATATTAACCGGCCCCCTGCGGGGCTGGTTCCCGGAGGATCGACGCTTAGGACACTGAGCACTACGTGACCCTCTTCGGAACACGCGATGCAGGTACGAACCTGCCCAGGGTATGTTACCCATTAGGAGTCTCCATTCATGATTACATATGAGGGTATGGGTTTACGTAATATCATTTTGATCAAGACACGTCCAGTTCGAGTAGGGTACATGTGATCTGCAGAGTATGTCTCGTCTTCGATTTTCAACACTTCCCCATAAGACCTCATGACACGACTTATCACTTCTGCACTTAATTCAATTGGGACTACATTGATTCTGACAATTACATGTCGCTGGTGGGCCCATTCTACTTCAAATTTATGATCACCATCTACGTCACTATAAATTACCTCAGCACCAAAATCATTTAATAACCGTTCTCCTACCACTTTTGTCGCAAATTTCACGTACAAACACTTACGAAAGTAATCTATTTCAAAACTGAGCACTTGGTTCGTAGGTACTTGGTAGACATCATGAAACCATCGATGAAAATCCAATGACGTAGGTCGCGTTTTGACATCACTGAAAACAAATTTCAAGGTGTTTTCTCTTTGTGTATTCATCGTTAACTATTTCATCGTATCTTCACTGGCTCACGGTAATTGTAGCCAAAACCACTCCAAAAGAAAAAAAAGAACTAACACAACACTAGCAAACCGTATAAACCCTAGCTAACTTGGACAGTTCGATCACTAAGCCTTCTCACGCGAAGATCGGAGCTCGCTATGAACTGATACCTGCACTAGCTGCAGGTAGACTGCGCCCACTCGGCCACAGGGTCCGGTAATTTGAACTTTGAATTTTTCTTGGTAGTTTATAAATTTGTTTTACAAATCTCTCAGAATTCTTAGGTCATTTTTCTAAGTTTAAAGGGCATTTTCTTGCATGTATTAGGTCATAAATGCAATTTTTTAAATGTTATTTTTTGGCAATTTTAAGGTCATCAATATTCTAGCCTGGTCATGAGCGTAGGGAGAAGGGGGTGGGGAGTCGGCCCCATGGAAATCGGCATAATTTATTTCAAGTTACGAAAGCAGAAAGCTTGTTATTTTTATTATGACAAAAACAGAGTTCATTTAGTAAGTATTCGAAGAGAATAGCCAAAGTAAGAACTGAATTATAAACAATTTAATGTAGAATGCAGGAACCATATTCATATTCTACCATTTAGTCCAAAGAATAAATGGTTTCACAGTTTCCAAAAATTACAGTTTTATGTGAGAGGTCGCACAACATAAACATTATGAGTAAAATTTTCCCTTAACTTTTAAAGCCTTTTCTTGAACGAGGTGTGAAAAAACACAATACAAAATACAATAACTAAGAATTTCAGTATACTATTTGCATGAAATGTAAAAATATAATGGGAATCAGTTGTGATGGACATTAACTCATCTGTTGCATTGAGTAGCAAGGCTCCCCATTTATATAATAATATAATAGGAATAACATTGGCTTATTTTTATTAGTTTATTATAGTTATTTTTGTAAAATAACAATTACGATTTCAACCAAAACAGAATATTCTCTATTGCATTTCGTTACATACATTTTTGATTCTATTTATTTCTTCTGTAAAATGTATTATTTTTCAGATCTACTGTATCAGAACTGACATTCTACGCATCTCCTCATCCTTACAAAGTAATTGTGCAGCACCCGAAAACGTTATCTGATTGGATCAGTGAGTGTATAGAAACCTTTAGTTCTAATCTCATTATTGCGGTACAGAAGAATGCGATATTTCTTAATTCTACAGTCTTCTAACGTAAATAAAAAGATCAAGATATAATTTTAAAAGTAGACAAACATGACAAAATCACCTACACAAAATTTTACATTAGAAAATTAATAAAGTTTAATTTTTTTATTTATTACGTGAAGTAAATTCTAATATACAGGGTGAGTCACCTAACATTTCCACCGTAAATATTTCGTGAACATCAATAAATATTTCAAAACTCCTTTTGCAGATATAAAGGTATGAGAGGGGCTCATGAAATTAGTGGACACAATACGTTCAACTACGTAACGAAATATGGTTCTCAACACAAACAAGGTTTTTTTTAATGGAAACTCCTTTTTTTAGCTCATTTGAAAGTATGGAAAAATTCATGAGGAATGGCGTTTGTTACATTGCAATACGTCAAACAGTTCTCAAGTAATTGTAACGTAAAATTAACGCTTGAAACAAACATTCTCACAAGTTGATTCGTGTGTCGTAACATACATATCCTCCTGTTGACGCCATTCGTGTATTGTAACAAACATGTTACTCTTCTGCATACAATGCGTTGTGCTTAGAAAAGTTGTTACGTTCCAACAACTGCAGGTTACAATAAAATGTGTAGTTTGTACATACGTAAGCTTTGACAAATTATCTAAAAGTTTCTGATACATCTTTCTGAGTTAACAAATATTTGTTAACTAAAAAGTATAAAACATTCCGCCATCAGTTACATACATAAATGTTAGTACATTAACAACTTTCTAATTTTTAATTGGCGTTCATTAATTTACGTCATAATTTTTAGTACATCGGAACATTCAACTCTTCTCGTTTGGTCATGACAAATTATTTATCAAATAAAGCAAGGGAGTAACAAAGTACACTAATTAACAAGACGTTTGTGAAAGTGTACGTGCGACAGAACTGTTGGTGAGAAAATAGTTTTTTTCAAACTCTGAAAAGGCCGGTATGATACTTATCATTGGCGAGTGTAGGAGAAATGCACCCCAAGCGTGCAGGCTGTATGCGCGACGGCATTTGCGCTAGGCTCTGCCGACAGTCATAGTGGAAGATACGTCTTCACCCTCCACTTCAGGTTACAATTACTTGAGAAGTACTAGACGTATTACAATGTAACAAACGCCATTGTTCTGCCTTTTTCAGTACTTTCAAATGAACTAAAAATAAAATTGGTTTCCATTAAAAAAAGCTAAGTTTGTGTTGAAAATCGTACTTCCTTGCGTAGTTGAACGAATTGTGTCCTCTAATTTCATGAGCCCCCTCATACCTATATATCTACGAAAACAGTTTTTCAATATTTATTGTTGTTTACGAAATATTTCCGGTGGTAATTTTAGGTGACTCATCTGGTATATCTAAACGAAATTTTTCATTCATAAATAGATTAGATATATTTCAAGGTTTGATTGCTGCAAAACCTTTTTTTTCCAATTTTGACTTCCTACATGAAACACTCGTTGGCGTGTGTGTGTGTGTGTGTGTGTGTGTGTGAGTGTGTGTGTGTGTGTGTGTGTAGAAGATACCAGTTAACCTTCTAAGAGTAAATTGAGTTACATTTTCGCTTTTCTCTTCATTATCAAAATGTGGAATTAAATAAAATCAATATTATGAACGTTATACATTCAGAGCGAATGTACCTGTATATTTGGAAAAATTCACTTCGCTGATTCTTATTTTTTGCTAATGAGAAATAATTACAAAAGTATAATTTTGAGAAATTCAACTGCAATAAACCCTTTTTAGTACATATGAACTGATATATATAATGTTTTCTTTTATATATTTGGTTCTGAAATTAAAATAACTTTGGTGTTGTATTATTATAGTAATAATTTAAGTTAATAAACATTCTAAAGCAATGGCTATTACGAGAATAATATTCTGATTTCTCAGTGAAAATTCCATTTAAGATAATTCTGAGTGAGAGTAAATTGCGTTTCATTGTGGATATTAAATTTAAGTAGTTTTACATATTTTCCAACTTTTTCGTAATAAAATGATGTTTGTTGTTGCAGGTAACATTGGTGGCGTAATGGGCTTTTGTATGGGGGCTAGCTTTATTACATTAATTGAATGCGTCATTTTTATTTTCAACGCACTCAAGACATACGTTTGTGTGAGTATTATATACTGTACATGTTTTTCTGTCTCTCACTGGAAATACATTTTATATATTATATAAATTTATTAATTGCCAAAAAGTTTGTAACACAAGATGTATGAATCATTTTCCTTATTCTTTTATTAGGGCTGAGTCGATACATTTTGATCGTTCTCGGGTTCCGTAAAAATGCCACGCGTCACTTTCACAGAGTTTAATTATCGTGTTTTATTTTACTTGGCTTCTCTACCACTTTTGAGTAATTGGGAAGATGAGGATAAGTGATGTTATGATGAAATTGATGAAGGGACACTCACAGAGAACAACCATGCACAGGCCGGGATTCGAACCCGGGAACTCTTGCGTCGAACAGCGCTGTGCTAACCACTTCTTGGTCGAGTTTCTTCCCGGAGGAAGTATGGGAGGGGTTTAATTATTGACTAAATATTTAGTGCAGGCTAGATTTTACGTGAATTTTAAATTTTACGTCGCTTTTCTACCATTTTTTAGTTAAGCGTTACGATGGAGATGTAAAGTTATTTGACGAGGTGAGGGACAATCGCAAACGCAACACAAACCCTGACTGTGAATCCATGCGCCGGAGCTTCGTTAACCTGCAAAAGTTCACCCCGCAATGTACTACGTGTAAGTGAGGTTGACATCTGAGTGCCTTCACTAAAGATCAACTTTGGATATCAGAGACGAAGCACTTATGGTATGATATAGTGGGGAGATTCGATAGCAAAACTACATATAGAATTTTCTATATGATGTAAGAATAAGCCAATGGACTTGAGGATTGATTTTTTTTTAAAAAAAATTACATTACGAGAAGTGGATCTTGAAGGAGACGGGAAGAGGGGGGGGGGGTCGAGGAGAGGACAGAAGCTGTTTTTTTCGTAGTACGTAAATTGAACCATTGGAGTGAAAGTTACAAGAATGATAGAAGATAAAGGAATGTTTTTTTTGGTTGATTTGGTGTTTTAAGTCCACTTTATGCATAGAAATGATATTGGGACTGGACCTACAGTTTAAAGTGGGATCCGAACTACTATCTGCCTTCACCCGGTATCTACAAGGCGACGACGCTACCACTACGCCATCAGGAGGCCGATAAAGGAATGGGGGATGGATATTATGTAATATTGAATGATAAGAAATATCAGAGAGAGAGAGAAAGAGAGAGAGAGAGAGAGAGAGAAAGAGAGAGAGAGAGGGAGTAGGGACTAGGGAGGGATAAATGATTGCTTGAATTGTTGATAAGAAATTGAGAATAAAAAATATCAATACCGAGACGAAATTAATCGGAGGAACAAAGCACTTATGACGATATCACGTCGTTTAAGAAAGCAAGGGTTTCCTTCACCGATGGCGTATAATGGTAAACCCGTTTCCTTGTAATTAAAGGGTCGAGGGTTTGATTCCGAGTAGAGGCACATTGTACAGTGGTGAGGATCCTACTGTAAGTTGTAGTCCAGTTCCTATTAGCTTATCTGAACATAAATTTGCCTTAAAGAGAGCTTTTTATTAAGGTTTAATGTGTAAAAGAATATTAGATGACACAAAGAATGATCCGAAATTTATCCCTCAGCACGGGTGACATGTAATTCTGGCACAGCGAAAAATCATGATATATATTCAATCTTCAGTCTAAATGTCGTAAATTTCTTTTCAGAAATCATTCCAAAGACGACAGAATAACAGAATTGGGTCCAAAGTAATTCCGTTTAAGAACTAAGAAGAAATGAAGGTGGTGAATGTTTCTTTACTAAAGACTGCCATGAGTTCTTCAAAACGAATAATTTACTAATTTTTGTTACGGAAAAGTGTTGAAATGCTGTTTTTGAGAGGGACGCTGGAAGACAAGATTTTACTGACTTTCAGACAGAGACGTTCATTTTTTAAAAAAGTTAACCTGAACAGATCCATTTGTGATGGTTATTTATCCTTATTTTTATTTTTTTGCATGTTGGCACCTTATTACTGTTCTTTACTTCAAGAGAACACTTGTGTTTTTCATTCACACACTAACTTTTCTGCTTTACCAATTATAAAACTTCCACTATTTATGTAATAATTCAGCGACATGAAGAAATCAAATATTTAAATAACACTGAACAAAGATACCTACCTTATGGGCAAAATGCGAACAACTTGAGACTGAAAATAGGCAAAATTTTGGGTATTAGTATCAGTAGTGTGGCATCCGAGGCAAAAATCCGACGAACTAGAAAAAAAGTAAACGACTCGTCGCTCTATTAAATTAATATTTTATTAGTTTGCAAGGAATAGGCTTAGTTAAAATTTCCAACCACGCTCAGCTGGCAATGCGAACGTTTCTATAACAGTCGCTTCAAGTTTATATTTATTACATAATTTGTTAATGATAATGTGATATACATTTTTCTAATATCTACTCGTCGTTGTAAACTTTGGAGGAATGAGGGCCAGAAATCACATGCTAAGTCGGCGCTTATGTAAAACAGACAAAATCTGAAACAGACCTATGAGTTCTGATTTAGTTTATTAAGATACTCATTTAAATAATAAAATAAATTTTAACTTCAGAGTAATGAGTACCATATTAAGTCGATTCTGCGAGTACCTCCATATTGGCAATAAAAATTATATAAGACATAAAACTATTCAATCACTTCTGGTTAAAAATGTTATTATACTGAGAGAGAAGGGGGAGATAATATACAAGATATCAGAGGGGAATATTGTCTTGACTATAGGTATTGTTTATTAGTTTCCACCCGCTACAGAACACTGTAAAACAAATTGTAACATTTGTATAAGTTATAGGTCAACTCCACAGGCCATCAGTGTTTCACACTCATCACACACGCCTCGGTGAAGAAAATAGGCTAATTACCTTCTTTCTATTTGCTCAAATATTCTAAGTATACAAAATGACCAAGCAATTACATTTTGTATGATCGAACGCGAAGTACGTATCATTACCGACAGCTAAATCGATCGTAACTTCCTAATGCACGTTCCCGATATTACCGCTAATCTTTCCATCGTGGACATTTCGAATACACTATTGATGCATGGCTAAACCAACAGTATATTAAGTCACCAACACTGTCTCAAAACGAAGTTGCCGTTCAGTGGAAAAGGTTGATGACTTGCGTTGGGTTGTTCTGTGAATTTAGCAACGAATATTCGTCAATCTAGGGAGAATTTTGGTGATATATATTGAAGTGGATCTGGTAACAGTGACATTAATTATTTTTAAATCTCTTTCTTTCCGGAATCCAATAACCTTAAATCCAAGATACCTAATTATGTATGTTCGTGCTCTCCAAGGCTGTGATGAAAACTTTAAACAGTCACTAGGTGAATAGTTTTTAATACTAAAACGTTTCGATGGTAAAATGTTCTAAGGCACTACTAATAATTATTTGTAACTGTTCAGACGAGAGACAATAGCATAGCAATTGCAATAGGGTGTTCTCATGGTCTAACCTACAGCATGATGAATGATCATTGTGATTAACGAAATGTTAATTCATATCTCAATCAATGCTCTTAACTCGCATATTAATCTTGGAATGTTACCTATTTGTAAATACGTGTGAACTACATTTCTGAATATCTTTTTGACAAATGTACTTTAACAGATCTCGGATTTAGTTCAGCATGGACAATTTGAAATACTTTCTACATTTTCAATGAACTAATCTTGCCTATCTCTCTGTGTAACACGTGTCTGTAAATTATATCTTCCAAATATTGTCGAATTTATATGATTTTACTAGACGTGAAAAGTACATTTTTCTCAAAGCAGGAATTTCAAATGAAGCACATATGTTCAATCATTTCACTTTGCATTTCTCATTTCATATCTTTGCATTATAATTACAAAACACAAAGCACTACTGAATTGGTAGTTAGTATCGTAAAATTTATCTAATATTGTTCAATCGTACTAAATTTGCATAAAAGAGAGAGATGTAGATAATGTGCTTGTCAAAGATAATTACAAGAAACTGTAATCATTTTCCTTAGGTAAATATTATATTATGAAGCACAAGGTTTTATTGGTATATTGTGACTAGCCTGCCGTCTTTTTATTACTAGTAGAAATAAAATTCAGTTCAGCTATTATTGGAATTGTTGCTAGTAAACCTCAGCGAGTTTATGTCACCGAAACATACCATTGTGTTACAAAAATGATCAGAAAGAACTACTATTACGGTTTCCACATCACAGAGCCCAGAATTCATATCGACAGTGGACGGGATCTGAAGAAGAAATTAGTGTACAAGAAATGGAGTGAGACAGCGTCGAACAAAAAGACTGCAAAACGCTGCGAATACAAAAAACGTTTAATTGAATTCTGGGAGAACACAACGTGCCATGGATTCGTTCACGTTGCTTCGACTCAGAGCTGGTTTTACAGAATTGTCTGGCTGTTTACTGTCGTTGCGTTCTTTGCCATATTTTCAATGCACTTTTTCAGCACTGTGAATAGGTTGATAACTGATCCGCCTATCAACTCTGAGATTCGTTACCAGTACAGGCCAGCAGACACCCTTCCTATCATCACAGTTTGTCCTCAGTCACCCTTTCTACGTTCAAAACTTATAGGTAAGTGTTCAGTTTGTTGTATAATCCTTTTGATTTCTAAATACTGTAGTTCAAAATCACTCTTGGTAAAAGTAATAACTATATATTGGTGATTTCCAAAATGTTTCAGTCAGTAACTTTTCCTAATTCTTATATCCCCTCGTGCAACGTTACATAATGACTTCATAAGTATAAAATGATATTACCTTTTCAATATGTTTTCCTATATGTTATGCAGCATAGGTTATTAGAACTTACGAAAAGAGAAAACTGAGAAAGTTCTTTCTTGCAAAAATTTCAAATTACGCGGTGATAGCTGGGAAAGAAAAAAATATTTCCTAACCCGGTGATGTGATGGCACGCAGTAGCACTCGCAAAGACAGCGTTTGACCAGTGTGTTCTCATCACAAAAATTAACTCCTACATGCTATAAGGGGGTTAGGAATGCGAGTGGAGCGCACACTCAACACTTCAAACTCTTTGTGTTTTAATATCTTTTCTATAAATACGGCAACTTTGTTATTTTGCTAAAGAAAACTTAATTCGCTTTCATAAGTGGACCTACTGATTGTATTTACCTCTGCTGAATAAAATAAATTTAAAAAATATTGAAATCGGAAACTACATTTTGACGTACCTTGTAGTTACAGTTTGCACGTATATTTATATTAATTAGCATAGCAATTATTCAAATGGTTATGTTATCTATTGTTGATTTCAACATAAGTTCTATTTTTATTTTTGTAGAAATTGTAACATACGATTGTAAAGGGAAATTTATATTTTTGCCTCAATAGACCTACTATAACTTCTGTGAAATAAACGAAAAACATATGTAAGGATCTTTTAATGTAAAACAATAATGTATATTCTAGAAAAAAGCGATGGACCAAAAAATGGTTTAAAAGCTGTTTTAAGGCCAAAAGAAAAGAATGAACGAAATAATAAGTAGAGTAATCAAGCCGGTTGACAAACCGAAAATGGCGCTCGGTGGCGCTCGCAGTGTTGCTAACTCCTCACTTGAAAAAATCACCAAGGTTTTTGTTTTTGGGTCTAACCTAACCTCAAGCAAGGAGCTGGCAACACTGCTTGAGGCTTTTCTCGCAGTGTGGCCAACTCCTTACTTAAAAAATCACCAAGGTTTGTTTTTGGGTCTAACCTAACCTCAAACAAGGAGCTGGCAATACTGCTTGAGGCTTGTCTTGGAGTATTGCCAACATTTTACTTGAAAAGTCACCAAGGTTTGTTTTTGGGTCTAACCTAACCTCAAACAAGGAGCTGGCAATACTGCTTGAGGTTTTACAGTGCATAAAGCAATTTGCCAACCTACTGGTTTGCCATAACTTTTTACAAAAAAGAGAGAGGGAAAAGTTAAACAACCGATAGTGTTGCTAATATTTACCTACAGCTTTTTTTTACTTGGCAAGAGCTATCTTACTTGAGGCTTAACTAATTTATATACTGACGTAACATACACACACTGAGCAAAAAGAGTCGGCAACAAACATATACTGCCGTAAAAGAGAGAGGGATAGATAGATAGATAGCAACACAGTATGTGTGTGCGTGTATAATATGTAGCATTATTAACTAGAGTGCGTTGGCAACCCACCTACAACTAAAAAAATAAAGATGCCAATGTTGCTGTAAGATAAAGAGAGAGACTAAGCTGGCAACAGTGGTGAGCGAATATGCATTATTTCCAAGTCCCGAGCGCCAATGTATATCGTGATTTTTGCAAACCTCTCTCGCGACAACGATGCGCCACACACACACGTACGTACTTCTTTTTATTTTTGTATTTTCATCTACTGAAGTGACTGAAGGGCAAACTGAAAATCTGTAGTCAACTCAACCATGTAAAAATTTTGGGTGGGTGACTGCAGGAAGCCATCAATTACAGCCTATCTACAATTTTCATCGACTGTTGGGGGTGACTGAGAAGATAAGCTGAAAATCTGTGGTCAACTCAACTGTGTTGTGTGGAAACTTGGGCGGGTAACTATGGGAAACCATCAATCACACAACAGGAAACTGTCAATTGCCTGGGTGCGACTACAAAAAGTTGTCCATCGAGTTGATGGTATCATTACAGCCCAGGATACTAAAGCAACAGAGCGAAACGATATGCTTGAAAGCAATCGTGGGGGGAGAAAAGAGCTGCCGTGGGAAATCACTGCTGCGATGTCGCGTAACAATCAAACCGGATGGGTTGGGTACGATGGGTGCGATCAACTAGCGGCAGCGGTAACAATTAAACCGGATGTTTAAATATCTGGGCGTGATAAGCTTTTTGAAACTCGACAAAAATCAAGATTATTTGTTACTGCCGAAAACTGTGCAAATTCTCAGCTTTTGCGGCGGCTATGTGATTGACAGTTTCCTGCAGTCACACCCAGGCTGTGTGATGAACTCAACGATATTTTTTTTCTGGATTACACTAAAGGGGCACACAAGATTCAAATCTACTGGGTGACCACAGGAAGCAATCACTCACACAGCTGTCATAAATTCTGCACGAAACAAATTCTACTTGTTTCCAGCAGAATACAGCTGGGCGTCAACGATATGTTTTCTAGGAAAGGGCGTTCACGCATAGCTCGAACCAACCTTGAAAGTTTAGCTGTCGGCAGGTATAAGTTTCTATTATAAACCTCGCGCACATTAGTTGCAGTCGAGTATTGCTACTGGGCAGTCGCATAAAAGTGTACGCTATACCAAGTGTAAATATCAAGTGTAATAGAAGCCGAATTAGTTTGGTCTGTCAGGTGAGTACCATATCAGCATAAGTTATACGCACACAAGTCGCTTGACTAGCTATAAAACTAAAATTTATGCAATTATACTATTGTTTCGTGTGTGTTAAATTGTTAGCAGCTTTTTATAAATAAATTTTATTTTTTTTTGTTATTTTTTTACATGTGTGTGTGTTAATAATAATTGCAAGTGGCGTTAGTAAACAGAAAGTGTTGTTTTTATTAAACAACGAAATTATGCTAAACAAAAAAAAAATATGAGCATATATAACATATGCTTGAAAAAAACTATTCTTCATTGCGAATAACATAAAAGCGAGGTAACAATCGGGAGGGGCAATGATTATAATCATGTTAGTTTACTTATAGTGGATAGTATTGACGCGTGTATACTGGGTTGGATTTGTTATTTTAAATCTATTTTATGCACAGTAAGGCTAATTGAGACTGGATCTACAGTTTCAAGAACTATTTGTGCGGGTATCGAACTTTTGATTACAATGCTATTGCTGTGCTATTGCAGAGGCTAGTAGAAGTACTGATAGATTTGATGTTTTAAGTCTATTTTATGCACGTAAAACTAATCGGGACTGGACCTACAGTTTCAAAAACCACTTATACGAATATCGAACTTTCAATTACAAATCTATTACAGTACTATTGCAGAGGCTAGTGGAAGTACTGATAGATTTAATGTTTTAAGTCTATTTTATGCACGTAAAACTAATCGGGACTGGACCTACAGTTTCAAAAACCATTTATACGGATATCAAATTTTCAATTACAAAACTATTGCAGTGCTATTGCAGAGGCTAGTGGAAGTACTGATAGATTTAATGTTTTAAGTCTATTTTTATGCACGTAAGGTTAATCGGGACTGGACCTACAGTTTCAAGAACCACTTGTGCGGGTATCAAATTTTTGATTACAATGCTACCACTACACTATTGCAAAGACTAATGGAAGTACATAGTTATTCGAATCTAATTTATTTAAAATATTTAGTTTTTTTTTTTTATGCAGGCTTATTGATTTTTAAACCTAATATTAAATAAAATCCGACAATTATATCCAAATATACTTATGGCTACAACAAGCATTCGCAAAAATGGCTTGAGATTTTTTTGCTACGTAAACAAAATAGTCGACATGCCAAATATGAACAGGCTATATAGATTTGAGAGATGGATAGGAAAAAATTAATTAAAATTTAATTTCATGATTACAACACGAACTTAATGATTGATTGATTGATTGATTTAGTTTATTTTAACTTCGCATTTTGTGCCTCTTGGCTAATTTGCGAAGATGGGGATGAGTGATGAAATTGATGAAAATGAATATTCACAAACAACCATACCTGACCGGGATTTGAACCCAGGGAACCCTTGGTGTTGTAGTGTGATGTGCTAACCACTCGGCCACGGGGTCGGGCAAGTACTGGTATATACATAAACCAAAGTTACATGGTTCTAGCCCCCATAGGAGTCGAGAAAATCAATGTCTTGGAAAACGTCTTAAGACAAATATCTTAATCTTTAAGAAAGTCGACTTCCGGTCTGTCAAGATGTTACTTCCGGTCTATCAAGAAAATTTTCTTAAGACAAAAATCTTAAGACGTTTTCCAAGATATTGATTTTCTCGGCTCCTAATTGAGCTAGGATGATGATTTTAGGTTTGTTGGATAGGATTTGACGAAAACTATTCAACTAGCAAATGAAATCGATTCCACCCCCTCAAGTTTCGAAAATATAGACAATTTTTTTTTATTTTTTGAGAAACTTGATTTGCTGGCTTAGTTTTTACCCTATTTCGAAAATTTTAATAATATTTGATAAAAAATTGAATGTACTCTACAACCTATTGGAAACATAATGATTAGTGCTTACTGTTTTCGAATTATTTTAAATTTAAATTTCAAGATGTAATTTCTAAATTGTTTTGTAACTCGTAAACTATAAGTCGTAGAAAACCTATTCTTGTTTTATCTGCTATTGCCCGACAAATACTATAAACACAAATAATGTTTATTGTTTGATTTTAAAAAATGGAGATCGAAAATAACTTTGTTTTCCAAAAATAAAAAAATGTGCGTATGGAAAAAAAATACGATTGTGTAATTTTTTATGATGTATGTTTGCATGTAAAATTAAGTATACCTGAAAGTTTTAGAATTTCAAAATAGCTATATATATTTGCTATTATATCAGCCAAAACAATAGAATATATATAAACAAAAACATTTTCATAGTTTCACGCCTCTACTAGAATAGTCGAAAAATATACTAATGGGCAATAAAATCTGAAGAAAATTCGTGTCTAGCAAAAATAAGCTAAATAGAATTACACATGCATACAATATTTATTGTGTTTTTTCTATCTACAATCATATTTTTCTTATATATTTTTTTTAATTTTTTTTATAGAGTTGATTAAAGCATATATTTGAGGAAGGCAACACCACCCATATATAAATAAACATACCCCGAAAAAATGCGCTCCATGAAAAGTTGCCCTGTGTGCGAAAAAACTATATCAAGCGAACATTTTGCAAGACATTGTCGCACCTGCGTGCCAGGCAAGCATTTGGCTGCCACCGAACTGTGTTCCGGATGTAATAAACATATTACAATTGCGTATGCCAAAAAGCATAAGCTTACTTGCCTAAGCAAAAATACATCTGGGGCCCAGCCTTCGACCTCCACCAAGAGGAAGGCGGAAGCAGCCTCCATCAATGCACCACTCGCCAAACGCGTCAAGCCTGCGATAAAAGCAGACCAGTCTGCTTTCCAGCGTTTGTTAGAGGACTTTTCTTTTATTTCGGAGGGCTCATGCGACGTGCGTAGCTTTTTAGAGAACATGCAAGCGCAAATTATTTCCGTCCTCGGCGATGCGCTTGCAACGCACTCCACGAAATTCTACGCATCGCTACGTTGTCGGTACAAGAAGCCGTCTGACGAAATTTACAGCTTCTGCCACAACACCAAGGCGAAGACGCTGCATCTGGCGGATGTCGACAACCTCGAGGATATTTACAACAAGTTTGTCGAGGAGCTGGTGGCAAAGCAAGAAGAACATCAAGCCAAGGGCTCGGGGGGTTCGCTGTGTGGCGAGCCTCACGAACTGCGCGTCAAACTTTGCAAGTTTGTACCTCTCTCCGCCTCCAGCTACGTCCCCTTACCAAAAGCTATTGAGGATAAAAAGGCCGTCCTGAACATCCAAAATAAAGATAACAAGTGCTTCGTATGGTGTGTGCTTGCAGCGTTGCACCCTGTCCACTGGAAAAACCAACCACGCCGAGTTAACCACTACCTACCCTACGAGCCAGAGCTGGAAGATGCGATGGCTGGGATCGCCTATCCCGTGGAGGTCCCGGACATTCGAAAGTTCGAGACTCGTGCGCGGTTGGCCATTAATGTTTATGGCCTCACTGACGAAAATGTGGTGTACCCCATCCGGGTGAGCGACGTAGACGATGATGGTGTGCAAGAAATTCATCTTCTGCTCATCAAGGACGAGACCCATCACCATTACACCCTCATTCGCTCGCTTTCTCGGCTTGTTTCGAGCCAAACAAGCAAACACGAACACCACAAAGAAGTTTGTCGCAGGTGTTTGTCAATGTTCGACGGACAAGATCAACGCAGTTACCAACATGTTCGAGGTCCCAACATCGCTGCCGAGAAGCTTGCTAACCATAAGCTCTACTGCAATGCCAACAAACCGGGGGTGGCAGACTTGCCCGAACCTGGCACCGTGGAGCGTTTCCACATGCACGGTGCCATGGTGGAGCACCCCGCTATCATCATCGCGGATTTCGAGGCCTTCCTCAAACCCCTCTCTACTTGCGATCCCGATCCTGAAGTTTCTTCCACCACCCCTTACCAACTCCACGATGCATCCAGTTTCGCATACGTTGTGGTGCGACGAGATCAACACATCGCCCCCGAGCCCTACGTGTACCGTGGTCCCGACGCAGCCAAACACTTCCTCGAGAGGATGGTTGTCGAGGCCATCGAGATAGGGAACATGCTGTTGACCCCCAAGCCTATGGAATCGCTGTCCCCCGATGATCAACATAGACACGACGAGGCCATCACTTGCCCTGTCTGCGTCGAGGAGTACACCGCCAACAACTATAAAGTCCGACACCACGATCACTTTAACGGTAGGTACGTTGGTCCTTGGTGCAATGATTGCAACCGTATGGCCCGGGACCCACGCTTCATCCCTGTGTTTTTTCACAACGGCTCGGGGTACGACTTTCACCACCTGATCAAGCATCTTGGGTACGACAATGCAAGAATCAATGTCCTGGCACAAAACGAGGAGCGTTATATTAGCGTCAGCAAGTGGGTGCCGATCCCCAACTCAAAAAGCAGGAGCATCGAGCTTCGCTTCCTCGACTCCCTGAGGTTCCTCCCGGCCAGCCTCGATGCTCTCGCGGGGAAGCTTAGCGACGAGAAAATGCTCATCACCTCAGCGAATTTTCCGAACTTGGACGCCGGTCTCTTCAGGCGTAAGGGGGTCTACCCCTACGAATACATCACAGACCGTACCAAGTTTGCGGAGACGTCGCTACCTCCCCAGGCGAAGTTCTACAGTCAGCTACGAGGCTCGAACATCACCGACGAAGAATATCATCACGCCCAGTCCATGTGGCGCGAGCTGGGTTGTCGAACTCTCGGAGACTACCACGACGCCTACCTCAGACTTGATGTGACGCTCCTCGCCGACGTGTTCCAGACGTTCCGGGCGACCGCAATGAACATCTACCACCTGGATCCCGCCTACTTCTATAGTCTCCCCGGACTGGCGTGGTCAGCCATGTTTCTGGTGACGAAAATCAAGCTGGAGCTTCTTTCGGACGTGGACATGATGCTGTTTGTAGAACGTGCCGTGCGGGGTGGCATGGTCCAGGTGTCGCAACGGCACGCGCACGCCAACAACCGTCACATGGCTACTGGCTACGACTCCACCCAACCGTCGAGCTACATCATGCACACGGACGTGAATAACTTGTACGGGCACTCCATGATGCAGCCACTCCCTTTTAGAGGGTTCGAGTGGGCTGACCCTTCCAACTTCAATATTAAAGGTTTCGACGATTCGGAACATGGGTTCTTCGCCGAGGTGGACCTTGAGTTCTCCGAGAAGCTGCAGGATTTGTTCTGCGATCTTCCCCCTGCACCCGAGTTCAAGTGTCCACCCGATTCCAACCAGAAGAAGCTCGTCATGGATTTCGAACCCAAAAAGAATTACGTCCTTCACTACCAGAATCTCCGGTGGTTGATGCAGCAAGGAGTCACAGTCCACGCAGTTCATCGCATCCTCAAGTTCGAGCATTCTCCGTGGTTACGTCCATATATTGAAGTCAACACTGAACACCGCACCAAAGCCGAGTCCGAGCTTGATAAGGATTTCTTCAAGCTTATGAATAATGCGGTGTTTGGCAAGACCATGGAGAATGTACGGAATCGCGTGGACATAAAATTGGTGACGAGGAAAGAGCGATGTCGTCAGCTTGTCGCGAGTCCATTGTTCAAGTCTCGAACAATCTATAACGAGCAGCTGGCTCTGATTCACATGAGGCAAGGTGTGGTGAAACTCACCAAGCCCATCTACGTTGGAGCCACTGTTCTGGATCTGAGCAAGCTCCACATGTTCGAAACATACTACGACATATTACGTCCACACTACGGCCACAACATCTCGCTTCTCTACACGGACACGGACAGCTTGGTGTACCACGTTCGCACAGCCGACGCATACGGGGATATAGCCACAGTTCCAGCTCTTGAAGAGCTCTTCGACACCTCAGGCTATCCCCAGCCGAACCGGTACAGTATCCCGCCCCGCAACAAGAAGGTGCCTGGCAAACTCAAAGATGAGAAGGACGGAGACGTGATTCATGAGTTTGTAGGTCTTCGCGCCAAGGCCTATACCATCAAAGCCGAGGGTAGCGTTACCAAGAAGGCCAAGGGTGTCGGCAGACAGGTGGTTCGGGAGCATCTCACATTCGAGGACTTCCTCGATTGCCTCAAGACCAGGTCGTCGGTTCTAAGAGCAGAACAGCGCATCCAGAGCGTCGACCATGTGTTGACCACCAACAAAGTGAGGAAGATTGCCCTGGATCCCAACGACGACAAGAGGTGCGTTCTCCAATGTGGAATCCACACACTGCCGTGGGGGCACTATCGCTTAGCAGAAAGCAAAACCTGCAACATATGCCCATCTTCAACAGAAGATTCATAAAACAACAAAAAAAAAAGAAAACAAAAAAAAACAACACTGACTGTTATTACAAAAAACTTTGACCGTATTTTAAATAACCAGCATAATATGAATCTTTTTGGTTTCCGAAAACAAACCAACATGGAGACTGTACACCACACGACGACAGATCATGAATTTCTACCTTCCATGTTAACTAAACTCAACGGTCTACTGATTGTTCACCTTAACAGCATTTGGACGAAATTGGATGACGATGTGGGCAAGATGTTTTACGTCTTCAACAACAATTTACATTTTTACAAAATTCCGATCGATGGAAAACTTCAAATCACCGTGAATCCGGAAAACGTAGGCGAAATCAAAATATCTACCGGCAAGAACATTTTTCGAATCAAGCACGACAAGATGCTTTCTAACATTACGTACGATGTTTCTGCAGGAGATTACCTGTACGTTGAACTCCTAGGAGATTACGACAAACTCATTCCTCTCTTCGTAGAATTACGAATCGTCTATCCTATTATAAATAACCGTTAACCAAAATGCCTAACGATATTTTCGGCAACACTAAGCGTGTAGACCACGCAGAAGAGATTCTCATGTTGGACGTCCGAATTAAAAAGTTGAGGAGCGATTTGATCGCTTTGCAGGAGACCTTAAACAAAAGTTTAGAGTCGGAGATTGCTACGCTCCAAACGCAATGTCTCGACCCCATTCTGAAAATCGATTCCGAACTGAAAACGCTCATAAAAAATTATGTCGACGTACCTTCTTACGACAACGTTCAAAATATACAGTTGAGCGTGGATAAGCTTCAAAATGATTTGGCCAAATTACAACAATTTCAATCGAAAAATGAAGATTTGGAAAAATTGAAACTCAAAATCGAAGAACGAACTTCCGCAATCGAAAAGAATTTCTCTGAACTTCAAACCGCCGTGAAGGATATTGATGTAGAACGCTTGCATGTTGTTGTTTCCAAATTACAAGAAGAATTCGCCAGCACGTTGGAAGAAATTAAATCCAAGTTACAGACTTTGGAAGATACCATGACGAACCTACCATCGTCAGACGAACTGCAGGTCATCGGCAAAAGCGTCGCGAACATAAAAATTCAATTGGAGGCTTATCAAGATTTCGAACACATTCAAACCACCATTGCTACGCTTCAGGCGTCTCTGGAGTTGATCAACGAAGAAATTAAAAATATTCACGCTGAAGCGAACGCGTTGACGAGCATACAAGACACGTTGAGCACGGTTCAGCAGAAGATCGAATATTTAGAAAATTTGAACGTCGAAACGAATCTTGCTCATTTTCATCACGTACTGGACAACATACAGGGTGACTTGGAATCGTTACGGACGAGCGTACCTTCGAGCGAAGATTTGGAAAAATTGAAAACGGCGGTGACGGCACTATCCGATTCGAGCGACATCAAAAGTTCGTTGAGCGATCTCGAGAGTAGGGTTGCCAATCTCCCCACCTCCAAAGAATTGCACGCTTTGAAAAGGAGCATATCACGTATGCTGAAACGACTGGAAACGGAAACGGCGAACGTGGAACAGATTCGAGACGAACTTGCTTCGCTGGTGTCGACGCTGCCCACTTCGCAGAACGTCGCCGACCTTCACACGCAGTTTACCGAGATGCGAAGCATCGTGAACGATCTCACCGAGAAGAGCTCGAAATTGAATCAAGTCGAGAACCTTCAGAGTATCGTCGTCAACATCAGAGATCAAGTTGGAGTGCTGGAATCCACGCAGGAATCGACGCTGGCCTCTTTCGGTGCCAAGTTGCAAGAACTCAACGAAAACTACAAGCAGTTGAACGTGGAAGTGAAAATCAAACCGTCATTTTCTACAGTAACGGATACCATCGTCGAACATTTGTTGCCCGTACAAAATACACTGGGACAGCTTCACAGCAACCTCGTTAGCGTCGATACTAAATTCGCTAAACTGCATTCTCTGCAAGCCATCGAAATCAACAGCGTACCCAATCAACAGAGAATCTCCACGTTCGTTGAAGGTAACAAACTGTACATGTTGCATCCTTATCATCCGTACTACAAGTTTCTCCTCGATGGCACGATTCAGATAAACGAATTTTCGTACTGGTCTCACGGCAGAAAAGCTAGCGTTCCCACCATGACCTTGATATCGAATCGTGGTGTCCAGAAAGCAGGAAATATTCCTCTGGCACGTTGGAACGAAACGCGCAACATATATGAAATACACGAAGACGAAGATCTCACCGTTTTTGACGTGAGTGCCGGCGATAAGCTGATCATTCAAAACACGAGCGAAGTACCACCCTCTTTGAATCCCATCACGCTGGTACTTCTCTTCAAACGTAATCTCTAAAAAATGTCTAGGCAAGCCATCGTCGAAGAATTGCATAAACCTGCACGCCGCAACTACGAACGTTTGGCGGTGGTGACCAAGGGCATCGACGACCTCTGGCAAAGTGACCTCGTGGAGATGAGTAGCGGCAATCTAAAAAATGTACATAAATTGAACAAGGGCAACAAGTATCTCCTCACCGTCATAGACACGTTTTCGAAATTCGCATGGGCTCTACCTTTGAAAGCTAAAACGGGGACATGCGTCACGGAAGCATTCAAGACAATTTTTCGCGAAAGCGACAGACGACCTCGGTTTTTGCAAACAGACAATGGTAAAGAATTTTACAATGCCGTATTCCAAAAGTTTATTCGGAAACACGACATTCGGCATTATTCAACCTTCAGTCACATCAAAGCCAGCATCGTGGAAAGATTTAATCGAACCTTGAAAACACACATGTGGAAACAATTCACGCTTCGGGGGAATTACAAATGGGTCGACATACTGCCGGAACTCGTCGGCACCTATAATAATACGGTACACAGAACGATAGGCATGAAGCCAGCTGACGTTACGAAATCTGACGAGCAGCGTTTAATTTCTACAGTTTACTGTCCAAAGTACACTCCCACGACAAAAAAACCTAAATATAAAATTGGAGACCAGGTGAGGGTCAGCAAATTCAAACGCACCTTCGAGAAGGGTTTCACAAAAAATTGGAGCACGGAACTTTTTACGGTGGTTCGAGTTTTACCCGGAAACCGACACACGTATATAATAAAAGATAGTAGCGGCGAGATTTTGAAAGGAAGATTTTACGAAGAGGAACTCTCTAAAACAAAACATCCCGACACGTACCTCATCGAGAAAGTATTGCGTAGAAAAGGCGACAAACTGTTTGTCAAATGGCTGGGACTTCCGGAAAAGAGTTGGATCAACGCGAACGAAGTGATTCTATGAGTGCGTGGAATGTGGTGAAACGTCTACCGGATTCGGAAAGTCAAACGAAAAAAAAGAACGGTGAGTTGCTTCCCGACAGCATCCGCTGTCTGATCGTAGGTCCTTCAGAGTGTGGGAAAACAACACTGCTCGTGGACAATTTTCTCCTCGCACCGAATTGGTTAGATTGGAAGAACAGGCACCTCTACGTATTTTCGAAAAGTTTGGAGCAAGCGAAATACCAGCAACTGATGAAACTGTACGATGGTCTGGACATTGCAACGTTCTCTTCGGAAATAAAACCACTCGACGATTGTCGTGAAAATTCAGTCGTTGTGTTCGACGATGTCATCCTGGAAAATCAAAATGAAATTCGCAATTTTTTCACGCAAGGTCGTCACAAAGGAATAGATTGCTTCTTCCTAGCTCAAACGTTTTCCAAAATTCCAAAACAGTTAGTACGCGACAACGCTAATTTCATATGTTTGTTTCGTCAAGATCACACCAACCTCAAGCACGCGTACGATGACTACGTAGGCGGAGACATGAACTACAATCAATTTTCGGAACGCTGCTGCTCCCACTGTTGGAACAGTGACGATTTCGGATTCGCGACGATCGACATGACTAGGAAACCCAACGACGGAAAATACAGAAACAAAATCAACGACTTTCTAAACGTTGCAACGTTGTGAGAAACGACGTGTATAAATAACGCTATGACGAAACGAAAAATCGAAGACGAAAATCTCAAGTTGCGAAACTACCTCGCGAAACGCTTCAAAGGTTGGAAATCCGAGAATCGCGGATTCTACGAAGAGAAGAAACGTCAAGATCAACCTGTGATCGACGCCATCAGCGATCTAGGTAAAGAAATTAAAGGCGTCACGGAACAAAATAAAAATTTGATCAACGAACTCGTACCACTTGCAGCTAAAAGTTACACCGTACCCACGCCTATTTCGAGCATTCCTTCAACGCCGTTCGAACTAAGAGACGTGCCACGACGTCGAGCCATAAGCAGCACGTCGTCGTCTTTGGATAAGATCGAGTTGGGACCTTTGGCACGAGACTACCTGAGCACGGGCAAGTTCGACAAGGATGAAGTGTTCGGATTGTATCCGAGCATGGAGAGCAACGAAGGCGGCGGTGTGGTATGGAAGATTGGGAAATCGAAGGTGACTTTTGAAGGCAACGACATTAAAGTCAATTTAGGCGATAAGAATAGCTGGAACAGGTATCCGGGTACGGTGGGACTGTGGGAACTCGTTGCCAAAAAGCAGCCGAAGGATTACACCGAAGAAGATTACCAGAGTTACAAGGAAATTCTGATCATGACGGACGCCTTGTACCAGAACAACGACGCTACGCAGAATAGGGTGAAATCGAGCAGCGGCGAAAAATACAGGAATCTCATCAAGCCGATATGGAACCAGGTGAAAACAGGCAGCGGCGTCAAACTCTACAACACCCTGCCCAAAGAATTCGTTTGGGTGGACGACGTGCGCAAGCTCATAGACCGATTGTTGGTTATTGCAGGAGAGGAGAATGCAGGCAATCGTAATTTCTACAACGAGAAGGTAGGAATTATGGACATGATCAGCGCCAAACTTTCCAACTTCATCGTGAACGACGACAAGGGCATAGGTCACCTCATCAAAATTATCAACACGCTGCCTCCGAGATTCTGGAACATGGCCGAAGGAAAGGGACTCGTGAACGACATCATCAACAAGTTACCTTTCGAGATGCATTTACCCGGCTACCAGTACTGCGGACCGGGTACCAAACTCGAGAAAAGATTGGAGAGAGGAGACAAGGGTGTGAATCCGTTGGACGCCGCATGCAAAGATCATGACATCGCCTACAACACCACTCGCACCGATCTGGATGCACGTCACGAAGCAGACAGAAAGTTAGAGCACGCAGCTTTCGAAAGATTCGTTAGCAGAGACGCTTCGCTGGGAGAAAGAGTTGCAGCACTGGGCACCACCATCGCCATGAACACAAAACAAAAACTTGGGTGGGGTGTGTAGAAATAAAAAAAATTCTCGAACCGTGAAAAAAATTTCTTCGGTATATAAATAACACTACGTAAAAAAAAAAAACTCCAGTTGTGTTTGCCATATAAAAAATGTGTAAACAATCACTAGACGCCCAAGCATTAAAACAAATGCTAAATTTGTCAGTAGAATATGTAAAAATTCGGGAATTGGAAGTGGACAAACCTTACACGATAACTTCCGGTTCAATTGTTTCTACCCAGTATGGTCCCAAGGCGCGTCTGTTGCTCAACGCACAATACAGTCTATTTTTACCAGATCGATACGCTGACATGTTATCCGACGAGAAGCTAGCTATTTTAATCGAGAACAAAACTCGAATCGTGTACAAGGGTACAAAAGAACTTCTTGGTAAAAAAACAAAGCACGTAATAGAATTTGTGTAACAACTCTGCGGGAAGTATATCCTTGAAAAAAATTACACGGAACAAAAAAATCTCAGAATATTTATATATAAATAACATACCAAAAAAATTACACAAAAAAAATCCTAGAACATATATATAAATAACATATCGTGAAAATAACATATAGAGCATCAACATGAAGCCCAAAGGTGTCGTGTACCAGATACCATACTCCAATCTGAAAAATCTAGGTACCCTCGATGGTTTACTCACCAAAAAACAACGCGAGAAGAAACGTTCTTGCTTGACGAAAGGACACGGAATGAAATTACTTCTCAGCACACCTCAATTGAGACGCTTGCAGCGTTCGCGGAAACAGCAAAAAATCGGAGGTTTCATATTCAGCATCCCAGCCATCCTGGCAGCATTGGGGGCTGTTGGAAGTTTGGCCGGCGGTAGCGCCGCCATCGCGAAAACCGTCATCGACTCGAAGAAGAACAAGGCAGAATTGGCAGAACAGAAACGTCACAACCTGGCTATGGAGAAGAAGGGGAAAGGTATAACCAAAAAACAAAAAAGCAACCTCGATGCTTTGAAGAAATATAAAAAAAAGAAGAAGCCCTGTCCAACTTCGATATTGAATCTCTGATCAAACTGTTGGGAATAAAAAACTTCAGGGGTGTTTTCATGTCCGATTCTCTACCCTCTGCTGTGAAGAAAAAAGAGTGTGGCGTGGTCAACCTGGACAGTTACAAAAATCCTGGTACACATTGGATATGCTACCTCAAAATTGACGATGACAAAGCATTTGTTTTCGATTCGTTTGGTGGCACACCACCTGCCAGGTTGGTGAAGTATCTCAGTGTTGCCAACCTCTACTACAATGACAAACGCATCCAGGGTTTCACCGATGTTAACTGCGGCCACCTATGCCTTTCCGTTCTCGCATACATGTCTAAAATAAATAACCCGTCGGTGGAACATTTTCAGAAAGCATTGTGGAATCTTAAATACGATGGGCGTGTTCCATCTCACGAGCGAATCTTCGATCTTGAAACTCACGCTGCACGACGACATCGTCTATCCTAAATCCGTAGCTCTGCGTGCATTCTACAGCATGTACCTCATACCTAACGTCACGCAGCACAACAACAAAATTAGCGTCGGAAGCGAACACATCATCGTCACGCCAGGCCAATACAATCTTTCCACTTTGCAAGCTCAATTACCCAAAGGCACGTACCTTTCTCAAAATTCGGTCACGCACAGAGTGGAAATCGTGTCGGCGACGGAGACCATAAACCTGGGCACCATGGGAGAACTTTTAGGTTTCGAGAACAACACAAAACTCGAAGCTGGCATCAAGCACACGGCAACCAACATTCCTAAATTTCTAGCCATAGAAACTCTAAACGTTCACTGCAACGTGGCGGAAGGCATGATCACAAAATCCTCGGACGGATTGTTAGGAAGTCACAAGCAGACAGGAATCATAGCCACGTTCAAACCCAATTCCGAATTCATGGAACCGATCATCTACACGCCCTCTTCGCCGATCTATTTTCCAGTATGCCGCAACCGCATAGACGACATAGAGTTGGTAGTGACAAACGAGAAAGAAGACGTGGTGGATTTCGCAGGTGCAACGACCACTGCCATCGTGGAGATCAACATATAATAAATAACACGCATAGTGAAAATGGAACAAATCGAAAGTTACGAATTGCAATCTTTCCCTCCGAACCGTCGCACGTTCGCTAATCTCAACGAAGCGAACAGGGAGATCGAATACGACGTGGACGTAGGGGACGGGTTTGTTCATCCTCACAGAGCGGACCTCTACCTTCAATTCGACGTGGTGAAGAAAGAAAGCGGAGAAGCGTTTCCGCCCAATGCAAATTTGAAACTCGTGGACAACTTCGTACCTCATCTGTTCTCGCAGGTGGAGGTGAGGAAACACAACACCGTCATCGACAGAATAGATTATCCAGGCATCACGTCGACGGCAGTGGGAACATTGAAATTATCCAAAACGGATGCGGCATACTACCAGGCGGGAGGATTCGAAGCGGGGACGAAAATATCGGCGAGAAGTCACACGGTGCTCTTTCCCATGCGTCTGCTACCGGGATTCTTCTCCGACTACAAAGAAATCATGTGGAAGGGGGGATTGCGCGTCACTTTTCGAAGAGCAGCCAACGACAACGACGCACTGATGCGATACACCAACTTGAACGCCGACGGCACGCCGATAGCCAACACATTACCTGAAGCAGCCAAGTGCGTCATCCGGAGCATGGAATTGAGAATGCCGATCGTGGAATACGAAACAAACTACGCCCTCAAGTACAAAGCAGAGATCTTGAAGAGTCCGCAGGTACCGATTCACTTTCACGGTTACCAGTGTGTGCAGAAGATGGCGTCGGGAAGTCACATGGAATTCGACGTGACGACACAGTTCAACAACATACAGTTCGACATGCCAGATTTCGTCGTAGTGCTCTTTCAGACCGGGCGCAATAACAACCAGGAAAAAGATTCCAGCAAGTTCGACGACTGCAAAATCAAGAATGTTTATCTGAAAAATGGACGCAACGAAGTTTTCCCGCGCGAGAATTACAACCTCGACATGACCAAAGACGATTACCTCAAACTTTACGAAGCTTACACCTCTTTCAAACGCGTAACCGAGGGAAGCATGGACATGTACTACACGCCCAGCGAATTCAAAACCCGCAGACCCATGTTCGTCATCAATACCACGAAGAGGAAGCAGGTGGTGGTCAACGATCGAACCAACATCAAGGTCGTCTGCGAGTTCAACAGTCCGTTGCCCGAGGACACCGTATGCAGTGTGATCCTGGTCGCCGAGAAGTCCTTCGTCCACGACGTGAAGAACGAGAGGGTCACAGAGCAGTTTTAACAAGTTTTTAACCTCTTTTCTTGCACAATAAGAAATTTTTGTACTAGCACAATCAGTTTCAATAGCACAATGCAAAAATTTCACTAGTTCAAAATCAGTTACAATATTAATTTCATCAGTTATGAATTACAATATCATCAGTTTTTGCACTATAGCACAAGACAATCAGAATTTTTGCACAAAAATTTTGTTGTTGTTGTTTTTACATGAGAAAATTAACAATAAAATTTTTTTATCGTTTCAGATGCTGTCGAACATCAAAAAAACACATGCACATACACATACACACACACTAAAAAAATAAGCATGCAACTTTATTTGTAACACACACATACATTCTCCATCTTCATCAAAAAATATTATAATAAACATAATTATTATTATCTATATCTCACAAAATTCTATATCCAAAAATATTACAACATCAAATAACACGAGTCGTTAGTACACGTTGCATGCATTACGGAGGTCCTCTGTAGGGTTTCATGGAAGTTTGGGGGAAAAAAAAAAACACGTGAAACCCTACAGAGGTGTGGTTATTTAGAGCCGCAGCCGTTAGAACCTTTTTGGGTTGGGCACCACGCACCCTGGCGGGGTTAGGGGCCAGGCATTCTAAAAAAAACAACAATTATTTATTTGTTTGTTTGCGTCACAATACAGGTGCACGCGCGCGCGTATGCATGTGCAGCGCATCGTTGCCGCGAGAGAGGTTTGCAAAAATCACGATATACATTGGCGCTCGGGACTTGGAAATAATGCATATTCGCTCACCACTGTTGCCAGCTTAGTCTCTCTCTTTATCTTACAGCAACATTGGCATCTTTATTTTTTTAGTTGTAGGTGGGTTGCCAACGCACTCTAGTTAATAATGCTACATATTATACACGCACACACATACTGTGTTGCTATCTATCTATCTATCCCTCTCTCTTTTACGGCAGTATATGTTTGTTGCCGACTCTTTTTGCTCAGTGTGTGTATGTTACGTCAGTATATAAATTAGTTAAGCCTCAAGTAAGATAGCTCTTGCCAAGTAAAAAAAAGCTGTAGGTAAATATTAGCAACACTATCGGTTGTTTAACTTTTCCCTCTCTCTTTTTTGTAAAAAGCTATGGCAAACCAGTAGGTTGGCAAATTGCTTTATGCACTGTAAAACCTCAAGCAGTATTGCCAGCTCCTTGTTTGAGGTTAGGTTAGACCCAAAAACAAACCTTGGTGACTTTTCAAGTAAAATGTTGGCAATACTCCAAGACAAGCCTCAAGCAGTATTGCCAGCTCCTTGTTTGAGGTTAGGTTAGACCCAAAAACAAACCTTGGTGATTTTTTAAGTAAGGAGTTGGCCACACTGCGAGAAAAGCCTCAAGCAGTGTTGCCAGCTCCTTGCTTGAGGTTAGGTTAGACCCAAAAACAAAAACCTTGGTGATTTTTTCAAGTGAGGAGTTAGCAACACTGCGAGCGCCACCGAGCGCCATTTTCGGTTTGTCAACCGGCTTGATTACTCTACTATAATATTTTTTATCTATTTTCATGAAGCATAATGTGATATGCAACTGTATTAGTTCTCCTATTTGTGTAAAAATTATTTCTTAGCTTGGCGAGAACGTAGATAACAAGGACAAATACTATAGGGTGTGGCAGCGTTGAAGTCGCAATTATATATGGATAGAAAGTATTTTTGTTGAATGATCTTGGTACCTAATTATACAGAATGGAATACCATTACCAGTTAATGTTTGAACATGACCCCTGGCAAATGAGTACCGCGGAGCTTTCACTGTTAGTGCTACTCCTCCCTGATTGCCACAGATCGTAATAATATTTTTCTTGTATTAGAGATAGGCAATTATAAATAACGTTTTCTTTATTAAGCAAACGCTCAGTCGCAACATTATAACAACTTTCTAACGAAATATTACGATCAGAATACGTTATGGTAATTATATATCGTATTTGCGTCGTATAAGATGCTCTCTCTTCCCCACAAAAATAGTTCTGAATAACAGGATCCGTCTTACACGCATATACTAGGGTTGCATCATCAGGAAGAAGGACGTTTGTGAATGAGTCAAAGCTTCAAGGGATGCTGTGAAAACTAAGGCAGTGGATGAATAATTTAAGAAGTGTGGCATTAGTAAGGCACTGGATGGAACAGAGGACAATTTGTTGTATGAGGACTAAGATTCTGATTTAGAAGAGGTTTCAAGTCACTCTTCATTTAGCTCTGGGAGATGAATGTCTGGGTTTTGACGTAGAATATTAAAATATATTCCTTCCTAGCTAGACTAGGTAAGTTATTTGTTGTTTATTTATTTATATTTGAAAAACTGCAAATTAATTATAATATTCAGTGATAAACTTTTTCCTAAAAAGTGTGTACAAAAAAGTCCGGCAATACGGTAATTCCTTTGTGCTTGATAAGACACAGTCACATGTAAATGTTTTCTATGTATCCTAGTATCAGATCATTAGAGACAGTGGTAAGATGACGTTAAGTCACTATTAACTACAGAAATTCAACTGGCTTACAGCTGCTCATTTGAAAGAAATAACTCTTACATTTTCTCGAATGTAAGATTCGATTTGTTGGGCGTTATTTTTATAACAATAATCTATAACTTTAGTGATTTAAATACGATTACATTAAGTATTTCCGTGCATAAAATATGATGCACATTCTAATGAAATTTTTACTCTCATCTTTCTTTTCAGATTTCAACCGTACAATTTCGCTGGATGTTGGACTTGCTGCAGGGTACATGTACTTTCTTTCAGACAACCTTTCAATCCCTGAAGTCAGCATGTTTGTTGGCAATCCGCACGCGGTGATTCCATCGGAAAAACTGACTTTCAAAATCAAAATGGAAGTGGTAAATATAGTATGGGCAGGTATATCGTACAGCGATGCTAGCGCCGTGCTGCGTGAACTAACAGAGTGAGCACACTATCTCTTCTACAAGCTATGGCTAAACTTGCTTGTGGTGAACGAAAGTCATTATTAGAGCCTGGAAGTTCAGATATTTTTTTTCGTTAAAATAGGCAGGTAAAAAGGCATTTATAATGTAGAAAATAGGCACCAAAAGGGAAACAAATAGGCATAATTCCAGGTAGCAAATTCCAAGCACCATAACGTGCTAACACATAACGTTTTTGAAAGAAAAATAAGTTATGTACAATTTTAAAGAAAACATTCGAAAATTTCATTGTACATGGCAGAAAAAGCATTAAAAATAGGCAGGCAGCAGGGTACAAAATAGGCAAAATAAGGATAATGGAAAATCTTCCAAAACATTAGCGGCAACAAAAATATGTACATGAATATTTTTTTTATGAATAAATGCAGCAAGAAATAACAGACATTTTGCCAAACTTCCGGGCTCTAGTCATTATGAATGGAATCAGACTAGCAAGAAAGTTATAATGGAGAGCTTGTTGCAGCTTGTACATAGGAGGGGGGAAGGAACAAGAGGAACAGAAACTTCGCAAACGGGCATGATTTGTTTTTGAAATGGGGATAATATGGTGAAGTTGGATCGTACGCGTCAAAGAGTAATAGAACATTATTCCTCTTCATACTTTTTCTCACATAAGAATCCAAGAATGTGTACGTAATTCACTCTGTTTTAGATGAAAGCATTTTCCTTGGCATTTTTCGTAACATTTCTCCTACGATCGAATTCTACCGCGTAAAGTGAAGAAATGTTAGAGCATTTTGATGCTACAGCATGTTCCATGGCATATTTCACAGATAGAATCGGTCTTGATTTTCTTAGCATCTCGTGTAGCATACCCAACCAGAAGCGAGCATTTCGTCACGTGAGTAGATGTAATGGCGGCCGAGTGAGATGTAAACAATGCATCACTTCACGTTTTTAAGAGCCGATAGCTATTCAACAGAGGAGAAAAATGTTTCCTACGAAACGGTTTTAGAAATCAGTGGCGCTGCATAAATCCTGGAAATGAAAACAAGCAGTTCCAATGTAAAATGGCTAACGCTGTATTTGGAATCTTGTAATAAATAAATTACATGTGTGACTTTTTTTTCTCTTGTCGCAACTCCTCCTCTTCCGCGGAAACTCCAATCTAAGGTGACCAGGCGTCCCGTATTAGCCGAAACAGTCCATTTTTTTTAGTAAATGTCCCGATCCTTTTAACGTGAAACCACAATGTTCCCTTCTTGTGACAATGACTTATTCGCATAGAATTACTGTAACGATACACCTTCTCTACTATTACTATGAACCATGAAATTGTTGGGTAGAAATTATTTCTCATGTCAATGTCAACAATGTACCATATTCCAATTTCCTTAAAATATTGTTTTTCCCCCCTGTTTACCTGGAACTAATGCCCCCACTGAACGAGTGTTGTCGTACGTGAATGATCTGTGAACAAGACAAGAACGCTCTTTCAGTACAAACTTTGGAAGCTATGTTGCTTAATAAGGTGAACTTTAATCACACGTGGGTAAAGTTTTACAAAACGTTATTTGAAAAGAAGGCTGCACTGAAGAAGATCCATTCATCGGCCAATGAATGACTTCTAGGCCTAATTGAAACATTCCACCGAATAACGCTGTTTGGCACATTTCATTGAATGCGAGAACAACGGACAAAACCTGTTGTATGTTACTGGACATAAGTTTCTATGACGAAACATTTTTTTATTTTAATATGTATGCATTCAGCCTTACCGTTTTGTCCCGTCTTTCATCGGGAAA
The DNA here is from genome assembly GCF_977018435.1 of Lepisma saccharinum. NCBI lineage: Eukaryota > Metazoa > Arthropoda > Insecta > Zygentoma > Lepismatidae > Lepisma > Lepisma saccharinum. Next base: position 3,566,952 of record NC_139255.1, read on the forward strand.
GTATGGAAATGTTCCGTTTTGTTGTTTTAAATATCCGGTCATCTTACTCTAACCACTACTATAGATTCCTCTTCCGATGAGCTCCTTCCATTGCAAGTGTTGGCTGGTCCGATACCGTGCCTAGCCATGCCAACCGTTCGTAAAGTGTTTGTGGCATCATCAGTTCATCATCAATCGCGATTCACCAAAGAGGATAGAAAATCCACGTAAATGACCGAACTAGATATAGAAATAAAGTATAGCACATCAGCTTGGCACATCAAACATTTTTACTCTATTAACAATTTATTTTACTGTTGTTCCAGTTTCAAATGTTTGTGTTGTCTGTGCCACTTTCTATTTAGGTAATGCTTTTGTTCATATCTTGCAACTCTTACTGCAGATTGACAACACTGAGCTGGCACATCAGGGCTGGCTTCGTTCCACGGAATGTTCAGATAAGATGGAAACGTCCAAAGATGCATGCTGGAATATGAAGGCTCAAGCGCTGTCAAAGTGCTTGCAACTGCTCCATAATGTTCTTTCCTTATGACAGTAAGTAGTCTACCAAATAGAAACAGGTTCTTCGTTACGATGCTATCACGTCACAGGGATCTTATGGTTTTGACAGTGCTCGATTGAAGGCCTCCTGCATCCTGGGGTATAACAATCACTGAATATATATATATATATATATTCGACATAAAGCCTTGCGGTTTGCGGCATAATTTAAAACAACTCAAAACGCTTTTTTAAATCTTTTTTTATATACTTATATGACCAGTGTCGGATCTACAAGCCGCAAAGCCCCGCAGTGCGGGGGGGAGGAAAGAAGTAAGCATTTAGGGGGCCTCAGAGGGGTAGAGGGTTAGTACATGCGTATGTAAAAAATAAACGTAGTTAGTCAGGGGTACAGAAACAAATACAATAAATACAGGTAAAGGTAAATTTTTGTGTGCATGGCACCGTGCCATCAAGGTACACTTACCCCCCCCCCCCGGTGGATGTCAGACTAGAATCAAATCAGTCTAGAATTTCACGATAATTACAATGGTGAAAGTTTGTTCAACCTATTTTTAATCAGGAAATAGTTATGACTGCAAGATTGTAAGAAATGTATAATTTTCCAGGTGTGTCATATACGTATATATCACATCAGTATAAAAATTTTGAATTGAAGTCAATATGGCGGACGTCCGCTTGTGGTTCCCTTAAGCCTAACCTGTTTCTATTATGACCAGTTATACCCACCCTAACTCCTTTACTTTTTATATGGGTGTTAAGGGACTTTTGAATTATCCTATAGTTTCTTATATGTGACTTTGTCAACATGAGATCAAGAATTATACACATACATTATATATATATATATATATATATATATATATATATATATATATATATATATATATATATATATATATCAGGGTGACTGGTAATTAGATGTATTCCCTGAAAGGGGTTAAAGTAGAGACAATTTGCAATAAATTTGACCATATGATACCCCGTCCGAAAATTAGTAGTTTTCGAGATAATCGAATTTCTTTCGTTTCTTTAAAAAATGACAATTTTCCACACAAAAAGATGATTTGAGAAAAAACTGCTCATTGTGTGGAACTTATCTCAGCATTTTCCGATAGCTAACAAATAAGTGGTACGTTAAAAAAAAGTTTTTCCCAAATAACAATCACATGTAAGTAACGGGTGGGTCTAAACTTACAAGTGATGATAAAAAATTGCACTCTTAGTTTACTTGGCAACGTATTAATAACAAAAATGGTATGACACGAAGCGTACAAATTACTTAAATTACTTCCTTGTGTCATCAGCTATCCAACAAGGTGCAAATGTTGCTAACATTCACATTTGTGTACAAGAAATAATACTTCATTCATCTTCATGTGAATGGAATCAATGAACAATACAATTAAAGAACATTACACGTCTTGCTCAAAGTGGGCACCTCCGTTACGAATACAGGCACACAGGTTTTTACGGACATTTGGTCTCTTAACTCGTGATGTGTGTTGACCAGCTGTTAAGATCCTCTCCCTGAGCTCTTCTTGCGAGTTTACCGGTGTCTTATCATGTGGCTCCAAATGTAAAAGTCGCAAGGCGTCAAATCGATCGGGGGATCGAGCTGGGCAGTCATAATGCTGATAAATCATGTCACGTCTTGTAGCTAGAGGTACATCCTCCAACAACATTGCCATCCCGTTCCTCAAAAAATGTTCATAAGTGGTGCCATTTAAGATTTGGGGCAGGTAAAATGGCTCGATCAAATGATTGTTGATGACGCCCATCCATACTTCTGCCTGGGCGTGCAACAGTGGCTGGATGGAAATTACCCAAAGAAATGGATTGGCCTAGGCGGCCCGATTCCCTGGCCGGCTCGATCTCCCGATTTGACGCCTTGCGACTTTTATATTTGGAGCCACATGACAAGACACCGGTAAACTCGCAAGAAGAGCTCAGGGAGAGGAACTTAACAGCTGGTCAACACATCAAGGACACCATCACATCACGAGTTAAGAGACCAAATGTCCGTAAAAACCTGTGTGCCTGTATTCGTAACGGAAGTGCCCACTTTGAGCAAGACGTGTAATGTTCTTTAATTGTATTGTTCATTGATTCCATTCACATGAAGATGAATGAAGTATTATTTCTTGTACACAAATGTGAATGTTAGCAACATTTGTACCTTGTTGGATAGCTGATGACACAAGGAAGTAATTTAAGTAATTTGTACGCTTCGTGTCATACAATTTTTGTTATTAATACGTTGCCAAGTAAACTAAGAGTGCAATTTTTTATCATCACTTGTAAGTTTAGACCCACCCGTTACTTACATGTGATTGTTATTTGGGAAAAAACTTTTTTTTTTAACGTACCACTTATTTGTTAGCTATCGGAAAATGCTGAGATAAGTTCCATACAATGAGCAGTTTTTTCTCAAATCATATTTTTGTGTGGAAAATTGTCATTTTTTAAAAAAACAATTGAAATTCGATTATCTGGAAAACTACTAATTTTCGGACGGGGTATCATATGGTCAAATTTATTGCAAATTGTCTCTACTTTCACCCCTTTCAGGGAATACATATAATTACCAGTCACCCTGTATATATATATATATATATATATATATATATATGTGTGTGTGTGTGTGTGTGTGTGTGTGCGTACCTACTGAGGTAATTTTGACAGCACATAAATACCTGTATATGTATGTATGTGTTGTAGTATTCAGCACTGTACACAAAACAGAGCCAGGTCAAGGGACCATAACATGCTAAGATTGCACAATATGTACAAATACGTACAATTAAATGCAGACTCATCTAGTGTCTGATGTAAAGTGTACGTGGAAGTGAATGGAGAATTGTGATACGTATAGGATTCTGGTTTTCAAAATTTCTTGAAATAATCTAAACAGTTTTCGTTATAAGCTCTGCGTAAATCATATCACTAAAACTTCACGGTAGATTACTCAAAGTACATGTCTCAAATATTATAATTATGCACGTACAGTACACGGCGATTTTCATTTCATTCTTTCCAGATAGAGAGAGTGCTTTTCTATTCCAATCAAAAATATCATTAAGCTTACTTCAAGTAGATTTTCATTATTAAGCTTTATCATCTCAGATATGTAACTATATATTACGAAATTATTTGCTAGGAATTATTGTGATTTAAATATTAATAATTAACTCTTTACATAATTTTCCAAGTCAAGAAATGTTATTGTAAATGATGATTTTTGTTTATTACTATAAGAAATCTAAATTTCAAATTAAATACGTTAAGAAAAATAATTTAATTTAATTTAAAACAGCTGCTTCTCCATCTTGTGTGAAAGAAATGAACCATTTGGTAAGAATGGTTGTAACGTAACAAATACTTGCATTTTTACTTCAATTTTAAGTTCGAATTTCTGTGCGTCCTTCACTTTATTTTCCAACCTATTCGTTGAATAATTATTCAACTTTAATTAAGTCTTCAAGTTACTTAATATCAGTGTCCAGTGTGCACGCAACAAGTGTTTTAGATTGTCTTGGTTTAGGTTATGTATTAGTACCAGGGGCGGGTCGTTGTCTGACTTTATGGGTGTGCACTTCAGCATCGCGTCCAGAAGAGTTTTATAACCCTCTCAAACACTCGCTCTTTTTTTTTTACCTTCATAGTGATGCTAAATGTATTGGCAACCCAAGTTATGAACACCTTTTACTGAAAATGAAGATGTGGGAGACTTTATTTCATAAAACACATTAATTTTTACAAATTTGAAATATCGCAGCGAATTTTCCGTCGACCACGAAAAGAGCGATGCTATTGGGCATACACAATTCAACATTCGATAACCTGACAAAATTACCATAAACATAATAATGCAATATTCAAAATTATTGTCGATTTGCAAAATATTTAGTAAAAACTTTCCCCCTCGAAGAAGACTATTATTTTTCGTTATTACAATAAATATATAACATGGATTTGATTTATATTGGAATAATGTGGAAAGTAGAGGGAATAAAAATTCCATCTCAACGGGGGAAAATTTTATCTTCAGCCACTCCTGCAAACAAGCTAGCCGATCCAACAACCACACGCAGAATATCAGTTGTATGTAATCTTTCTAGCAGTTGTTTATTTCTGACGACCGACTGACCAAACCAACAAACTCAAGCGAAATCAAGAAAATAAATAAAAATATATTAAAGAAAATGACAGTACTCAATCAGTCCACACTGCCCTTCCTAGTACTTCAGAATTTGTCATTCCTTTCCGCCTTATCTGTCTTATTACTTCAGTCGCTGCGCGCTTTGTACGAGTAGCTAACTTCCCTCCAAGTATTCAAAACGTTAAATATGACGTTTGTGCTTTCACTATGTACAGTTTTCTCTTTCATCATGCTCACTTTGCAATGAAACAGGTACGAGCTCTTGATAGTGTAACAATTTTGCCACACAATGGAAAGAACTGACTGACCTAAGTCTCAACCCCCCCCCCCCCCCGCTCTACCCTGCCTGAGCGGGTGGATAATTTGACTAAAGCGTCACAAGGACATTTTATTTTGGCCAAACAAAGGCAATGCAAGACAATGTTTAAAGTACGCGATTCGCTTTCACTTGTCCTCTCCTTCCTCCTTGCCCCTGTCATGCTCGGAACAGAGTGGCGAAGATACCATACAAATATCACTTAAAAAAGGAAAAGAAAAAAAATATATATTTACGGTGATGCGTGTGCTGCCACACGATCTCGAATGGAACGGGATTGCAACACTACTGTATCGTGAACACAGCACAAGCAGTGCGAGTTCAGCCCATAATACCGCGATCTAGAAGAACGAATCGCTTCCCTTTTCTTGCGTGCTGGAAACAGCGGCAAACGAGCAAACGGCGACTTGTGTTCAAAGCGAACATATCTCAGCGGCAGGCGCTGGTAAATCCAAGGCGATGGGTTGTGGGAACGTTTGATGTTTTGAAGGAGATTCAGTGAATAAGTTTAATAAAAAATAATTGCATTGCAGATTTATTTGGGTGTGCACGTGCGAATGTGCAAATAGGCAGCAGCCGCTACTGAGTAGTACCACAGTTTGCAGTGAAATAATGCCACGCTATCCGTACAATTTAAAACACGAATTTTTATGTACGAGTAGTGTATATTGAGCGGTTCAAAGTAGTACTTTGTAGGTATCCCTTTTTTTTATCAATTGAATATCAGTTTTTGACATATTTTGACAATTTTTTGTCGATGTTTTAGCGTTTAGCGATGCTTTTAGTACAATTTTCAATGCAAATTTTTTTTTCCCACTCGTACTTGGTAGGTATATCACGATCTTACGTGATACAACTTAACCTATCTTTTTTTCTTACGATTCTTTAATTTTTTTTACGATCCTAAGTGATATAACTTAACCTATTATTATTTTTTTTTATTTACGCACCGAACTAACCTACAAGGGACTCTGTTTGTTTTAATATTTCAGTATTTTAATGTTTTCACATATTTTATATAACCTTGTTGATTTTTTTTTTTTTTTAGTATGTGGCAATTTTTTTTTAACACTGCTCCGTCACCCTCTCGTTCTTCACGTCGTGGACGAAGGACTTCTCTGCGATCAGGATGACGCTGCACAGAGTATCGGCAGGCAGCGCATCGTGGAACTCGCAGACGACCTTGATGTTGGTGCGATCGTTGACCACCACCTGCTTCCTTTTTGTGGTATTGATGACGAACATCGGCCTGCGGATTTTGAATTCGCTGGGCGTGTAGTACATGTCCACGTTTCCCTCGGTCACGCGTTTGTAAGCCGTGTAAGCTTCGTAAAGTTTGAGGTAATCGTCTTTTGTCATGTCGAGGTTGTAATTCTCGCGCGGGAACACTTCGTTCCTACCGTTCTTGAGATAAACGTTCTTGATCTTGCAGTCGTCGAATTTGCTGGAATCTTTCTCCTGATTCTTATCGCGCCCGGTCTGAAAGAGCACTACGACGAAATCTGGCATGTCGAACTGTATGTTGTTGAACTGCGTCGTCACGTCGAATTCCATGTGACTTCCCGACGCTATCTTCTGCACGCACTGGTAACCGTGAAAGTGAATCGGTACCTGTGGACTTTTCAAGATCTCCGCTTTGTACTTGAGGGCGTAGTGCGTCTCGTATTCCACGATCGGAATTCTCAACTCCATGCTCCGGATGACGCACTTGGCCGCTTCGGGTAAAGTGTTGGCTATCGGCGTGCCGTCGGCGTTCAAGTTGGTGTACCGCATCAGTGCGTCGTTGTCGTTGGCCGCTCTTCGAAATGTGACTCTCAGTCCTCCCTTCCACATGATCACCTTGTAGTCGGAGAAGAAACCGGGAAGCAGACGCATGGGAAAGAGCACCGTGTGACTTCTCGTCGATATTTTGGTCCCTGCTTCGAATCTTCCCGCTTGATAGTATGCTGCGTCCGTTTTGGATAATTTCAATGTTCCCACTGCCGTCGACGTGATGCCTGGATAATCGATTCTGTCAATGACGGTGTTGTGTTTCCTCACCTCCACTTGCGAGAACAGGTGAGGCACGAAGTTGTCCACGAGTTTTAAATTGGCATTGGGCGGAAAGGCTTCTCCGCTTTCCTTCTTCACCACGTCGAATTGAAGGTAGAGGTCCGCTCTGTGAGGATGAACGAAACCATCACCTACGTCCACGTCGTATTCGATCTCCCGGTTCGCTTCGTTCAAATTTGCGAACGTGCGACGGTTCGGAGGAAAAGATTGCAATTCGTAACTTTCGATTTGCTCCATTTCACTATGTGTGTTATTTATTATACGTTGATCTCCACGATGGCAGTGGTCGTTGCACCTGCGAAATCCACCACGTCTCCTTTCTCGTTCGTGACCACCAACTCTATGTTGTCTATGCGGTTGCGACATACTGGAAAATAGATCGGCGAAGAGGGTGTGTAGATGATCGGTTCCATGAATTCGGAACTGGGTTTGAACGTGGCTATGATTCCCGTCTGCTTGTGACTTCCCAGCAAACCCCCGTCCGAGGATTTCGTTATCATGCCTTCCGCCACGTTGCAGTGTACGTTCAGAGTCTCTATGGCCAAGAATTTAGGAATGTTGGTTGCTACGTGCTTGATGCCAGCTTCGAGTTTTGTGTCGTTCTCGAAACCTAAAAGTTCTCCTATGGTGCCCAGGTCCACCGTCTCCGTCGCGGATAGAATTTCCACTCTGTGAGTGACCGAATTTTGAGAAAGGTACATGCCTTTGGGTAATTGAGCTTGCAAAGTAGAAAGATTGTATTGGCCTGGCGGGACGACGATATGTTCGCTTCCGACGCTAATTTTGTTGTTGTGCTGCGTGACGTTAGGTATGAGGTACATGCTGTAGAATGCACGCAGAGCTACGGATTTAGGATAGACGATGTCGTCGTGCAGCGTGAGTTCAAGATCGAAGATTCGCTCGTGAGATGGAACACGCCCATCGTGTTTAAGGTTCCACAATGCTTTCTGGAAATCTTCCACCTGAGGCTTATTTATTTTAGAGAGAAACGTGAGCATGGAGAGGCAGAGATGACCGCAGTTCACGTCTCCGAAATTTTGAATGCGTTCGTCGTTGTAGTATATAGAGGTTTTGTTTGTTTTCAGATAATGAACTAAATTTGTAGGTGGAACACCTCCGAAAGAATCGAAAACGAATGCTTTGTTATTGTCATTTTTGTGGTAACATATCCAATGCGTGCCTGGATTTTCTTGACTGTTCAAGTTGACTACTCCACATTCTCTATTTTTAACGGTTGAAGGTAACGAGTCGGACATGAAAACTCCTCTGAAGTGTTTGATTCGTAATGGTTCGATCAGAGATTCAATGTCTCGGTTGGTGAGTGCTGCTGTTTCTTTTTTTTTAACTTTTTCATCACGCCCTTCCCCCCTTTCTTCTCCATGGCCAGGTTGTGACGTTTCTGTTCTTCCAATTCCGCCTTGTTCTTCTTCGAGTCGATGACGGTTTTCGCGATGGCGGCGCTACCCCCAGCCAAACTTCCAACGGCCCCCAATGCTGCCAGGATGGCCGGGATGCTGAATATGAAACCTCCGATCTTTTGCTGTTTCCGCGAACGCTGCAACCGTCTCAATTGAGGTGTGCTGAGAAGTAATTTCATTCCGTGTCCTTTGGTCAAGCAACAACGTTTCTTCTCGCGCTGTTTCTTGGTGAGTAACCCATCGAGGGCACCCAGCGTTTTTAGATTCGAATATGGTATCTGGTACACGACACCCTTGGGCTTCATGTTGATGCTCTATATGTTATTTTCACGGTATGTTATTTATATATATAAATGTTCTGAGATTTTTTTTGTTTCCCTCTCGTGTAACTTTTTTTTTTCAAGGTATGTTATTTATATATATATGTTCTGAGATTTTTTGTTTCCCTCTCTCGTGTAATTTTTTTTTTCAAGGTATGTTATTTATATATATGTATGTTCCGAGATTTTTTTCCCCTCTCTCGTGTAATTTTTTTTTTCAAGTTATGTTATTTTATATACTCCACACAGCCGTTACACAAATTCTATTACGTGCTTCGTTTTCTTACCAAGAAGTTCCTTTGTCCCCTTGTACACGATTCGAGTTTTGTTCTCGATTAAGATAGATAGCTTCTCGTCGGATAACATGTTAGCATATCGATCTGGTAAAAATAGACTGTATTGTCCGTCGAGCAACAGACGCACCTTGGGACCATACTGGGTAGAAACAATTGAACCGGAAGTTATCGTGTAAGGTTTGCCGACTTCCAATTCCTGAATTTTTACATACTCTACTGACAAATTTAGCATTTGTTTTAATGCTTGGAGGTCACTCATTTTTTCAGTCGTCATATCGAAGAGAAATTCAGTGTGTTAGAGAATTTTAAATTTTTCACAATGTGTTATTTATATATACCGAAGATTTTTTTTTTTTGATCTCGTAGATTTTTTTCACGATGTGTTATTTAAATATCAAGGTTTTTTTTTTTACTTTTACATTTTTTTTGGCACGTACATTTTTTGTCTTGTACATTTTTTTTTGACACGTATATTTTTTCTCATATATTTTTTTTGACGTACATTTTTTGGACACGTACATTTTTTTTGTTGCACATTTTTTTTGACAACTTTTTTTTGTCATATTTTTTTTGACACGTACAATTTTTTTTGACACGTATATTTTTTTTACACCTACATTTTTTTCACATTTTTTTTGACAGGTACATTTTTTTAACACGTACTTTTTTTCTTGCACATTTTTTGACAACTTTTTTTGACGACAATTTTTTTTGACGATAAAAAATTTTTACGATAAGGCAACTTTTTTTCTGACGGTGATAATTTTTCCACGTCAACTTTTTTTGACGAGACAATTTTTTTTTGACGATAAAAAATTTTTACGATAAGGCAACTTTTTTTCTGACGGTGATAATTTTTCCACGTCCTTTTTTTTGGCGTGACAAATTTTTTTGACGATAAAAAATTTTTACGATAAGGCAACTTTTTTTCTGACATAATTTTTCCACGTCAACTTTTTTTTGAAGACAAATTTTTTTGGGCCATAAAAAATTTTTACGATAAGGCAACTTTTTTCTGACGATGATAATTTTTCCACATCAACTTTTTTTGACGAGACACATTTTTTTGACGATAAAGAATTTTTACGATAAGGCAACTTTTTTTTCTGACGATGATAATTTTTCCACGTCAACTTTTTTTTTGACGAGACAAATTTTTTTTTACGATAAGGCAACTTTTTTTCTGACGGTGATAATTTTTCCACGTCAACTTTTTTTGGCGTGACAAATTTTTTTTGACGTACATTTTTTTACGTATATTTTTTTGTCTCATATTTTTTTTGACACGTACATTTTTTTTGAAATGTATATTTTTTTTCACGATTCGTATCGAAGACTTTTTTTGTGTGTGTTAGAGGAAGAAAGTCCGTGCTTCGGAAAACGCGATGATGTGCGTGATGATTTCTTCGGTCTCCTGTTTAGACTTGCGCCAATCATCCGTGTATCGTCTTCTTCCCTGCTTCGCCTCGTGAAGTTCATCCAACCTATCGTTTAATTTTTCCCTGCAGCCGAAAGAAGAGTGTCGAGATAACCGCACCTCATGCCACTGATCTCCCGAAGACGGTCCTTGACAGCCATTTCACAAGGGATGCGAAAATCCGGCGTTGATCTTGCTATGATTAAAAGTTTATTAACATCTCCGTTTTCTGCATGTTGGAATATTTTATATAGCAGTTCGTGCGGCAAATCGGTTATACGAGACATGTTTGTTTTTTTTACTGTATGTTATTTATTTACACACCCCACCCAAATTTTTGTTTCGTGTTCATGGCGATGGTCGTACCTAATGCGGCGACCCGTTCACCCAGCGATGAGTCTCTGCTGACGAATCTTTCGAAAGCTGCGTGCTCCAATTTCTTGTCTGCTTCGTGACGTGCATCCAGTTCCGTCTGCCTGTTGTTGTAAGCGATGTCGTGATCTTTGCATGCGGCGTCCAACGGATTCACACCCTTGTCTCCTCTCTCCAATCTTCTCTCGAGTTTGGTACCCGGTCCACAGTACTGGTAGCCAGGTAAATGCATCTCGAAAGGTAACTTGTTGATGATGTCGTTCACGAGTCCTTTTCCTTCGGCCACGTTCCAGAATCTCGGAGGCAGCGTGTTGATGATTTTAATGAGGTAACCTATGCCCTTGTCGTCGTTCACGATGAAGTTGGAAAGTTTGGTGCTGATCATGTCCACGATGCCAACCTTCTCGTTGTAGAAATTACGATTGCCTGCATTCTCCTCTCCTGCAATAACCAACAACCTGTCTATGAGTTTGCGCACGTCGTCCACCCAAACGAATTCTTTGGGTAACGTGTTGTAGCGTTTGACGCCGCTGCCTGTTTTGACCTGGTTCCAAATCGGTTTGATGAGATTCCTGTACTTCTCACCGCTGCTCGATTTCACCCTATTCTGCGAGGCGTCGTTGTTCTGGTACAAGGCATCCGTCATGATCAGAATTTCCTTGTAACTCTGGTAATCTTCGTCGGTGTAATCTTTCGGCTGCTTTTTGGCAACGAGTTCCCACAGTCCCACCGTACCCGGATACCTCGTCCAACTATCCTTATCGCCTAAATTAACTTTAATATCGTTGCCTTCGAAGGTCACCTTCGATTTTCCAATCTTCCACACCACACCACCGCCTTCGTTGGTTTCCATGCTCGGATACAATCCGAACACTTCATCCTTGTCGAATTTTCCCGTGCTCAGGTAGTCTCGTGCCAAAGGTCCCAACTCGATCTTATCCGAAGACGTGCTGCTTATGGCTTGACGTCGTGGTTCGTCCTTCAGTTGGAACGGCGTCGAAGGAATGCTCGAAATGGGCGTGGGTACAGTGTAACTTTTAGCTGCCAGTGGTACGAGTTCGTTGATCAAATTTTTATTTTGTTCCGTGACACCTTTAATTTCTTTACCTAGATCGCTGATGGCATCGATCACAGGTTGATCTTGACGTTTCTTCTCTTCGTAGAATCCGCGATTCTCGGATTTCCAACCTTTGAAGCGTTTCGCGAGGTAATCGCGAAGCTTGAGATTTTCGTCTTCGATTTTTCGTTTCGTCATAACGTTATTTATACACGTCGTTTCTCACAACGTTGCAACGTTTAGAAAGTCGTTGATTTTGTTTCTGTATTTTCCGTCGTTGGGTTTCCTCGTCATGTCGATCGTCGCGAATCCGAAATCGTCACTGTTCCAGCAAGAAGAGCAGCGTTCCGAAAATTGATTGTAGTTCATGTCTCCGCCTACGTAGTCATCGTACGCGTGCTTGAGGTTGGTGTGATCTTGACGAAACAAACATATGAAATTAGCGTTGTCGCGTAGTAACTGTTTCGGAATTTTGGAAAACGTTTGAGCTAGGTAAAAGCAATCCATTCCTTTGTGACGACCTTGCCTGAAAAAGTTGCGAATTTCATTTTGATTTTCCAGGATGACATCGTCGAACACAACGACTGAATTTTCACGACAATCGTCGAGTGGTTTTATTTCCGAAGCGAACGTTGCAATGTCCAGACCATCGTACAGTTTCATCAGTTGCTGGTATTTGGATTGCTCCAAACTTTTCGAGAACACGTACAGGTGCCTGTTCTTCCAATCTAACCAATTCGGTGCGAGGAGAAAATTGTCCACGAGCAGTGTCGTTTTCCCACACCCCGAAGGACCTACGATTAGACAGCGGATGCTGTCGGGAAGCAACTCGCCGTTCTTTTTTTTTTGTTTGACTTTCCGAATCCGGTAGACGCTTCACCACGTTCCACGTACTCACAAGATCACTTCGTTCGCGTCGATCCAACTCTTTTCTGGAAGTCCCAGCCATTTGACAAACAGTTTGTCACCTTTCCTACGCAATACTTTCTCGATGAGGTACGTGTCGGGATGTTTCGTTTTAGAGAGTTCCTCTTCGTAAAATCTTCCTTTCAAAATCTCGCCGCTACTATCTTTTATTATATACGTGTGTCGGTTTCCGGGTAAAACTCGAACCACCGTAAAAAGTTCCGTGCTCCAATTTTTTGTGAATCCCTTCTCGAAGGTGCGTTTGAATTTGCTGATCCTCACCTGGTCTCCAATTTTGAATTTTGATTTCTTGGTAGTCGTGGGAGTGTACTTTGGACAGTAAACTGTAGAAATTAAACGCCGCTCGTCAGATTTCGTAACGTCAGCTGGCTTCATGCTTATCGTTCTGTGTACCGTATCATTATAGGTGTCGACGAGTTCCGGCAGGATGTCGACCCATTTGTAATTTCCCCGAAGCGTGAATCGTTTCCACATGTGTGTTTTCAAGGTTCGATTAAATCTTTCCACGATGCTGGCTTTGATGTGACTGAAAGTCGAATAATGTCGAATGTCATGTTTTTGAATAAACTTTTGGAATACGGCGTTGTAAAATTCTTTACCGTTGTCTGTTTGCAAAAACCGTGGTCGTCTGTCGCTTTCACGAAAAATTAATTTGAATGCTTCCGTGATGCATGTTCCAGTTTTGGCTTTCAAAGGTACTGCCCATGCGAATTTCGAAAACGTGTCTATGACGGTGAGGAGGTACTTGTTGCCCTTGTTCAATTTATGTACATTTTTCAAATTGCCGCTGCTCATCTCCACGAGGTCACTTTACCAGAGGTCATCGATGCCCTTGGTTACCACCGCTAAACGTTCGTAGTTGCGGCGTGCAGGTTTATGCAATTCTTCGACGATGGCCTGCCTAGACATTTTTTTTTAGAGATTACGTTTGAAGAGAAGCACCAGCGTGATGGGATTCAAAGAAGGTGGCACCTCGCTCGTGTATTGAATGATCAGCTTATCACCGGCACTCACGTCGAAAACGGTAAGATCTTCGTCTTCGTGTATTTCATATATGTTGCGCGTTTCGTTCCAACGTGCCAGAGGAATGTTTCCTGCTTTCTGGACACCACGATTCGATATCAAGGTCATGGTGGGAACGCTAGCTTTTCTGCCGTGAGACCAGTACGAAAATTCGTTTATCTGAATCGTGCCATCGAGGAGAAACTTGTAGTACGGATGATAAGGATGTAACATGTACAGTTTACCTTCGACGAACGTGGAGATTCTCTGTTGATTGGGAACGCTGTTGATTTCGATGGCTTGCAAGGTGAACAATTTGGCGAATTTAGTATCGACGCCGAGCAGATTACTGTGAACGTGTCCAAGTTTATTTTCGATGGGCAGCAAATGCTCGACTATGGTATCCGTTACGGCAGAAAACGACGGTTTGATTTTCACTTCCACGTTCAACTGCTTGTAGTTTTCGTTGAGTTCTTGCAACTTGGCACCGAAAGAGGCCAGCGTCGATTCCTGCGTGGATTCCAGCACTCCAACTTGATCTCTGATGTTGACGACGATGTTCTGAAGGTTCTCGACTTGATTCAATTTCGAACTTTTCTCGGTAAGATCGTTCACGATGCTTCGCATCTCTGTAAACTGCGTGTGAAGATCCGTGACGCTCTGCGAAGTGGGCATCGTCGACACCAGCGAACTGATTTCGTCTCGAATCTGTTCCACGTTTGCCGTTTCCGTTTCCAGTCGTTTCAGCATTCGAGATATGTTCCTTTTCAAAGCGTGTAATTCTTTGGAGGTGGGGAGATTGGCCACCCTACTCTCGAGATCGCTCAATGAACTTTTGATGTCGCTCGATTCGGATAATGCCGTCACCGCCGTTTTCAATTTTTCCAAATCTTCGCTCGAAGGCACGCTCGTCCGTAACGATTCCAAGTCAGCCTGTATGTTGTCCAGCACGTGATGAAAATGAGCAAGATTCGTTTCGACTTTCAAATTTTCTAAATGCTCGATCTTCTGCTGAACCGTGCTTAACGTGTCCTGAATGCTCGTCAAGGCGCTCGCTTCAGCGTGAATATTTTTAATTTCTTCGTTGATCAACTCCAGAGACGCCTGAAGCATAGCGATGGTGGTTTGAATGTGTTCGAAATCTTGATAGGCCTCCAATTGAATTTTTATGTTCGCGACGCTTTTACCGATGACCTGCAGTTCGTCCGACGATGGTAGGTTCGTCATGTTATCTTACAAAGTCTGCAACTTGGATTTAATTTCTTCCAAGGTGCCGGTGAATTCTTCTTGTAATTTGGAAACGACGACGTGCAAGCGTTCTACATCAATATCCTTCACGACGGTTTGAAGTTCAGAGAAATTATTTTCGATTGCCGAAGTTCGTTCTTCGATTTCGAGTTTCAATTTTTCCAAATCTTCATTTTTCGATTGAAATTGCTGTAATTTGGCTAAATCATTTTGAAGCGAATCCACGCTCAACTGTATATTTTGAACGTTGTCGTAAGAAGGTACGTCGACGTAATTTTTTATGAGCGTTTTCAGTTCGGAATCGATTTTCAGAATGGGATCGAGACATTGCGTTTGGAGCGTAGCGATCTCGGACCCTAAACTTTTGTTTAAGGTCTCCTGCAAAGCGATCAAATCGCTCCTCAACTTTTTAATTCGGATATCCAACATGAGAATCTCTTCTGCGTGGTCTACACGCTTGGTGTGGCCGAAAATGTCGTTAGGCATTTTTGGTTAACGGTTATTTATAATAGGATAGGTGATTTGTAATTCTACGAAGAGAGGAATGAGTTTGTTGTAATCTCCGAGGAGTTCCACGTATAAACAATCTCCTGCAGACACATCGTACGACATGTTAGAAAGCATCTTGTCGTGCTTCATTCGAAAAATGTTCTTGCCGGTAGATATTTTGATTTCGCCTACGTTCTCGGGATTCACGGTGATCCGAAGTTTCCCGTCGATCGGAATTTCGTAAAAATGTAAATTGTTGTTGAAGACGTAAAAGTTTTTGCCCACATCCTCATCCAATTTCGTCCAAATGCTGTTGAGGTGAATGATCAACAGACCGTTGAGTTTAGGTAACACGGAAGGTAAGACTTCATGATCTGTCGTCGTGCGGTGTACAGTCTCCATTGTTTGCTTTCGGAAACCAAAAAGATTCATTGTCCTTGCTATTTATTTATTGTGTATGTGAGACAGTTAAAGTTTTTTTTTTATTTTTTTTATTTTAGTTATAGTTATTTAAGTTTTTTTTTTTTATTTGCATTGCCTGCAATTTTTACTGATTTCTAAACGATAGTGCCCCCAAGGCAACGTGTGGATTCCACAAGACAGAATACATCTTTTATCGTCATGCGGATCTAATCATAGAAAAGTTAGGGAATAGAAGTGGAAGCTACATTTAAACCTCGCTGCGCTTTGAAATTGCATTTCCATCGGTGGCCAGTAGATGGCGCGGCCGTCTTCTTTTGCTGCTCGCAGTAAATAGGTTGGGAAGATTCATTGTCCCACTGGAGTGTCCTTCACCACAGAAAGGACAGGGGTGGGTTGTGAAACAGGTTTTCTGAAAACGAGGGGGGATTCTCTGATTTCATGCAGTTCGTGAATTTACGGAATGAGGACTTTGCCAGGCAGCTACATACCCTACCAGGGCGCGAAATCATTGAAGATTGATTTTTTTTGGGGGGGCAAGAAGATTGTGGTCTACACAGACATACACAAACTATACATATATATTATGTATGTGCATGAAACTTTTCAAATTTTCTACCAAGCAACTGAGAAGAAAGAGCCTATATGATTAATATTTATAATGTTATTAAATATAAAAGTAAATTACTGAACATGTAAAAATACATTAGTATTTAATACATATAAGGGAATTTATTTGATATTTTTTATGTATCAGATATTTATAACTGCCTTCTCGATTGCGCCGTGAATACGTTTTCGCCTTGCAATCAAGGAGTCCCGGGTTCGATACCTGGTGGAGGCACATAGTGGTTCGGATCCCACTTTAAACTATCGTTTGATTGACTTGTTATTGATTTTTAGTTTTGGTTATTATGTATAGGTTTTCTACCTACCTGTGGGTGATCGCGGCGATAGGGTTGAAATAAAACATTATCTCTTATGCCTTTAGAATCGGTTTGGATGGAAGGGGGAAGGGTGCGTGGTATTTGCATTAACACAAGGTTAGTCGAGCAACTGTGCAGAATAAGGTTGACTAACAATGGCAGTGAGCCTAAAGTATCCAAAGTAAACATATATTGCTTAAATATGTCTGCATTATACAGTGACTCAACTACAGGGGGGACAGGGGCTAATGCGAGCAATTACCCCTTCGATTTCAAATTTTATGCAAATAAAAATTCATTTTGTAAAATTTTCTTGCTTGTTTCGCTCGCATTATCTGCTATTCTTGTTTTCATCAAGTTCAGAGGGGCGGCGGGAGCCAGCCATTGGGCACGAATGATCTAAAAAAAGTTATAAAAAGAGAATGCCATGGCGTCCAGGGAAATTAATTGCGCACTAATAAATCGATATTGTTTTCAATTGCACAAATTGGATCTAAAAATTTTTGAGGTATCTATCTGCATTTTTCCGGACCTTCTCATCGGACTAAAATGTATGATATAAAGTAATCCCCTCACATTAGCCTTCTAATACTAATAGTAACTAATGTATTCAACAATGTGCTCATTTCTGTTTTGGGGGTTGAACTGGACCTCTAGATTTCCAGTGTTAACCCAGCATCACAAGTTCAATTGAAATCTAGTAGAAGGAAATATGGCGGAACTCCAGCCTTGAAAGACGGGTAATAAGGCGGTGATGGGACTTCATTCACTGAAAATTCGTCACTCAATGAAAGTCGATCGGAAAGACTGAATTCCGAAAAGGATTTCAATTTTAATAATAGTGGACATTATTAATAATAATTTCAACAATAGCATTTCTTTTCGATATATTTCATGAAACAAGACCTTTTTATATTAATAATAGATCATCAGTGCTGGAGTTGTGGGTGTGGAGAAGGAGTGCAGAGGGGTGCTTTTCCCCCAGTTATGTACATTTCCATTAACCATCCCCTCCTGTTAGGATAATTTGCATAAGCATCCCCCACTTCTTCATTGTCTCTATGCTGATCTACACAAAGACCCTCCTCGACCAAGAGGCCTCCCCGATGGCGCAGTGGTAGCGTCGTCGCCTTGTAATCAAGGGGTCCCGGGTTCGATACCCGGTGAAGGCACAAGTGGTTCGGATCCCACTTTAAACTGTAGGTCCAGTCCCGATTAGCCTTACTGTGCATAAAGTGGACTTGAAACACCAAATCAATCCAATCCTCCTCGACCAAGCATACCAGCTATAGGAATATCCACTTCGAGCACTGTAGATCATAAAAAAAAAACACACTGGAAAGAAGGAAATGTCCACAGAATTTCAATATGGAAGAAAAATGAACTTCACAAAATGCCCCCAAATAATGGTAACATTTAACCCATACGCTGTGAACCCTTAGGGCAAAGGGATAATTCGACTCCACATCAAACTGAGTTTTGGGACCACTTTGAAGTAACATGGAACAGGTGTAAACTATTTTAGAGTTTTTTCAGCTCTTATTTGAATATAAAAAGGCTTAGAGCCATCTTGAAAATATTTGATGTGAAGTTACATTCAAATACCACACGTAAAATTAAAATTAGTGATAAAAGTTCATGATTTATCAAATTTAATTCTTTATATTGTGCAGCAACAAAGGGACGACTGGTTGAGTAACTGGA
This sequence comes from Lepisma saccharinum, assembly GCF_977018435.1. Taxonomy (NCBI): domain Eukaryota; kingdom Metazoa; phylum Arthropoda; class Insecta; order Zygentoma; family Lepismatidae; genus Lepisma; species Lepisma saccharinum. Next base: position 3,585,579 of record NC_139255.1, read on the forward strand.
TCTTTCTATACTGGATTCATGCAAGAAATAATAAGTTATGTCAGCGTTTCGTTAAAAAACGCAACAAAAGTTTTTTAGTGCCTAAAAACCTATTTTGCTTGTTAGAACTTATTTTAGGTTCCACTGTTACCTGTGCAATACAAAGTGGTCTGATCTGTGTGGTCTTGCTCACTTTGGCGTCACTTCCATGCTTTGTGGCATTCACGCCTTGCAAACTAACATTTCAGCATTGAAGTTTGCACCACTCACTATATTTTTGTTGTAAAATTTTCAGAATATAAGATGATTCTCACAGACAAAATTGCGGAGTTTTACTGTGGTTAACATGAAAACAGATTGGTGTCTAACTATACGGCGATGAGTGGATTTTAATAGCAAATTTCCAATGTTGAGTTCTGCCATCGCCGTAGGGTTAGGCAACACACGTAACGTTATGCAAGATAGTGCATATTTCAGGATATATGTGTCCCATTTTCATTGCCGGTGACTATACCTAATCAGCAGTATTCAGAAATTTTGAACTATTTTAAGTTTTTTTTTAACCTACTTCAGGATTTTTCGAGTCTAACTTAAGATTTTTAGGACCTATTTCAGGATTTTTAGAACCTATTTTAGGGTTTTTCGAACCTATTTTAGGGTTTTTCGAACCTATTTTAGGATTTTTCGAGCCTAACTTAAGTTTTTTAGGACCTATTCCAGGATTTTTAGAATCTAAAAATCCGAGGTCTAGTTATGAGATATGGGATTTTTCCTATAGATGTCCACCTGCGAGCAAGGAAGTTAATTCTGCATTTCGGAGGGGACACATATGTTAAGTTAGCCGGGCCCCTCTGGCCGAACCAGAACGCCCCTGCTTATTATCGAAGATGTCGTATCATATGTTACTGGAAACCGGATTTCTGTCTCGTAAATTAAATTATTTCATAAGCGACACTTCCTGTTGAATTTCTAAGCTATATAAAATTTCAGAAGCAGAGAGAGAGAAAGAATATTGCGGGGATGGTTCTACACCTCGCCACACCCTGCATTGCCGGGCGGCCACTACGCCACTGTCTCTAATTATCATGATCAATTGAGCTTTCGTGGCTCCCTTCAGTAGCTGTTATGTCAATCTTCGCAGGTTTCAGATTCAAATCTTCTGTGGAAAAATAGCGACGCATTGGCTTCGAGGAGGAGGGCGGGGGGTAACCTTGAGTTAGGACTCACTCACTGTCGTAATGTTCCCAAGTTTACGACCGCACCGCAACCATTACCCCGATGCCCAAACTGCTCGCGGATCTGATTCAGGTTTGGCCCGCTTTTGAAGGTCCTACAGGCATTTTCTTCCCCCAACTCTCGTGTTTACAATCCCGCCAGAGCCAGTTTCTCTGTGACGCAGGCCCGTAGCCAGGAATTTTTAGTAGGGGGGGGGGGGGCGAAGTCAATCCTAGAGGGGGCAAATTTTTAATATATTGTGTTGCATTGGAAGAAGCCCCCTCCCCCTCCTCGAAAAGTGATAAGTAACAGGAAAGGGATGATATCTTGAATGAAACTCCAACGAACAAAAAAGTTCGAGCAACATCAAATAACAATATTTCGATAATGACCTTTTCGGACTACCAAAGAATACAAAGATAAAGTTTAACATAAATAGGCTAATCGGGACTGTATCTACGTTATATTTACAGGTCAATAATGTTCATAGACGATTAATATGTACCAACAGCTTTGGGCTTCTCTGCAGAACTGATTAAGGAAGACGTTTATAAATTGTGCTTCATAATGTTTTCCTCTAGTTTCCAGTATGCAAGATTTTTACGCACAAAGGAATCTAACGAGAATCCAAGAACACCATTGTGTTGTGTTAGGCAAGAAAAATAGAATTAATTAACTAATAATGGTTACATATTATCTACACTTTGATGAATTGTGTAGACATTTACATCTTTTTAGACCTACTTGCTAAAACATTAAAATGTGTCCCTTACTCCACCATGGATTCTATTTGCTTCAAATGAAAGACTCTTGCATCACTTCAGACAATCTTTGCCTACGTTAACCATTTTGCAAAATATTGTGTTGACACCTGACAAACAAATAGGAATCCCTTGATTGATCAGCGATTTCTTGGATTACACTGTCATCATTAATATTTCATGTTTTATCAAGTTTTATCGAGGGAAATGCTGTATCCTCTTTACATTTTGAAAAATACCTTCCTTAATGACTATGGTACGAAACCGAAAGATATAAGGGGCCTCCTTCGCTTTACCCCATTTCCGCGGCACGAAGTCTCTGAGCAGCTTATCGTCACCACTTTTTGAGCAGAAGAGTACAAACCCCAAATATCAGGGATTTTTATTATGATACTAATTTTTACCAGTCACACAATGGCTTAAGATATATGAATAAAATTAGGAGAATCCCCTACATAGCAGAAAAGTTGACATAATTATTTGTCAAAACATTAGGTTGTGCCTGAGGTAGGTTTAACAGACAACTTCTGCTACAGACACAATTTATTATTATAAATATAAGAAAATAAATAGAATGTAATTTGAGAGATTTTCAATCGTATTTATTTCACTGCAGCTTTTTTCTACTTGTCATTTTCTTGAACCTACATTCATAAGGTGCCGCCTGATAACATTGACAACTTTCACAGTGTGTGCAGGACATCAAGGCAAGCAACTTTTCTCAGTCACTATTTGCGCCTCTAATTCATCTTTCGATGTTACAAGCAATCAAAATAGGCATCTTCTGTCCTTAATGGATGCAATCCCATTGTAAGCTTCGTAGTAGCAAATGTCATTTATTTTTACTGCCGTTTAAAATTCTGAGAGCAATATATAACATGCTATTGAAACGATATCATGCAAACAGTCAGGGTTAAAACTTAACTTTTCCTTTATAAAATGGATATCATAACACACACCTATGTTGCTTACCATATTTGATGCGTTTGCATAGAGAAATGATTCATAAGATTTGAAATTGATATTTACACTCCATAAGATGCTTAGTGTAACCCTATCGAACTATAAATTTTATCGCTTTCTAACCGAAATAATAATTGTGAAACACTATCACATTTTCATCGTGTTTGATAATAATTTGAGCCAGTAAGCTGTCCTACATCTTTCACTAGCCGACCTACATGGTAGGATGGTTACATAACACACTGCGAAGCCAGGGGTTCCAGGTTCGAGCCTGGGAATGAGTCTTCTTTGTGAGCAGAGGCGAAACCACAATTTTTTATCTGGAGAGGGTGGTTAAGTACCAGGACAAACGTGCCAATAATAATAATAGTAATATAGTGGTGGTAATGGTAGTAATAATAGTAGCATTACAAGACGTTATTATCGTCGTAAATCATGCAAAAGGGGATAGAAGTCGGTGCTAAAGCATTTGTGTTTGAACAAATTATTTGAAATATTTTTTCAACACGTTCAATTTCATATTAGCTAATAATGGAAAACAAGCACACAAACCGTATTTTTCAAGGACAGAATAATGACGAACATTATTATTTTGTACATATGACAAGTATAACTTTCATGTATACAACATATATTTTAAGCATATGTAACATAGAGCGACATAAAATAAGAAAACACATATGCAACATGTTAACGCTAAATTGTGTACGTATTCAAAGTTTCTTTAATATATATATATATATATATATATATATATATATATATATATATATATATATATATAATTTAAATACATTACATGGTCAATTCATCCGCCAAATTGTCTCTCAAATGTGAACGCTACATTTCCTCAAAAGAATTGTTCATGCACTTAAGCAGCAACAGTCTGAAGTATATATCTGGCCTTACCTCTCTCTCGGGTAATTTAGAATGCATTACAGAAAATAATCATATTGGGATCGAAGCGAGCAGGAAAGTCTTTAGTATCAAATATTTGCAAACTGAAAACAATATTTATTTAATAGGGCGCAACAAATTCTCACGGGGAACATGGCATTCTCTTTAACATTGTTTTTTTTTATTTAGATCGTTTTGGCTCCCAGGGCTGACTCCCGCCGCCCCCTAGCTATAGCTCTTAAAATGGGACTATAAGAATAGGAAATATTGACCTTGCGAGAGAAAAGAACTTTCTTGTAAAAGAAAGTTGAAATCGAGGGAGCAATTGCCCCTCTTTGTCCCCTGCAAGTGCCCTTAGCCGTCTGGAGGAAAATAGCAAGAAACACTTGAAAACTAATTCCAACTTGAGTATCCATTTTGTTCTACTATTCTTAGATTCTGCTAGTCATGTTTCTTTACTTCAATGTTTGCCCCCTCCCAGATTGGACTTCCGTTCAAGATTTGGGGGGAGGGGCAATGCCCCTACCCCCTGTGGTTGCAGCACTGTTTGTGAGTGTCTCTTCATCAATTTCACGTCACTCCCTCTCTCTATCACATGAATCGCTATTACCAAAAGGTAGACTTGGGAAACAAAAAATTATGCTGTTCAAACTTCTTAGCAACACATCCAAGAAAAACATCCAAATACATTAGGCACTTTTAATACAAGACTACTCAAAATATCACAACTGTTCTACATACTGAAATTTGATAAATCATTTCCTGAAGTTTGAATCTGGAAGAAATTTTATTCCCCAAATCCTGATCCGACATTATACGAAATCCCACACACCTTCATAAATCACAAAATCAATAAATGTCTTTGTTATGTTGCTAGAGTAATACAGGATCAAATTGTAAAGATTAGTGAGAATTCCAGGTAGATATGTATTCTGTATTTTTTACAGGGGGGCAGTTGCCCCTCTGCTCCCTATAGCTACAGGCCTGCTGTGACGTCACCTACGTAGGTGAAACTTCTTCCTAGGGTCGCCATTTCAGCAACGAGAACATGTTGATTTCAAGAAGGCTCACACAAAGCATTTGGGGGGGGGGGGCAGATTCGAAAGTGTTGAATGCTCAATTGATTGAATTAGGTTATTTACGTCGTTTTCTGACACTTTGGCTAATCACGGCGATGATGATGAGTGATGATATGATGAAATTCATATGAGAACATTCACAATGAACATCCATGCCCAGGCCGGGCATCGAAATACACGTAGAACGAAACAATTTAATAATGATTGACTACTATAAATGTGGAGCTGAAAAAAAGGAAGGGGTGGGCTGACATCTGATTGGTGTCGTTCTGTCCGAGTCACCAAATAGCTATCCAGGTTTTTTACTCTGGTGGTGAGAAATTGGAATTTCATAATATTACATCCTTTGTAATGTGATAACTAGGGCTAGGATTTTGATGCAAATGCATATTTTTTTTTGGTAAGGCAGAAACATTGCATAAGTAGATAGGAACGTATTTTACACGTAAGTGAATAAATGGTAACGCCATTGTTTGGGCACTTTTTTGCAATTCTTTGAACCTTTTTGAAGTAAATGTAATTTTTTAGACTTTTAAAACCGTTTGTCATTTTTCGGCCATTTTTAAGTCATTTTATGAATTTTCTACATTTTGGTGAAAGAAGGGACATTTTACATATCTTGCATACTGGAAACTTGTGGGAAATATTAAGAAGCACGATTTATAAAGGACTCCGTTAATCAGCTCTGCAGAGAGGCCCAAAGCTGGTGTTTTTCTGGCTTTGATTCTCGGGATGGGTTATCTAAGGTTGGTACTTTTCCGGCCTTGTGCCTCCAAGGTTCACCCACCCTTATATCAATGGGTACCCGAGAGTAAATCAACGTGGTAAAGGCTGCCGGAGCGTAGTGATCACATCACCTCCAAAATGGTCGAGATCGAGAATGTGTGGGCACCACCCTTGCATATGCCATCATGGCACGGTCATAGGAGCGGACTCCATGGGACTTGGGGGGGGCTCGAGCCCCCCCTCCCCCCAATGTTAATGATATGGGGAAGAGACCCTCAAAGAATTTTACTTAAGAGAATCTAATGTATTATTTTGCTTCTCTTGTAAAGTTTACTCTGAATTGTGCAACATGAACTTAACTTAAAATACACATTTGAAATGTTCTAGACCATCAAATCTGGGGGCTGAGACCGGTAAACCATCAACTTGGGGGGGGGGGGGCTATGAACGGAGACAGCAAAACACATGACTTATTACTATATACTAAGTAGATAATTATGAGTATTGATAACATTTTTACTAAAAAGAGTTTCAAAATAACGAGGTGATATGACAATTATACCATGTATGTTTCTTGTTTAGTAAATTCCAAACAATTTGAGGTAGTAAACACAACTTTCAGGCAATATTGATATGTACGATATTTAGTGACGATGACGTCACAGAATTTTCAGACCGCGAGGGTTGACAAAATCCGATTCATTCTCTTTGCAAATGGGGATGAGGCCTTGCTCGAAAAAGGTTTTATATCCCTGCAAAAAAGGACCTTCAGGCAGTGGGAGTGGGCAGAGAACACAACTACACAACGTAACCAGACTGCGGGACAGAAGGGATGCCTTCTTGCGAGGCATAGAGGACCAGTCGTCCTTCAGCGAGGGAAGGTTGGGGGAGAGACGGATCCATTGACCATAGTTTGATGTCGTGCGTCAACGATTTCTTTAAAAACAACCCGCAAACTCCGTGATGTGACTTCCTGCGTGATGTAGGCTTTGTCTTGGTTGGGACCAGAGGCGCAAACACGAATTTTTGTCTGGGGGGGGAGGCAAGTACCAGGATAATCGTACCAATAATAATAATAATAATAATGTTAATAAAATAATGTTAATAATAATGTTGCTAATAATGTTATTGTAACATTATTATTATTATCGTTATTATTGATTTACTTTATTTTACTTCTCTTCTTGTGCCGATCACCACTACTAGTTAGCAGTCTTAAAAAATATTCCCGAATCAAACGATAGTATTATATATATTGTAATATTGGGCAATGTTTGTTAGAAGTTTTAATTTAAATTTTAGATTAACTGAATACTTAAGAAGAAATGATGCCTCTCGCTCGAGCGCGTTCGTCTCCCGAGTTTTCCCCGTTTACTTCTGCTCCGTAACTATTGGACTTACGACCTTCAAATTTTTATGGGACACTTTTCAAAGGTTTATTTCATAATCTATTCATTCAAATTTTCATTCTCACAAATGGTTTGATATTTGGTTTTATTTACATTAAATTTGGCAATGTTCATTCCAAATGCCATAAACAGGCGAAGTCAAAATCGACCCTTTACACGGGACGGGGTCTTTCCCGGCGGTTGGAGTTTTTTCCCCCTCATTTCGGCAGGACCGCGAAGGAAGGGAGGGGTGCTGCTAATGGCCCGCCTGCTTTTGACCACGGAATGCTTGAACCTCCTTTCAGTGTGTTTTACGAAGCAACGGGAGTTTGTGTTATTTGTAACAAGTGCCAACCCTTCGTTGGAAGAGTAAACCTTCAAAAAATGGAAGATCGAAGAAAGAAAAGGCGCAGAATACCACATTCAAAGGTTCCAAAGAAGAAATCTCGGCAGGGTGCTCTTCTTCTCTTTTCATTTAGATCGTTCGGCGCCCAAGGCCGACTCTCGCCAAAATAAAGGATTTTTTTAAACGTTAATTTTGTGTACTGTGTGTATTGTTCATGCAAAATGCGTATGTAATATGTACATATTTTTGTTTAATAAACTGTACCACATACTATATATTCCTACTAAAGTTGCCTTTGTACGTTACTTTGTAATACATACTTAAAGAGATGCCTGTTTTTATGAATAAATTTACTGTACAGTACTTCTTTTTGGCAAATAAACATGTACAGTTCGATTATCCGAACAAACCAGTTTTCCGAACACCCATGTCCCCCAATTACTTCGGATAATCGACGCTCTACTGTACTAAGAAAATCAGGTACTGCTAGCGAAGCGAGGAAGAAAATTTTACAAAAAGTATTTTTATTTACATAAAATTTCACAATATTTTTTATTAGCTTCATTTTTACTTAAACTTTTGTTCACTTTTTGGCTAATTTGCGAAGACGGGGATGAGTGATTATATGATGAAATTGATGAATGGACACTCACAAACATCCATGCCCAGGTCGGGAACCCGAGACCCCTGGCGTTGGAGCGCAGTGTGCTAACCACGGGAGCCGGCTGAGTTCACAATGAAAATTGTTTGCATGTCCGTTTAAAAACAAATATTTAATTTCGATTTTGTGGTTTGATTGAATTGGTTTATTTTATTTGCTTTTCTGCCTATAACGGTCAAATATTGAGTGACAAGTAATTAATCTAATTGCCCGTTAGTAGGAATTAATTGCAATTAGTAATATTAATATCCGTCGCGAATACAGGTGTCTAGCGAACTGTCTTAGCCAGCACTAGCTTGCTCAAACACCGTTTTTCGCCCGCATTCAGATTTACATGCATTCTTATGGGAATATCAAGAAAAATGCAACTCCTAAACCAATGGACCGAATTGGATGAGATTTCAACCAGCGGAAGAACACATCATCAAAGTACTGATTCCAAGATTTGAGCCTAATCAGAACAGAAATACGGGAGTTATGAATTATTAAAGATTCATTGCTGGATTGAATGGAAGACAGAACCCTACTGAGTTGGCCTCTCTGAACGTGTCGAATACAAAAGAGAAAGAGTTAGCCTAATCTCTGCGCGAGGGGCTGCTGCCAGGGGTTAAGGACCTGAGTGAGCATTGGCCAGGATAGGAGGACAACGGTCAAAGCACCAGAAACAATAAACAAGCACCTGATCATAGAGGGTAGCGCGTCACCTCGTTCAAATCTGGAATAAAAGGGATGATTTGGAATAGCGAGACACAGTTTGCCACAGTTTTGCCTAGAATCGCCACCGGAGTGCGACCGGGCTGCGAGTTGCAAGCGGACCCGAGGTCTGGATTTGTTTTTTCTCGAGTGAGTGTTTCAGAGCCATGGAGTAGAGCAGAATAGAACCAGGGGGTCATCCTCCTTCACCGTCAACGCATCCGTGCACATACGTGTGGTTATGTGAGAATAACGCCAGACACGTCCACCTGTGTCAATCGTCCGAAACAACGTCCAAAGTAGTGAAAGTTAATAACATTTGATATCCATGTGAAACCGCGAATGGCTCATCGCGTATGTTCGTCTCATCGCCCAAGTCACGTATCTGTACTTACGAGTGACCGCGAAGAACTGACCTATTATTGCGCAAGTTGTCGTATGGAGTCGACAGTGCACGAGAGAAGCCAGGATCCGAGGATGCCAGATGGAGCTGCCGACTGATCCACTTTCGCCAACCAGGATAACCGCGAAGTGCAACCCTGGAGTGCAGATGTCTTCCAAAACTGTAGGACCACTTTCACCCAACCCAGGTCAGAGGGAATGCAGCTAAGGTAAGATCCAACCATGTGCGTGTGTGAGAAAGATGACGACTATCTACCGCGAATCTGCGTGAATCAAATCATAACTTAACTTAAATCAGTGCTATGGCAACCCTAGACATCTGTTTTCCGGCGGAGTAATCAAATGTTAAAGATGAGAGTTTATGTTAACAGCAAACGATAGTTCATTAAATATATTTATACCTTCAGAAAAGATAGAAGGGGTTCGCACAAGGAACAATTATTCACTATATGCTTAAAATCCTAAACGATAAATTGTAAAAGGCAATGTAGCCAAGACATAGCAAGAGTATGGTCAAAGTAGTAATTAATCTAACCTTTGTAATTGTCATATTGTCGCCATATGCCATGGAATGAGAGTATGAATGTGAGATCGAGTGAAAGAGGGCAAGATGTAATGTGTATTTATCTGTGCTTTAATATATATGTATATTCAGAAACACCGTAGTATTATGTAACGTCATTTCAGGTATTTAAAATCAAATCCTCCTAGGTTTGTTCTCGGTAACTCCGACCGTTAGGCACTTATCCTGACCGTATTATATTTCATGTAATGTTTAATTCGCCCAGCAGGTGAGGCGAGAGATTCTTCGTTGTTGCGTTGCTAAGCTCAGCTCAGTTGAGTTAGTTGAGTTAATTAGTTAATTTATTAAATTAGCAGCCCGTAACAAAATATGGCGCCCGAACAAGCGACGAGTAGGCAAATAAATATGTAGGCATATAAAAAGTTGCCCGAATAATCGACGAATAGGCAAATAGAAGAGTAGGCAAATAGGAAGCAAATAGGAATTAGGCTCGTAGAACGATGTTACAGGCAGGCTAGTAAGGAACCTGGAGGTCACGAGTATTCTAATTAGTTGCTTATCTACTCAATGTGAATTTTATTAAGTTTGATTGTAATGGTTAACAATCAGTTATGTCTATTACCCAAGGGGATTTAATACTTGTTGTTAAAGAGAGTTTTCAGCCTACGAATGTCTACGACAGGGTACCAGAATTTAACGCTAAGGGGGAACTAAGATTTTTTGTTGAAAGTTAAATAATTGCAACCTGTAACTGAAAATCCTGATAAGAATCTATAAAGACGTGTTCATTTAAAGTATTAATGTGTAATTTGTACGGTGATTTTAATTAACTGAATATGCAATCGATGTGTAGCTAGAACCATTTTATGTGTGTTTTTTATGGTGTAATAGTGAAAATACTTTGTCGCGACTATAGCATTTTTCCATAGCAGAATTATTAGAGGATCTTATTATTTTATTAACAATGGGCGTTATTAACTTCGGACGATAAGGACAAAAGGACACGCGTTATGACACGGAAGCAGGTGAGGGGTGCGATCCCCGGGATCTGAAACCAGAAACCAGGAAAAGAATTTTGATATCTTTTTCCTTCGGCGATAGCCAGCCACGAGAAGAAGAAGAAGAAGAAGAAGAAGAAGAAGATTGGCATGCAAAAGACCACTCGTCACCGCAAGAGATTAGCCGACAATAGGATGGACCGCCCTGGTGTTGAGCATTCCACAGACGCAGGCGCTTCCTCAACCGATAACGTCGATAAGGATCTAGGGAAAGATCAGTCGGTAACAGGGTTGCCAGTTCCAGAGAAGATGGACGTGCAGGCCATGTTCTCTCAGCTAATCAGCTATATCCAAGCCAGAGATGAAGAAAGAGATCAGGAGAGGAAGAGAGAAGAAGAAGAAAGGCGGAAGATAGAGGCTGCCGAAAGGAGAGAAGAAGAAGAAAGATTGGATCGCCGTTTCCAAGTACTGCTATACAAAATTGACCAAATGAAGGAGAAAGTACTTCAGTCGGAGAAGGATTGCGAAAGGAGACATGAAGAGACAAACATTAATGTAGTCACAATGGAGAAAGATCTGCGTGTAGAGTTACGTCAGGTTCAAGAAACTGTTGGGACGCTGGACGCAAGAATGACCGAGAATCGGACGAGCCTAACCAGCCGATTGGAACGAATGGAAGCGGAGACACGTGAATTGAAGGGTTTCCAAATCACGCAACGGAGAAGAAACGAGGACGAAGAGATTCGCCGATTGGAGACAACGTCCAGGGATGCGAACCCAACTCCTTTGCTCGTCGCAGCAGACGTGACCAACCAGCAGACCTGTCAATCAGCACCAACTTCCTTGGATCGCCAAGCAGCGCGTGACGTCATCGGCCGGAGCGGGAGCTCGCCGAGCTTGAACGCTTTCGCCCAGCAGGAGACACGCAGTGTTTCCAACCCGGAGTCCAATACACGCGGAATCTTCTCAAAGGTCAGCCTAGATCATTTTCAAACGTACAACCCCGATCACGACGAGATTTTACCGTCAATCTTCATAGGGGACTTCAAGAGAGATTGTTTGTTGTACGATGTCGATAGCCCAGACTGCTTGAGGCTAATGCGAAAATTACCCAAAGGGAATGCAAGGATCTGGCTCGAGCAGCGGAATCCACCATTCGATATATTTGAAGAGTTTGAACAGGCATATGAAGTTCTTTCCAACCCGGAGAAACGGAAGCTCTATGACCGAGGATCACAGTTTTTGAGCAACGAGTGGAAAAGCACATTGCAGGACTGCGGAGTGAAAGTAATGCTAACCGCCCCTTATCCCCAGCGAGGCCGGTACAGCAATCACCGCCCACAACAGCAACACTTCCGAGACGATAGGGATGGAGAAAACACGAGATGGCAACACTGCAGGGGTCAAAACAACCCGAGTCAAGATGAGAGGAATCGTGCTGTGAATGCGGTTAGAACAGTCGTGTCCCCACAGACTGATGCTAATTTACTCGACTGGAATAGACCGTCTACTAGCCGTGACTTGGACCCACGCTCCCCAGATTATCAACCTAGACGAAGTGGACTGAGGCAAGAACAGCGATCTCTGGAGCAGATAACCGATATTCAAGGCCCGACGGGAGACTAGAAGACTCCTTTTCCAGTCCGGCTCATGTCAAAGGAGACACTGAAGAAAATATCGCACTAGAGCCACCCCGATTGTAAAGTAAACAATAGGAAAATTAGAGATTATTTTTTTTATATTAAAAGGCAAAAATGTAGACCTTTCTTATAATTAATGCAAGAAGTATGCAAACATGTGTGTGAGAGGGAACAAATTGCAACCCTAATATTTACTTATATCTTATTTACCGTATTATTCAGTATTCACTTTATTATGTATAAAGCTACAGGGTGTACCCAAAGTTAGTATATATGTGGTAATATACGTTGAGATTTTGATGTTAAAATGTACTTTATATTGTATTCTTGTATACGTTATCATATTCGTGTATATTCTCATGATTATATCACAATTGCAGAAAGTATAACTTCCTTCTAATGTTGAGTTAAAAGTTATACAGTCCAGGGTTCGAGTCCCTATTCAGACGCCTATGTGTGCGATCACTAACAAATATCATTGATATGTGGTATGAATTTTTTTCCTGTCACTCGCAAGTTCGTTCTGAAAAAAATTCATAATTAAAAGGAGGGGAATGTTATAACGGTCAAATATTGAGTGACAAGTAATTAATCTAATTGCCCGTTAGTAGGAATTAATTGCAATTAGTAATATTAATATCCGTCGCGAATACAGGTGTCTAGCGAACTGTCTTAGCCAGCACTAGCTTGCTCAAACACCGTTTTTCGCCCGCATTCAGATTTACATGCATTCTTATGGGAATATCAAGAAAAATGCAACTCCTAAACCAATGGACCGAATTGGATGAGATTTCAACCAGCGGAAGAACACATCATCAAAGTACTGATTCCAAGATTTGAGCCTAATCAGAACAGAAATACGGGAGTTATGAATTATTAAAGATTCATTGCTGGATTGAATGGAAGACAGAACCCTACTGAGTTGGCCTCTCTGAACGTGTCGAATACAAAAGAGAAAGAGTTAGCCTAATCTCTGCGCGAGGGGCTGCTGCCAGGGGTTAAGGACCTGAGTGAGCATTGGCCAGGATAGGAGGACAACGGTCAAAGCACCAGAAACAATAAACAAGCACCTGATCATAGAGGGTAGCGCGTCACCTCGTTCAAATCTGGAATAAAAGGGATGATTTGGAATAGCGAGACACAGTTTGCCACAGTTTTGCCTAGAATCGCCACCGGAGTGCGACCGGGCTGCGAGTTGCAAGCGGACCCGAGGTCTGGATTTGTTTTTTCTCGAGTGAGTGTTTCAGAGCCATGGAGTAGAGCAGAATAGAACCAGGGGGTCATCCTCCTTCACCGTCAACGCATCCGTGCACATACGTGTGGTTATGTGAGAATAACGCCAGACACGTCCACCTGTGTCAATCGTCCGAAACAACGTCCAAAGTAGTGAAAGTTAATAACATTTGATATCCATGTGAAACCGCGAATGGCTCATCGCGTATGTTCGTCTCATCGCCCAAGTCACGTATCTGTACTTACGAGTGACCGCGAAGAACTGACCTATTATTGCGCAAGTTGTCGTATGGAGTCGACAGTGCACGAGAGAAGCCAGGATCCGAGGATGCCAGATGGAGCTGCCGACTGATCCACTTTCGCCAACCAGGATAACCGCGAAGTGCAACCCTGGAGTGCAGATGTCTTCCAAAACTGTAGGACCACTTTCACCCAACCCAGGTCAGAGGGAATGCAGCTAAGGTAAGATCCAACCATGTGCGTGTGTGAGAAAGATGACGACTATCTACCGCGAATCTGCGTGAATCAAATCATAACTTAACTTAAATCAGTGCTATGGCAACCCTAGACATCTGTTTTCCGGCGGAGTAATCAAATGTTAAAGATGAGAGTTTATGTTAACAGCAAACGATAGTTCATTAAATATATTTATACCTTCAGAAAAGATAGAAGGGGTTCGCACAAGGAACAATTATTCACTATATGCTTAAAATCCTAAACGATAAATTGTAAAAGGCAATGTAGCCAAGACATAGCAAGAGTATGGTCAAAGTAGTAATTAATCTAACCTTTGTAATTGTCATATTGTCGCCATATGCCATGGAATGAGAGTATGAATGTGAGATCGAGTGAAAGAGGGCAAGATGTAATGTGTATTTATCTGTGCTTTAATATATATGTATATTCAGAAACACCGTAGTATTATGTAACGTCATTTCAGGTATTTAAAATCAAATCCTCCTAGGTTTGTTCTCGGTAACTCCGACCGTTAGGCACTTATCCTGACCGTATTATATTTCATGTAATGTTTAATTCGCCCAGCAGGTGAGGCGAGAGATTCTTCGTTGTTGCGTTGCTAAGCTCAGCTCAGTTGAGTTAGTTGAGTTAATTAGTTAATTTATTAAATTAGCAGCCCGTGACATGCCACTTTTAGCTAATCGTGAAGATGAGGATGATTGATGTTCTGATGAACCGACACTCACAAAGAACAACCATGCAAAGCCCTGGCTTCGAACCTTGCATCCCTGGTATTGTTGCGCACAGTGCTAACCACAGCGTCATGTAGGTCGGCGATTTGGTTTATTAAAAATAAACAGAGAATCCTTGTGTATTAAATCATTCTTAAGCGAAGTGATAGCAAGGGACACCAGATCACCAAAAATAAAAAAATAAAGACAAAATGAAATAAAAATAAAGAATACGGCTTCGGTAGTCTACTCGGTAGGGCGTCTGACTGCCACGTGGGAGACACAGTTTCGATTCTGGAGGTGGGCCTTGCCCCCTCATAAAGCGGCTCTGAGGCTCACCTAGCCTGTAATCAATGTGTATCTGGGGGCAACCCTTGGGATAAAGGCGGCCGGATCGTGGTGCTGATCACATGACCGAGAATGTGTGGGGCCCTACCTCACATCCCCTAAATGTGTGTTATGGCACGGTGCTATATGCACGGGGAACTTTGCTTTACCTTACCTGTGAAAGTAATGACGTCCTATACAAAAATTTATCCACGCACCCCTAACGACTACAAAATTTCTCAACTCTCACCTAAAATTTTTCACTGAAGTCAAATTTATGATTATTTCGGCTCTAAATTTACCCTTACACTTCTGTAAAATTCTAGGTTGACCCCTGGTCATATAATATCAGTATCGTTCGGCTTGCAATTGCAAAACAGTGATAGACTTTTTGCTAGCTTCCTAGTAATACAAACTTTCTAGTAGAACCATATCAAATTCTTACTTATTATACTTGGAAAATATTTCTACTTAGTAACAACTTTTCTCCCGAAAATTTTGACCAGGGTATGAGGCAGGAGGCCACTCACCATCGTGAGCAAATTGGGGAGCTACGAACGATTAGCGTAATCAGGTTGTGGAAACCTATAACAACAACTGAGGGTTATAATCACACGTCATCCCGTAACTGGTAGCATGACAGAGGCGGAACCACGAATTTTTTAAATTTTTGTCTGCGGGGGGGGGGGGGGGGCAAGCACCATAATAAACGTACCAATAATAATAATGTTATTATTATTGATTTTCTTTATTTTACTTTGCTTCTTGTGCCACTTTTGACTTATTTGCGAAGATGGGGATGAATGATATGATGAAATTTATGAATTGAGACTCAAGCCGGGATTCGAACCCGGGACCAACATTATTATTATTATTATTATTATTGGTAGTAGTAGTAGTAGCGGTAGTAGTAGTAGTATCCAAGACGTTATTACCCTCGTAAATTATGCAAAAAGGGGTAGAAGTTGGTGCTAAAGTATTTGTTTTCGAACAAACGATCTAAATTATTTTTCAACACGTTCAATTTCACATTAATAATGGAAAACAAGTACTCAAACTATTTTTGAAAGATAGTAATGCTTGATAAATGCATTCCAAATATAATTCCCTTTTACATTAACATGTATAACTCATGCACGATATATGTTTCGCACATATGCAACATGGAGCGACGTGGACACTAAATTGTGTACGTATATTATTTAAATACATTACACAATAAATTCATCCATCTCACAATAAACCAACAGCAAAAATTACATAAATTGTGCACGCTCCTTTTCCTCAACAATTGCTCATACATTTAAAACAAAATCAATTAATAAAAGTGTTACTCTCTCTCTCTGGTAATTTACAATGCATTACAGAAAACAACCTGCGAGCAAGAATATTTTTAGATCCATTTTTTTTTAATTTAATAGGGCGCAAATAATTTCACGGGACACTAACGCATTCTCTCTTTTACAACTTTTTAGCCTCCCCGATGGCGTAGTGATAACGTCGTCACCTTTTGATGGAGTCCCGGGCTCGATACCCGGCGGAGGCACATGACAGTGCTTCGGATCCCACTTTAAACTGTATGTCCAGTCCCTATTAGCCTTTCTGTGCATAAAGTGGACTTAAAACCACAATTCATCTCTTTTCATTTAGATCGTTCGGCGCCCAAGGCCGACTTTCGCCATCCCCAGCTATGTTTCGGGACTTGATAATACTAAGAAAAGCAGGTACTGCAAGCGAAGCGAGGAAGAAAATTTTACGAAAAGCATTTTTATTTACATAAAATTTGAAGTTGTGGGCGGTAATTGCCCGTTGCAGATGCACTTGGCCGTCAATGTTCCCCCCCCAGAACTCATTTCCGTCCAAGGTTGGGGTGGGGGGCAATGCCCCCCTGTAGTTGCGCCACTGTTGCATGATCTCCCTCTGCTGAGGCATGTGGGAGTGATGCCGGCAGTATCTTGACCTGCTTGGACCTTTGCGCCATGGGTTATATACACAAGGGGGGGAAATTGTATTGTATACGCTTCATCATCCTCATCGTCGCGATTAAACTAAGAGTTATAAAAGCAACGAAAATAATAAATACAGTCAGTTTATGTGAATTATAGGTCTGTGTTTTCCATAAAGACCTCGTATGCTTTCTTTCAATTTACTTTATCTTGAAACTTTTTCCCATCAAAGTTGATCTAACGGTGAGGTGAATATAAGTGTAATAAACTTAAATATATATTGCTCTTTATATCATTAGATTAAGAAAGACGAGATGGAGGAATAAAAATATGAAACTGGGAGGAAGAGCCTCCATTATGGTACCATCTTTGAATTTATCCGGAGTTTCTACATTTAATGGACAGCCTCAGTGGCCAAATCATTTGAGTTATCGACTCAAAATGTCACCGCCGAAGATTCCAGGTTCGAATTTCGCCCTGGGTAATGTACACGTTTTCTTGAAAATTCTATTAATGTTTGAATTAGTAAGATTTTCGGACAGATTTCATTAGTGTATATCACACGACATATATTGATCGCTGATCATATAAATTAGAAACTATCTGTTGAAAATATAAATTACAAATTTGCGCTGTCTGGATGTCGTTCAATTTGTCTTTCAAACATGGATTCGTATAAATTGTACGCAATTGAGGCTTTTCAAATCTCATTTCACAGTGGATGTTTTTTTTATGTGGAAGCAATTCTGTGAAGACGGGACTAAATATAATTTAAAAACTAATTTCTGACATAAGCACAGAAATAAGCATAATATTTCTAATGTCGTCTTCTTTGACGAGATCCCAAGGGAAGAAATGAAGGACCTCTTCAACCTGGACATTAACGATAGGTTAATTATCATCTCTTAAACATGTAATTCAATTTCTGTAACAGTGCATTAATTATTATAATAGGCCCGAACCCGAAGTGACATTGGAACATGCTCTTCACAGGAATATTAGAAAATGGAATCCAAGAAGTTAAATGAAGATAGAAGTGTATTAGTGTTCCAAGGTAAAAACCTGCAATTTTGTGTTCTGTCTTCGTTTGGATATCACTTTAATTCATTCCTGAATTAACAAACTTACGAACAGAATACGGCAGCAAAAGTTTCACTAGAATAACTTACAAAAAAAGAAGCTCAGTTGTAATAAAAGAAGCCAACTAATTTTTTCAGCGAGTTTGCAGATTCAAAATAAAATACCAGGCTGTCCCAGAAGACCTGCACCATACTAGAACGAAAACGAAACACAGATTATCAGAAACAAAGACAGACTTTATTCAGCAAAGTACAGGCCTCCATGTTCAATTACCTTCACCCACCTCCGCGACAACAGTTCAATCTGATGGCGATACCAGGTAGCAGGTTTAGAATTGAAAACCTCACGACAGGCAGAATTTACCTCATCATATGAACTGAAGTGCCGACCACACAGGAAATGAGAAAGAGCGAAACAAACCGTAATCCGATGGTGCAACTTCCAGACTATAGGCGGGATGAGGTAACAACTCAAATCCGTCAAGCTCAGCTAGTGTGTTGGTCACTCTTCGAGACCGGTGACTGGGAGCATTGTCATTTTGCAGCAGAGCTCTTCCTCCTCGTTAATGCCGGGTATTTCCCGTCCAGAATGGCATACACTCGGCGTAATTGTTCAGAATACATTTCACCTGTTACAGCATGATCTTCTGGAACAAACTCATAATGGACAATCCCGTCAATATTCCACCACACACTCAGCATGAGCTTTTTCCCAAATCTGTCCTGTTTCACATGGGCGATGGCCTCCTGTCTTCTTTTCACCCACTGTTTACGTGTATCGGGGTTTTCAGAAACACCCACTTCTCGTCTCCTGTCACAATTCTCCTCCAAAAACGAAGATCATGCGGGTTTTGTAGCAATGTCTGGCAAATTGCAACTCTGCGCTGGGCCTGCACCTCTGTCAGCTCGTGTGGACTTTGTCGAGACTGTTTATTGGTGTAATCCATGTCATGCAAGCGAATTTTTACTGTCGATTTGGATGCCCCAACCACTCTGGCTAACACGTGTGCTGGATTGTGATGCACAGCATCCTGCAGAGACTCGTTAATGTCAATCGGAGGTCACCCCGTGCGGGCCTTGTCCGCGAGGCGTAGATCACCCGAAGCGAATTTTTTAAACCAACGGGAAGCTGTCCATCGATTCACCACTTCTTCGTTCTCCACACGACAAATTTCCTCCGCTGCCGCTTTTGCTGTTAGACATTTTTTTCCATAAAAAAGCTAGCACTGCACGAAGTGCAATTTGGTCCTCACTCATCGTGCCCACTTTAATTTCAAAGGAACACTCGCTACACACGCTGCGCGTGCCTTCACTTGATCCCACGAACCTGTCCTCTATGCCTGCCAACAGCCTTTCACCGGTGGCGCCACCTACCCTCGCAAACTTCATCTCTTGGGGCTCAGTATGCTGATGGTGCAGGACTTCTGGGAGAGCCTGGTATTAGTGTTGAACTAGTGTTTATTGACTAAATTATATATTTTACGCATGTACATATTTGTTGTGTGTATATGATAGGACAGGGTTTCGCCGATAAGCTGTCATTCTTCTGCTGGCTTCCTACCTAATTGACTTCTATAGTGAGTGCAGTTTTAATTAAAATTATTGATTTGATTTGCTTTCTTTTACTTCGCTTTTTGTGCCATTTTTGTCTAATTTGCGAGGATGGTGATGAGGAATGATGTGATGAAATTGATAAATGGACACTCACAAACATCCATGCCCAGGCCGGAATTAGAGCCCAGGACCCCTGTCGTCGTAGCGCGATGTGGTAAGCACTCCGCCACGGAGGCCGGCAGTTTTAATTACACAATTAAAATCAATCAATTTAATAATACAATAATCAATTTTATACGGAATAATATTATATATTTTTTATCAGAAAGGGGTTTGTCAATAATAATGAACAGAAATTAATTTAATGATGATGGCTTGAGGAACTTATATGCTATAATATTGCATTGGTCCAGTGATTGGTAACTAATTTAAATTTATATTTGTCAGTCTTTATGATTATACCACACTTTCCAATTGTTAGTATAAACTATAAAAAAAATTGAAAAGTATTTACGAATAAATTTGTTGGGATTGGGCATCGTCCTACAAAATAAAAAAATACTAGGCCGAGGTCTCGAAAAGGTTGAGAACCACTGGGATAGAGTAACCAACCTACCATCTGCTCTGTGTTCCTATGGACACAAGCAAGTGGAGAATAGAAGCTGCTGCGAATTTTGTCAGGCTGCCCCTGCCCATGGCTATGGTAAAAGGCCGAGGCTATTTATTCTGGATGAGGCAGTTCACTCCCCCCTCCCCTCTCTCTCAATCCCTCCCATCGGGCGAAACACTAGAAACCTACCCGCTCGGTCCCGTCGATTCTCGAAACCTGTTTTGTTTACCCTCGCTGAAAATGAGGAAGTAAACGGAATCGGAAAGTGAGAAGCCGACCATTTAGTGAGGCAATTGTACGCTGTTACCAAACTCAATATAATTAAAATCAAGTATGAAATCATTATTGCTACAGAGAATTTGAGTGAATAGATTATGAAATAAACCTTTAAAAAGTGTCCCATAAAAATATGAAGGTCGTAAGTCCAATAGTTACGGAGGAGTGGAATTGATTACTTCTTTTACAAATAAACGGGGAAAACTCGTCTTTCTAGGAAAGGGAGGGGGAGACGGTCGCGCTCGGGCGAGGGGCATGATTTCCTCTTAAAATACTATTTTTATATTTATAAAGTTACTGGACAAATGAAAGTTATACAAAATTTTATTGCTTGAGACCTCAATTCGAGATGTTGGATGAGCTCTAATTTATATGACTGAAAATGTAAGAACATAACCATCAACAAAATTTTCTATATGCAGTTATTCTCACAAAATACTTTAAAATTGAGTATTTCACAAACGTTTATTTTTTTAAAATAGATTTATTGATTTAGTGTGAAAGTTTATACTATTTGGAGAACTTCTGAGAAAACCAGACATTCAAAGGCGTCACCGTTCCCGAGAAATATCAAACCAAAATAAATCTAATACGGTGGACTATTTTGAACATGGGAGGCATCGGCACGCACATAGCGATTGGCTCCTCGACTGAAAATTCCTTAAATGGCATAACAATTATACTACCAAGTCTCTTGCTTTTATCAAAAAGTGTAACAATTCGTCAATCATTAGGGACTTAGCCGCTGGACAGTGATCAAGATGGTGGGTACGAGTCCTCTATTTGGAGACACATCTTATGGCGATTCTTTGATTAAATACATTAAAACTTATATCAGTTTAACGCTTATAAATTAGGCTATAATTTTTATTCCAAATAATTTTCTGTCGCATAATTTATTTGATAGTTACAATCGAGAAAATTCTAAAAGTACAGAAAGACTTGTCTCTATTTTACAGGGGAAGACAAGACTTGCCTTTATTATAAAAGATGATTTCTTACATAACGTGAAAACCACTTACATTCGTATCATTGCCTATCCTTCCAATTTTCATTTATTTCGAATTGAAATAAATGAATATCCCGCATCTATCACTACGGGTAATGTAGCTTATTCATCATTCATCACCCCAACTATTGGCATACTCGCTGTTCATGGCAAACCTGATGATAAGGTGCAAGTGGTACTGACTAAACACATACGTGTGGCTAGGGTTAGCAGATCGCTGTAAGGGAAATGTAGGACATGCTGTCCCAAAATGTAGGTAGGACACAAAACATTCTCAATAAATAATAGATATTTCTATAGAACACTTTAGAAAGTAGTTGAAAAGTGACACTTTTCAGTTTTTAAAAAATGAATTCTTAATGAATTTTTAAATGCAAAATTTCAAAACTTGCAATCATACTAATCAATGCACCTCTCACTACATGATTTAAGCGGTACTTCTCAGAGGAGACAATCTTTATCAAAATTTCAGGTTTAGCCAAACTATATTTATGTTAGAGTGGACAGTCAAACTCTTTGAAATTATAGGGACCAGTACCAAACAAACATTTTACAGACTTCATGAAAAATAATTTCTCTCGTGAGTCTGTTGTGCTGATGGTAATGAAAGTACTCTCTCAACATTTGAATTATGACCTGTAATGGCAAACAAATATTCAGCAGTTACCGTAATTGAAAATGGTTCGAGAAGTTTCATCTTGAGTAGTGTCCAGGGTGTCTACCAAAATAACACATCCAGAATTCTTGACTTTTTCTGGACTTTTCTATACCTTTTTCCGTTTTTCTTAATGTCTATTTATGCGACCCCTACTTAGGTAAAGTTGAAAATTAGTAATTAAGAAAATAAATATTTATTTAATGAAGAACCCTACTAAAGAGCCTGAACTGTGTTTGGCAGATAAGCGAGGCTTTGGCGTCTACTCACAGCCAGTATAAACTCATATGGGGCTTGTGTCGGTTGTCCCTATATGTTTGTGACTGTCCCTTCATCCATCTTATCTTACCACCATTCATCCTCATCTTCGCGATTAGCCAAAGGGACAGAAAAAAGTGAAGTAAAATAAACTAAATCAACCAATCAGTCATTATGATAGCAAAAATTCTTGACCACAAGAATAATTTATTGCCTTTTTATTGACTTCTTGGCCTACTTGTTAATATATTTACTTTTTCTTCACTACCATGACTTTCTTGACTGGCAGACACCATGGATAATTTTGTTATCTATACCCCTGCTTTACAATCAAATTGTATTGAATATTGAATCAGAATGGGCAAGACCTTGTTCCATCAGTATAAACCCTAAGGCAAGAAATTCTGCTCAGGCATTGAACAGTGACGTTATCAGAAAGTGGTCCCAAAACTTTGTTCATTAAGTACTTCCGTTTTCCTGTTTGTTTAATAGCAGGACAAACTTTTTTTTAGGGGGGGGGGGCAATGACTCATGGCCGCGTTCACCAACGCCGATTATTTCGAAGTTCAGATGAACGAGATCAATTTTAATCCACAATAAATGAACTTGGTTTAAGGATTTGCATTGCACCAACGAAAAACGATGTTCAGGAGATTCCGTTCAACTGATCCGAGATTAATTTGTAAGGCTATACCTGATTGGTTGGCTAACACAAATGACAACCAAGAACCCCATAGAGTAATGTGATGTGGTAAAGTATCAACATGTAGGAGAAGAAGATAATTCGGGCTGCAAACTTCTCTGAATTTGAGAGATGTACAGTGGGATCCATGAGTATTACAGTGCAAATTGTCCATCACCATCTTCGTGCACTTTATTTGAGCCAATAAGAGCTTCAAGAATTACAAGAAAACTCAAAACAAGCTGTTGACAACTTCTGCACCAGCATACATAAAAGTCCATCGCTTAAAAACATATAGGGTGCAAGAGAAAAGTTAATGAAAATAGTCATGGACAATTTGCACGGTAATACTCATGGATCCCACTATACTAATCAACCTTGTCAATATGTACAAGGATGCAGTGGAGTGTAAAGAAATAATGATATTAAAAGAGAACTGACGGCACAACACAAAAGGAGGAGAAAGCATGGAACCTTCTTCTACGGGACTTTAATGCCTTACGAAATACATTCGATTTTGAGAGAACAGTGTACGCTGAACCTCGCCCGCAATAAAGATATATTATTATTATTATTTCTATTATTACTGTACTGTGCTAACTATTTGAATTTTTCATTTCTTAATTCTTATATATTTATATTGTCGTGTCGTGTAAATAGCCAGTAACATGTATTTTCGTAAATTTATACAATCATATTTCCAACACCATGTAGCAATATCGTAAACATTGCTGTGTTCTAATTTACCTTGCACGTAATATATGACATTTATATATGTTTTGTGTTCTGGGATAGAAAGTACAGTATTTATAAACATTACAACTTTGCACCACAGAACCACAAATTATTATTATTATTTTGGCAGTTTTTAGTTTACATAGTTCTCGAATTATCAGCATTGTACATCCAACATCTCTAGCGTTTGCGCGCCCTCGATATCACTTTCCGCTCTTTTTATATTAAAAAAACAACTGCCTGCAGTCGAAGCGTCAGTATCGTGAACCAGGATCACACACCAAAACGGTCGCGAATGGCCGATCAGAAGATAAACAAGTGTTGAACCGTCTTCGTGCAATGGATATTCCTTTTATGATATTTTTCAAATTCCTCCCGGACGCCAGACATAAGGCTAAAATGTAAGACATGTCCGGGAAAAACCGGACGTCTGGTAACCCTACATCTGGCAAGACACACCACTTGAGTTTTAAACCCCCAAAGACTGGATGAACATGGCTTATTGAAAAGGGTATACTTGTCTCTGCACTGCAGCTGAAGATATGCGATGAGAGGTTACGCTCGAGACTATACAAAGAGTCTGACTTGCGACTCGTCTCGACACGGTCTCCCCAAGGCGTCATCTTATCTCTCTTCGTAATCCTCGTACTCGCTCCTCGATTGACGGACTTAGAACTGACCACTGACCTCTCTCCTTCCAGACATTTATTCCAATCGAATTTACTCAGTTATCTGTAGACTCTTACTTGATTGCGATCGTTTACACCTGTTTGCAACGATGGCGATCAAGGAAGCTCGGCAATGTCTGACAAAACATTCATTCCTTAGATGGTTCTAGCAATTTCCTGATTGGAAAGATGATGGCTAAATGTCTGGGATTTTAGTTTGTTGTACGTTACATTTAAAAGATTCTACAGATCGTTACGATGCCCCTCTCCGGAAAATAATTCCTTTGAATTCGTCTTTATGTGTGATCCAATCTTATAGGGGTATCGTTCATTACCAAAACATAAAATCCTACAGATCGTTACGCATTATTGAACAACGAAACATTACCTTTTCTTCAGTCTATCTAATGAGGATCAAAAGTTTAAACAGAAAAATAACTGCTTAGATATAAGCCAGTAACTAAGAGTCTGTGAATCCGATGCCTGAGGGGAAGCACAGGGGAGAAGGACGTGAACTTTTGAGATTTTTTTCTTCTAGTAGAGGTCTAACAACTGACCAAAATCCATCTTTTACGGAATCATTCCCAACATTCGTCGTTTTCAACTTAATTTTTTTTTTGGCTAACACAGAAGTTTTCACAACACTCCCACATCTCGTCCCCATGAACGCGGCTAAAAATATGAAAACAGTAACGTATAAATTAGCAATTACAGCGCAAAATAAAGGCAATTATCAAGAGGAATATCATCTGTCCCTGAACAGTAAGTATGTATATCCTCTAGCGCGACACAAATGAAAAGTCTCATTAAGCTCAGTTCATTGCTGATGCAGGACAAATTTCAAATTCATTTTTCTCTCTTATATAAAAAAAACCTCGATAAAACTTTCTTAGTATGAAGAGGAAGGATGGTAGTTAAAAATATTCAAAAATGAGAAAAATCGATGGGGGGATGTTTTGAGCTGTTCAAACTTGAAATTTGAACATTTGAACAGTGTGTTCAAATTTTACAAAGTTTCAACATTTTATCATCTCGTAATATGCAACCGTTTCCCCCCTTTACAACGAGCTCAAGAACGCTTCTGTATCTTCGTTCGTTCCCGAGATATACTTAATTGAAAAGAGCATGTTGCTCAAAAATGACATTTTGAACAACCCTCATATAATTCGTAATACTCATATTTCAGCAAAATTCTTTCACAGGTTTTGGAGCAAAGCAAAGCTGTGTCCGAAATATCATCAACTTCGTGACTATGAGGGTCAACTCCTGCCTGATTTGACATGGAATGAATGACCCGACCCATATATATATATATATATATATATATATATATATATAATGTCATTAAATGTCTCAAATTATTTTATAAAATATACAATATATTATATCGACTGTCTTTCATTCAAAATGTATAATTGCAAATAGATGAACAATGATGTGCATAAGGGAGGAGGGATAAAAAATAAGATATATTAAGATGATAATAGTTTCATGTATAAAATTCACATATAAATGCTATTACATGTTTTATTAATATATCTATGTACTTCGTGGTTGCTAACGAAAGACGATGAGAAATGGAGAAGAAGTAACAAGTCGGTCTAATTTCTGTGTTCTGGGGATTGCTGGGTTTAGTGTCCTTAGAGGTGAGGCTCTTTGTTGTCCGTTCTTTTTGTATGTTCTCGATATTATTCTAGTCATGTATATTCGAATCTCAAACTAATTGTTTAATTTGTTTAATTGTTGTTAAAACAAAAACTCTTCCCCCCTTGGAAGAATTTTGTGGGGGGAATTTCAAGACAAGATCGTTGGTGGGAGGAATTCCCCCCTTCCCCCCGGGATTCCGCACCCTGGTTTGGAACATTTATGTTACATATTATGCTGTTCATTAAATCACATTTTTGTAATCTGTAATTTTAAGGCAGTATATTGTTTGAAATAAAATATTCCAAACCATTTCAAAGGTCAACTGACCCCGAACATATCGTCAACTCACTCCACATAAAAGTTGAATTGACAATTGTCACTCTTAAAAAAAAAAAAAAAAAAAAAAAAAAGCAATAATTTTACAAGTTTTTTGGAGCATGGTGAATTAAAAATTTGTAGTGGTTGAGGAAAATACAAATATTGCTCGTAGGATTTCATCAATAGTATATCTTAATTTTTAAAAGCTGCAAAAATGTAAACATAAAAACATGGTCAAGTACGATTTGATGTTGCTCTTAAAGTAGGGTGACCATAATATTTTGACCCAAAGGTCACTTTAATCACTCCTGAAAAATTGGTAAGGCCTAATTAGCTATAAAATTATTGTCATTAACGTATTATTATTATTATTATTATTTATAGTAACCGCTGTAGCTCAGTCGGTGGTCGGCCTCCGTGGAGGAGTGGTTAGCATAGTGGTCCCGGGTTCGAATCCCGGCTAGGACTTGGATGTTTGTGTTGTCCGTAAATTTAGAAAACCGAGAATATAGAGAAAAACTGATATGTACGAATGTTGAGAAAATGTGTGTGAATGACGGGGAATACCACCGAATATATATATATATCAAAAAGTCGGTATGGCGTCTGACTACCATGCGAGAGGCCCGGGTTCGATCCCCGGCTGAGAGAACCGGGACTTTTTCCACCTGTTTATGCGGCTCCGGCGCTCGCACAGTGTTGTATAAAGTGGATACCTGGAGGAAACTCTGGGAGGTAAATGCGGCCAGCGGCGTGGTGCTGATCACATCACTCCAAGCTTCGGCCGAGATACGCCTTCATGGCGTGGTGCAAAGCACAGGGGAGCACTTTACCTTTTTTATTATTTATTATAGTATGGATCACATAAATGATACATCATGAACAATATCTATGTAAAATATGATCTCTCGTTGTCAAGAGCTATTAATTTTTATAATCTCGTTATAACTACTATGCCAGAAGTATTTTGCAGAAGGACCAATCTTCTTGAGAACAACTTTATTCTTTACTAACCGTTAATAAAGCTTCCCGAAAAAGTTGCATCACATATTAATATCTAACACAAAACGCGGGATTTGACATTTGAATTTCCGCCAAGACACAGAAAGTCATTCTTTTTAAGAATCTCTCAAATTTAGACTTGGTTTTCAAGCTAATTCCTAGACTTTTAAAAAAACGGGACAAATATTGTTTCTTGTATAATATCGACGGGACAACTGGGACACGCCTATGAAACGGGACTCTCCCGGTCAAAACGAGACGAATGGTCACCCTATCTTAAAGAAACGATTTTATTTCGAGCAAAGTGAAACAGAAATTATTTGAATTTCACGTTATTCAGTTCATTTTCATTTCTTGTGCGGCGAGGTCGAGTAAAGATTGTTGCAGTCAAGAAATGATTGTTGCGCCGGTGCATGGAATTCGCCGCCCCCAGTTTGTACTTCAGTTATGAGTTATTATTTTTTTCTTTTTGCTCAGGCCAATCGGGACTAGACCTACAGTTTAAAGTGGGATCCGAACCACTTGTAGCTCCACCGGGTATCGAACCCGGAACCACTTGATTACAAGGCGACGGCGCTACCACTGCGCCATCGGGGAGGCCCGCACACTGTACTCGTTATTTCAAAAGTGGTAATGGAAATTTCCACAAGCGAAGTTGAAATATTTTTTAAAAAAAGTTTTTTGAGAACTGAATTTGAAAATTCAGGCGCCAGTTGAAAATGCCTACATTTTACATTCCCAATTTCGCCTTCAAATAAACACTCAAAGAATCTGTTAATTGCATAGGAAAGGCAACCTTACTTTCGAGTAAAAGATTCCGAAGAACTTTGCGGTGGCGGAAACGCATCACCCATCCCATCTCTTCACCCCACCCCTAACAGCGGTGCTTGGAAGGGAACCAGCGAAAAAGAAAGCCCTTGCCATTGGTAACAGCCTTGCTGGGATACAAGAGATCTGACCAATAAGGACGTTTGAAACCCACGTGACTGTCACCGAAAGAGCTCTCCCCCCAATTTGTGCTGGAAACAGCAAAAGAAGACGGCCGCGCCATCTACTGGCCACCGATGGAAATGCAATTTCAAAGCGCAGCGAGGTTTAAATGTAGCTTCCACTTCTATTACCTAACTTTTCTATGATCTAATGCTACTTTTCTAACTTTGTTTGTGGTAAGCACGTGGTCTACGCTTTGTATCCTTGTCTCCAAAAGTTGAATCCTCGACTGTGAATAGAGGCAATTGATGTAATCCTCGAACACAAGCTTGTTTTTCACGGTATTTTTACCAACACCTTTGGCTTTTTTGGTGATGCTGGTTTCTGTTTTCACCACATACATTTTGGAACGTAAGCCGGCGAACTCCAGAATGATTTCTCCGTTGCATTCATCCTTCATTTTACCAAGCACTTTTTTATTGCGAGAAGGGAGATCAAATCTGTTTGGTTGAGGGAAGGAAGATGTGTCGAAATGATCAATCATTTTCGGTTGTTTCAAATTGTTGTAGAGGTCAGATGTCTGTACGGAATAAATAAAACTGTCCGTGTCCGTGTACAAAAGTGTTATATTTTTATTATAGAAGGGTTTCATGATATTATAATGAAATTCAAACATATGCAGTTTAGATAAATCCAAAACCGTCGCCCCCACGTAGATTGGTTTGTTGAACTTGATTATTTTTTTATCCATCACAAACAGGGCCAGGTTTTCATCATATATATTTCGTGATTTGAATGTCGGCGATGCTATCAATTTTCTACATTTATTTGAATCGAGAACTAATCGCACGTCCACGTGCTTCCTGACATTCTCCATTGTTTTTCCGTAAACAGCATTATTCATGAGTTTAAAAAAATCTTTATCTAAATCTGACGTGGCGCGTGTTCTATGATACGTATTTTTTTCAATGTAAGGTTTTAACCACTCGGAATGTTTGAATTTCATTATTCTTCTCACATTTATTACTTGAACTCCCTTCTCAATTAAGAATTGAAGATTTTTGTAATGGAGAACGTATCTCTCTTTCCTATCCAATGTTAACAGAAGCTTACGTTGATTTGAATCAGGCGAACATTTTAGTTCGGGTGCAGGAGGTAGATCTTTGAAGTAATCGTGTAGATGGTCGGGGAATTCGAGGTCCACCTCTATAAACAAGCCAAATTCACAGTCGTTGAAATTATTAATGTTAATGGAAGTGGTATCCACCCATTCGAACCCGCCGTAAGGAAGTTTTTGTATCATAGCATGTCCGTATAAATTATTTGCATCCACATAAAATATGTATTTCGATTGTTCGTTAGGATCGTATTCTTCTGTCATGTGAACGTTATTTGCTTTTGCATGTCTCTGTACGCATTGCACCATTCCACCTCGTATCCCCCTCTCGATAAAATATAACATGTCCACGTCCGGTATCAATTCGAGTTTTATTTTTGTCTGTAATAACATGGCAGACCACGCTAAGCCCGAGAGACAGTAAAAATATGCAGGATCTAATTTGTAAATATTCGCCGACGTTTTCCTGAATGCTTGAAAAACATCCGCGAGTATCGTCACGTCCAGTTTTAAGTAGGCATCGTGATAATCGCCGAGTGTCCTACATCCTAATTCGTCCCACATCCGTTGCGCGTGTTCGTATTCATCGTCCGTGATTCCTTTCTCTCTGAGTCGACTGTAAAATTCTTTTTGAGGTGGAAGAGTGTCGTCGTTAAATTTAGAATTATCACTAACATATTCGTAAGGATAAATACGTTTACGTCTAACGAGTTCTATGTCTACGGTGGGAAAATAAGCTCTCGTTATTCTAAATTGTTCAGCCGAAAGTTTGCTTGCAAGAGCGTCCAAGCTCGCAGATAAAAATCTGTAAGAATCTAAAAATCTCATCTCCACAGTTTCGTTTGTTCCCGGAATCAATACTCGCTTGCTGACACTGATGTACCTTTCTTCATTCTCTGCTAGAATATTTATTTTTTGTCTATCATATCCAAGATTCCGAATTAAGAGATGGAAGTCGTAACCGCTGCCATTATGAAGGTATATGGGGACAAACGTAGGTTTTTGGATCTTTAGATTACACGTGTTACAGATTCCACCGATGTAGTTTCCGGTGAAGTGATTATGGTGAAATACTTTCCGGTTCTCGTCGGTGAAACTTTGATCGCACACCGGACACGTTTCAATGTTATTGTGAGCTTGAAGTTCATCGCTGGATAATGGAAGCATTGGTTTCGATTCGCGTAAGAGGCTGCCAATGGTCTCAACCTCTTCAACCATCTTTTCAAAAAAATGTTTGATTACGTCTGGTCCTCGGTAAACGTACGGTTCATCTATCCTATCCTGTCGCACGACAACATATCCGAAACTCGAGGCTTCATGCAACTGATACGGTGTTGTGGAAGAAAGTTCGGGATCTGGTTCGCAGTACGACAACGGTTTGAGAAAAGACTCAAAATCAGCAATGATGATTGCGGGATGTTCCAACAATGCCTTATGCATCCTAAATTCTTCGACCTCTTTTGATTTCGGCATCAACAAGCGAGTCGGTCTGTTGTTGCCGCAATAAATTTTATGTCCGGCAAGTTTCTCGATAGCAATCTGACGTCCGGTGTAATTTCGATAATCGACTTGTTTTCGATCGTCGAACGTGGTTAGGCATCTCGGGCAAACTTCGATGTAATGTTCATACTTGGTAGTTTGACTTCTGACCAAACGTGGTAGAGAACGAATTAGCGTGTAGTGATGAACATCCTCGTTTGAAATGAGAAGGAGATTTATTACACAAGCATCGTCATCGTCGATGTCGCTTATCCTGACGGGATGCACGAGATATTTATCTGACGTGAAGGAATATACATTAATAGCGATGCGTTTTCCTGCACGATTTTCGAACTTTGTTATATCCGACAACGTCACCGGGTATTCGATGTCAGACATTACACTTTCAAACTCGGTCTCGTATTGTTTGTAATTAGAAACCTGTTCTGGATTATTTGACCAATGAACAGGATGCAGTGCAGCCAACACACACCAAAGGAAACATTTTTTATCGCCGTTCTGTATATTTAACACAGCCCTCTTGTGTTGAATGTTCGGTGGAAGAGGAACGTAGCTGGAAGCGCGAAGAGGCGAGAAAAACTGAAAAACTTTCGACCACGACCGGGTTCGAACCTATAGGCCACACGTAGAACGAACAATGACAAGAACGAGTGAACGCCTTAACAAGCACGGCTACGGAGGAGAACCGAGAGAGGTCGTGTAAAATTGTTCTTTTATGCATCCACGCAGTGTTGCCACATGTCGAGATTTTTAGCCAAAAGAGAAATTTAGATTAAAAATACCACAATACCGCAACTGCACCACCGCTACTAATGCTGCTTTTACTACCACAACTAATTATTATTCTATTATGTCATTTGCTTAGGTGAAAGGGAAAAAATGGTCCAAAAAGGGAAATTTTGCCCCTTGGGAAGGCCCTCATAGTGTGGCAACACTGCGTCTACATCGCTGGTGGCGACATCTAGTAGCAAACACTAGAACATGAAGACGATACCTGAGGAAATAGTTCTAGTGTTTGCTACTAGATGTCGACTGAAATATTAAAACAAACAGAGTCCCTTGTAGGTTAGTTCGGTGCGTAAATAAAAAAAAAATAATAGGTTAAGTTATATCACTTAGGATCGTAAAAAAAATTAAAAAATCGTAAGAAAAAAAGATAGGTTAAGTTGTATCACGTAAGATCGTGATATACCTACCAAGTACGAGTGGGAAAAAAAATTTGCATTGAAAATTGTACTAAAAACATCGCTAAACGCTAAAACATCGACAAAAAATTGTCAAAATATGTCAAAAACTGATATTCAATTGATAAAAAAAAGGGATACCTACAAAGTACTACTTTGAACCGCTCAATATACACTACTTGTACGAATTCTTGTAAGGGAACTTTGGCGTTTTGCAGCAGAATTCCCAGATGTTCCCGTTCCACACAGAGACAGTGTTCGAAAACTTGTGAACAAATTTAGGGAAACAGGGTTTGTTCTTGATAAGAAACGAAGGGTGAAACGGCGTGTGCTTACTGAGGAGAAAGTAGACGACCTTAAAGCACGATTGGAACATAATCCTAAGAAATCCCACAGAGCGTTGCACAAGAAACAGACATTTTTAAGTCGTCTGCGTGGCGAGCTACCAAGCTTTTAATCCTGAAGCCATACATTAGAAGAATTGAAAGAAAATATCATGAGAGAAATTGAAGCAATTTTGAAAGAGAAACTGATACTGGTAGTGGGCCTCCCCGATGGCGCTGTAGTAGCGTCGTCCCCTTGTAATCAAGGGGTCCCGGCAGGGCCGTAAATAACACCGCGTAACCCCCGCGGTGCGCAGGGTGCACAAGCTTCGGGGGCGCAATAAGTGAATTAAAAAAGACCGATACTTCACAAAAGTTTTCCTTTCGGTGTTAAAATATATTTTCAACCAACATATTATATTTTAATGCTCCTACAACTGCAAACAGAAAATGTTAATCACTAGAAAAGTAGAAAGTGAATTACCAGATTAGAGGAAAACCCTCATTAGCTGAATAGTTCATGTCACTGTTTATGTCGCAGAAGGATAGACGACAGGCGAGAAAACTAGCTGCCAACGCTGATTCACCCCTGCCCACACCCTCGCTCCCCGCCCCTACTTACCGTCCGCGTTTCAGCAAGGTTTGGTGAAACTATAAAACCACTAAGCCTTGTTTCCATCATATGAAAAACTCAATATGCTGAACAAGGCAGAAATTTATTTCTTTAGTTTTAAAACATAAACTAAACGTAACGTTTCAACCTTCTAGCAAGGTCTTCTTCAGACTCTGTAACAAGTACAAATGAAACAAGGTACAAAACAGGAAAATATATATATATATATATATATATATATATATATATACACACACACACACACACACACACACAAAATCACTCCCCTCCAGACACAATATTATTAGAAAGATGTTTTCTCTGGAACATTCCAGCAGGTGGCCTTCCCTCGTTAACTGTACTTTCACCTGACAAGCGATTTAGCTAAACATTTCCTTTCATCTGGAAAGTGGTTGGACTCTTTATCTCACTCTCTTTTTCCTTTCTTTCTTCATTCCTATTCCTTCTTCTCTCCTCTTTTGCTCTTGTCGTTTTCACTCTTTCTAACACCTTCTTTCATTCTTTGTTTATTTACTCCACCTGTCCAGTTCATTGTGTCTTCTTATTCTTTCTTCTCTTCTTTTTTACCTTGTTTCATTTGTACTTGGTACAGAGTCTGAAGAATACCTTGCTATAGCTCTTTTCAGTTCTTACGGCGGGCGCTCTAGAAGCTGGCAACAGACCAACCAGACAACAGCAGTGGCGCCGAGACACACGACGCGGCCGGGAAAAGTACTACGTGAAACTCGTTCTACTGGCCGCTACGTTCCTTATCGTGCTGGATTGGTCGCTTCCCCGCTCCCCACTTCTCCTGCCAGCTTCTAGAGCGCCCGCCGTAAGAACTGAAAGGAGCTATAGAAGGTTGAAACGTTACGTTTAGTTTATGTTTTGAAATACAGTAAATAAATGCCTAGGTCAGAATATTGAGTTTTTGGTCAAAATATGCTTCTTCCGTATGTTGTTAAGTTTCTTCTGTAGTTGTTATTGTTAATGAAAATGAAGTGAGAAATGTCTGAAAACAAACGTCCGAGTGGTGATGAATATCCGAAAATGATGAAAGAAGAGGAAGAAATGTGCTATGCACTTAAAATGTTTATGTAGGCTATAAGAGCACATACAAAGCTTTTTTTTCTGCCACTGCCAACTGCCATACATAACAATAACCATCACAAAAATGCTCTTTTTAATTTTTATGTTTGATTCTAATTGTTTATGTACTTTATGTGATTTTTTAGCATTTTATGCGTTTTTATGCGTAATTTACGTGGCATATAGAAAACTTTTTTTATGCGTAATTGTACAACCCTGTCTGTGTATACCTAATATAAATGAAGGCGTGCATTAATATTTTAGAGACGAAAGCTTTTCTATTTTGAAAGAGTAAAACAGAAATCTGTAGGGTTAAAGTTAAAGTTCCACTTTAAACTGGAAGTCAATTTCCGATTAGCCTTACGGTGCATAAAGTGGACTTAAACACGAAATCGACCAACGAACAATTGTTGCTAGTAATAATGGGTAGAAAAACAACGATAAGTATCGAAATGAACAAACAAGTGTGACAAGTATGATATACAGATCCGATCAAACCTCGAACTAATGACCATTGCAGCAAGAATACAGCAAACTTTGCAGCTTTCGCTGTATCTGGAGCAATGGTTGACAATAATTTGAACAATGTAAAGAAGCTTTGGATGCTTTCCAACAAATGGGTACGATCTTTCTAGCAAATAAGACTGTAGAACTGGTGGAAACCCATTTGCAGTGCTACATGAGACTGGACTGAAACATTCAGTTCAAATCATATTTTGGCTCTCAACAGAAAGATTCTCATGTCCGTAGATATCAATTTTACAGAACTTATATACGTATGTAGTGTTTTTGTTACGAGAGCTGTTAAAAGTGACATATACGTTGACATTTAAGTTTTGGTATAGTTCTTAAATCTTAATAACGTGCTCCACAATTTGAAGAAAAAAATACAATAATACACTCCTCAAAGAAGTTTGGAATATTGTTATATTAGGTACAAAAATTTGGAATAAAATTATGTTAGGCGATAGGTGATAGGCACGGTGGTGTATGTCGGTGAAAAGACAGTTTCCATGTGTTGTTACATTCCTATTATTTAATCACCTATTATTTAACGCAACAATATTCCAAACGTTTTGTGAGGAGTGTATATAAAGAAGTAAGTTTTAAAAAAATATCAATGTTTTTTCTTGTCGGTTAGAGGAAGCTCCATCCCCCAACACACCCGTTTGAAAGCATTGAAGATATGTTTCCTCACATGTAATTTCTGTTTTTATGAATACGGTGGGTAGGGCACACTAACGAAGCTCTGGCGCCTGGACTTACAGACAATATATGTGGAGCTTTTGGGGGGACCGTCTATTCGTGTACATTATTTTCCTTTCACACATTTCATCTTATCACCTTCCATCCTCATCTTTTCGATTAGCCAAAAGTAGCAGAAAAGTATAATAAGAACATTTCTAATTATTTCATGACTTTCGTCCAATTAGTACTCATCCTCATCGTCACGATTAGCCAAAAGTGTCAGAAATACTACGTGAAAAAATAAAAATAAAAATGGGTGTGAGGTGAGTGTATGTTAGTGCATGTTGGTGTGTGTGTGTGTGTGTGTGTGTAATATAATGTGTGTCCCAGAGAAGGAATAAGAAAAATTGTTTTTTTCAGTATGACAGAGATTCTGAGAAATGTCAGGTTAGCATTGAAGGAAGCCTGTTGAAGGGGGGCGGGAGTTACCCCTTAAACTCCTGTCTAACTACGACACGGCATCCACACACAAAAAAATATATTACAGCTATTAGTTATCACGACTAAAGAACGTTGATAATAACAGCAAAGTTCCATTTTTGCAAATTTCCTGCACAAAATTTGATGTATAAGTAAGATGTACCTTTGCGTTTTTTTAAGTAATTTAACCTTCGCTCCTCACATCGTTAGCAAAATACTCTCGTAAAATCACCAGTCGTTTTAAAGAAAGACATCCTGGTTTGCCTTAATAGAAAAGATTTAATCTCCGTGAATGCACTTAACAGCAATTTAGAAACTTAAATTCAGACACCGGTATTGTCCGTTAACGTCGTCGTTATTTTGTTGGCTCACACCGCGTATTTTTGCGATTTCTAGCCAACGTTGCTGGGATCAAATACTATTATATATGCTCCAACATGTTGATTAATATCTTTCACTTTCTTCAAAACACTATCGACTTCTTATTGAGTGCTGCTGTCTATTCTGGTGTTATGATATTACGATAGTACTCTAGATATTTTCATATTACAGTTATCTTGTTGCTACGTCATTTTTTCTTGTCGATAAATCTCTCAGTTTCTTACATGTTACCAGATTGACATATTTATGTTAATCTATTTGTCCACCTAATACTAGTTGCATGTGACGTCATAAATATTTGCCAAATTATAAAAAGAACAAATACAATGTAATTTATGGGGCGTTACAAAATACGCTGTTAAAGCTTTCAAACTAGCAGCATAACACAAATTACACACCATGAACGTCAGTATAAGGATCGTGCTTCGAAATTACATCGGGCACAGTTAATTATAGTTTAAATCATCACTTGTCCTAAATGACGAAATGCGATCTCTGAATTATCAAACGAATCCAATTCAATTGCACATACTATTCCGGAGAGTTTAATTATAGTCCAGCTTTGGACGAATCCCCACATGCCCCGAACTGCATTTCTCTCGTGAGAGTATTTTCGGGAGCATTCCGCCAGATGGAGCGCATTGCACGTCTCATAAGAAAGTAAATTAATAATGATAGATCAATGCAGTCCTTTGTTTTAGTAGAACAGGAGTTCGCGTGTATTGTTTCTGTTGTTTTGTTCCTTGTCTATCGGAAACTATGCATGTAATTTGTTGAAATAAACAAAAGTGTTCGTTATTCCTACAACCAGAATTTTGCCGTAAATGACTATTTTCTAGCTATGAAGCGACTCGTGAGTTTTAAGTATAGTGGAATCCACTAGCATTGCTCGGCAAATTGTCCATGACTATTTTCATTATTTTTTCTCTTACATCCTATGTGTTTTTAAGCGATGGATCTTTATGTATGCTGGTGCAGAAGTTGTCAACAGTTTGTTTTGAGTTTTATTTTAGTTCTTGAAGCTGTTACTGGGTAAAATAAAGAGCACGAACATGGTGATGGACAATTTGCACGGTAATATTCATGAATCCCACTGTACATTACTACATTTTCGTGGTGCAACGAATCCTATGTGTTAACGATATTGTTCTTAAAATTGCGTATTTCGATCAACATTACTTATTTCCTTTGTTATTGGCTCAAAGGGTACGTTAAAACAAAGTCAGTGAAAAATTCGTTAGCAGGTTGATTAATGATTTAAAGCACCAAGATATGTGAAAATACTTCAAAGTGCCACGCTAGGTTTTTATGGCCTGTGCTACCGTAGCTTTGAGATTAATGGTTTTACTAGACATGTTTCACTTTCTGTGCGTAGCTCAGACCAAAGTAGCTATTCTGAACTAACTCGAACTTGTTGAAAACGAGTATAAACGTAGAAATCTTAAATTCACTCGAGATTTAAAGAAACAAATCGAAAACCTATATATCGAGAGCATGGTTCCTCAGTAGAGAATCCGTGAATACCTAATTACTTATACTCCTGAAAATTAAAAAAAAAAACACTATATGTCCTTGTAGTATTTCTCACAAGGGACTAACAGTAGTTAATATATTACGTTTCCATGGTGCATTTTTCCTTAGAATAATAATCTACTGGTAAGACTATATTGTCTGCTCGTACGAAGGCCACTTTGCAATACCACTTGACCACCTTGAAGTACCTACGTACTTGCCGGCCTCCGTAGCTGAGTGGTTAGCTCAGCGTGATACAAAGCCAGGGATCCCTGATTCGAATCCCGGCCTGGGCGTGGGTGTTTGTGAGGCGTCCTTCTTCAATTTCGTTTCATCATATCATCATTCATCCTCATCTTCGCTATTTGTCAAAAGTGGCAGGAAGACGAATTAAAATAAAGCAAAACAGTCAAGAAGTTTTTCTTTTTCATTTACAACTCTTTTCTCTATTTCTTTCCATGCATCTTCTTTCAAACATTTCTCAGTTGTAGTGTCCCTCATTGATCGTTAGACCTAGGATTTTAGCTTTTTAACCTATTTTTTCCATTACAGGTATGTAAAAAATAATTAGTTATGTCAGCGTTTTGTTAAAAAAGGCAACGACTGATGAAGTTTTATAGTGCCTACAAAAAACTATTTTGCTTGTTAGAACCTGTTTTAGGCTCATGCACGTAAATGAACCCATTTGTAGGTTTTTATATATTTTTAAAGGTTTTACATGATTTTTATTACACACAGAGGCATTTGCTATGTTTAGTCACGAAACAAATTCAATGGGGAACGTGTTTGAAAAGTACTCGCTGTCGATTTCCCTTCCTCGAAGTCCTTGGTGCTTTTTCAAATCTCTAAACAAAGCAAAACGTCTGGTTATCTGTACAATCCAAAGTGGTCTGATGTGTATGGTCTTGCTCACTTTCACGTCACTTCGGTGCTTTGTGTCATTCACGCCTTGCAAACTAACATTTCAGCATTTAAGATAGCACCACTGACTATGTTTTTGTTGAACGATTATTTTCACCATAAAGATGATCCTCACAGACAAAATTGCGGAGTTTGACTGCGGATCCGTCGCCGTAGGGTTAGGCAACACACATATGAAGCAAGATAGTGTTTCAGGATATAGGTGTCCCATTTTCATTGCCGGTGACTATACCTAACCGGCATTTTTCAGGAATTTTGAAATATTTTAAGTTTTTCTGGACCTACTTCAGGATTTTTAGAGCCTAACTTAAGAATTTTAGGACCTATTTTAGGGTTTTAAGAACCTATTTTAGAAACTTAAAAGCACACTTTTTAGAACCTAAAAATCCGAGGTCTGTTGCTAATATCCTCGGTTTTATCTCCCATTTTTCTCTGTCTTTTCTTTACTATTTTTCTATCCCTCTACTGATATTCTGGTATTTTACTTCCATCTCTCTCTTTGTGCCTGATTTTGTATTCTCTTTCTTTTCCTCTCTTTCTCGTTTCTTTCTCCCTCTCCCCTTTTCTTGCTTCTCTAAGAATTTCTACCTTTCTCTCACTTACTCTTATCTCTCTTTAACTCTCCTCAATTATTTAACTCTTATCTCTCTTCTCTCCCACGTGCATCGCTCTTTCATTATCTTTCTCTCGTGCTTTCATATATGTTTTCCAGCCTCTCTACCAGATCTCTATTTCTGTCCCCTGTCTCTTTGTGTGCTTGCTTCGCTTCTGTATTTCATTTATTTTCTACCGATTCCTCTTCTCTCTCTATCTTTTTCCATTTCTTTGTCTCTCTTTCTTTATCTTTCACTCACTTTTGTTTCTCTTCTCTTCTTTTCTCTCTGTCTTGCTCTTTTATTCTCTTCCTCACTCATTCTTTCAACGTTTTTCACATTTCTCTGAAAACAGTTCTTTCTTATGATAGCATGTAAACATGATGGCCATGGTATTTAACTTAACGGCTAGAGTATTGCATTGGACCACTTTTGCTCGCTTAAATCCGATCGAATCTCCCATGCTCGAGAGTGATTCGCTCGAATATATACAGGGTGGGAACAAAGTCCCGTGACCCCC
Source organism: Lepisma saccharinum (assembly GCF_977018435.1). Lineage (NCBI taxonomy): Eukaryota > Metazoa > Arthropoda > Insecta > Zygentoma > Lepismatidae > Lepisma > Lepisma saccharinum. Next base: position 3,625,387 of record NC_139255.1, read on the forward strand.
ACTAATATATAATATGGTATGACGTATACCAATCCAGTATTTCACAGATCATAACTGTCACTAATTGTCCAGAGGGTCCGTATGAAGACATCATTTTCGTAACACAGAATTATTCGTCGCCATGTCCTGTGTGACATCTTCCAAAACATTGCTGGAGTAACCTGTGTGAACGCTCTCCGCACGGCGTCTTTCAATTCTTCAACCGTTTCATAACGGTCCTTGGCAACAATTTCCTTCATAAAACCCCATAGTGCATTGTCACACGTTGTGAGGTCAGGGCTGCGTGGTAGCCAGTCAAGTGGAGCCGGTAAGGCAGGAGACTCACGACCAATCCAACGTTGTGGAAAGACTTCATTGAGGTACTCGCGAACTCGAATCGAAAAATGAGCGGGTGCGCCATCTTGCTGCAACCAGCATGTCTGCCTAACCCCCATGTCTGTTACAAACCAATTACGGAGCATGTTCAGATATTCATGCTGATTCACAACATGGTCCATAAAATAAGGACCGTAAAGCGTTTACTGTCCATGCCCGTCCATATCATGACATGAGGAGGGTTGTTCTCCAGTTCTTCGTAAAAATAAGGGTTTTCCTTTGAGCAGAACACAACATTTCGTGTCAGGGAGCTCCGATAAGGCACGCTCATCACTAAAGATTACTCTCCCCCGCTCCGGTATCGTGTCAAATGTCTGCAGTAGTGCGCATGAAGTCATTGTCCGATAACTCATTTACACTCATCGGTCGATATGGTCGTACCTTTAAATCCAACTCCATGTGCTTAGGCATTGTGGACCGGGGTATGCCCAGTTCCGCGGATCTCTTCCGTGTCGACTTCATTTGGGATCATGCCACGGATTCGGCTACCTCTCTGCACTGTTCCTGTCTGGTGGACGGTCTGCCACTTCGTGGTTTGTTCTTCACGCTACCGGTGGTAAAAATCTCCTTTTCCCATCGCAGTAATGTGAATTTTGGAGGAGGGGTTCGTCCAAACCGCTGTTGGAAGTCTTTTCGCACATTCTACAATGTTCGTCCAGTTCGTTCCTTTCGTAAACCCAACAGCTGGCAATCAGGCGTTGTTCAATGGTGTAGTCACTTGTGTCAGCCATGATTTACACCTGCAACATGCAATATATACATGCATTAGTAACAAATAATAATTTAGCAATTGCAGTCACAATATGGAGGGGTTCATGGGACTTTGTGCCCACCCTGTAGAATATCAAATATCATTTCAGTGTGACGATAATCGTACAAATACAGAAATTTCAGCCCATAATCATCTATTCATTTTCATATATTGCTATGTAATGGCAAGATAGACTAAATTGCATTTTAACATGGAGATGATGGCTACGTTCACTTTAGCTTCAAATTCCTGCGTCTTTCACTTCACAGAGCATATTCGAAGGCACGCTACTACAGATAAGTAATAGTTGTACAGCGGGATCCATGAGTATTACCGTGCAAATTATCCATGACTATTTTCATTAATTTTTCTCTTATATCCGATGTGTTTCTAAGCGTTCAATTTTTATGTATGCTTTTGCAGAAGCTTGTTTTGAGTTTTCTTTTAATTCTTAAAGCTTTTATTGGGTCAAGTAAAGTGCACGAACACTGTGCGGGACAATTTACACGGTAATACTCATGAATCCCACTGTACGTGAACTACTGAGCCGATTGTTTGTCTGCTGGACATTTATTCGATCGAGCGAAGCAACAGTTGATTCCGTAAGACATCTAGCGTCACGCGTGCGAACTGTTAGACGATCGAGCAAAGAAATCTCGATGCAGCCATACGGCTCAAGTTTTCATCACCTTCTTTTTTACTCCACACCTTTCGAAAATTTTCCGCTGGCACTCGTAGGTGAAACTGTCACATATGATCACCACTGATAGCACGAACAGTTAGCAGTATTCTAATAACATGCTGGAAAATATCTCCTAACAAAAGCACAATACCAATTTATCCTACAGGATAAATTTTGGCCGAGCCCCCTTTCCCCTCCACCTGAAAAAATCGTGGTATATACCTTTCGTCGTACTTTCTCTCAGGATATCCTTATTACTACCACCGCATTTTGAGTTTTGCACATTAAATTCATTACATGTTATCACGAGAAAGTTTTTCAACATTAATTCAAAGTAAACAAATATCCCAACTTTTTGCGGATGAGTTCTTGGTATGCTGCCATATTGCAGAGGGAGAAAACGAGCGAACAGAGACGATGCAGGATCCAGAGAAATGAGCCGAGGATGAAAGAAGCACCTCCACAATGAAATTGACGATTATATTTCATCTTAACACTTCCTATATTTTCTTCAGAAGTTTCGTTACCAGCTTTCTGAGCCAAACCAGCAGTTCCATTTTTCTTCATATGAAATTCAAGAAGTTATTATTTCCACACACACCACTGATTTGTTGAGTTACGGCCAGAAAAGTTCAAAGTGTCCATTCTTTTTTTTTTTCAAGAAAAAAGTAAGCCACTGCGTCATCAATTTCTCTTCCAAAAAATGCAAATTTCTTGGTGAAAGTAATGTATGTATGCAATAAATATTCAAGTTTTCTCACCTAAAGATATCTATGGATCCCACTGGCACTGTTTAAAACACTAGCTCCTAGCTTTCCAGCATAGCTGACGAATGAATAAAACTTAGGGTTTGAGTGTTTGTTTAAGTTCACTTTATACATAGATAGGCTAATCGGGACTCTGAGTGTAAGGGTGACCCTTCCTCGTAGTACACCAAATGTCAACTTGGATCTATGACCAGTTGTGTGTGTTGGGGAATTTTTTTTGTCCTTGTACGTTCTGAGTGCCTCAGCTTTTAACCCAAGTAAGAATTTAATCTTTCGACATTATTGTTATATTATATTAGTTACATTTTATTTCTGGTAAGGAGCTGGACCTCATATTATGTGACGGGTGCAATATAGCCTAACTGCTGACGTACCCACAATTGCGAATTTAGTAAATTCAGCTAATATGGACTGCACCTACAGTTTAAAGTGGGATCCGAACCACTATATACCGCTGTCGGGTATCGAACGCGGAGCCCTTTGATTGCAAGGCGAGGACGCTACCACTACAACATAAGGAAGCCCGAAGAAAACGTAGGCTTAGCTCTGTCCTTACTACAGGGTGTCCGAAAAGTCATGCTATCGGGACTTGAAGGTCACCCCTTAAACCCCGATTGAATAACATAGCCAAATGTCAGGTACACCTGGTACTACCCTCTGACATAACAAAAGTTGCCAGAACTTGTATTTTTTTAAAAAAAACAACATACTTTTTTAATGATATGCCATAATCAATTCCATCAACCGTCTGCGATGCATAAAAATGAGTAAAAAATTTAGTTGTCTTTTCATTTCGATAAATACTCCCAGTGACAATCGATACAAAGGTATCGATAAAATTTGAAAGGGACTGTTTTATATTCATGTTTCTTTTTACTTATTGCAAAAATTTTTGGCACCTTAATTACTTTCCCCCATGCTGGATGTTCATGTAGAGAATTATTTTTTTCTGTATAATGTTTAAAAATATCTACATAGACAAAATTAATACCCAGTACAAGGTTTATGTCTCTATCGTTTGTTTTTTTAACAAAAGTTTACAAGTGTTCATTCACGATTTCATTACGTCATCATTCATCCCCATCGTCGTAAATTGGCAAAAGTGACACAAAAAGAAATTAAAATAAAGCAAATCAATCAATCAGGTTGAAAATGAATGAAGGGTCAGAGAAGAGAGTGGCCGTCAGGGCCGGGATTTGGTACCTCTGTCGGCAAGGCCTCACTGCACAGGCTGCATTGGTCGACTGTGGCTCCCCGCACTTTCCCATCCACCGTCAGATCTTCATCTTCTCCCTGCTATGAAGAATTCACTTCGAGGACGTCACTTCCACACGGACGAAGGCGATCATTCAGCGGTGTGAGACTCAGGACAAATGGCTGTAAACAAATTGCAGCACAGAATGCATAAGGCATTGAACTTGGGGAGATTATATAAATTATGTGATTATATAGAGAAATAATAATGTGAAGCTGTAACTCAAACAGGGCCTCCCCGATGGGGCAGTGGTAGCGTCGTCACCTAGTAATCAAGGAGTCCAGGGTTCGATACCCGGTAGAGGCACATAGTAGTTCGGATTCCACTTTAAACTATAGGTCCAGTCCCGATTAGCCTTACAGTGCATAAATTGGACTTAAAACACCAACTCAATCAATCAATCAATGTAGCTCAAATTCCCTTTTCCTGTGAGGCTCAAAACATTTCACTGTCTCCCCTTAATAGTAACTAATAATAATAGTAATAGCAATAATAACAAACTTGTCTATGACTCTGCCCCCCCCCATCCCCAGAGAAAAAGTCCTGCGGGCGCCATTGTACTGAAATACTTCTCGAAGTTGGAAATCCTGGTCACATACTCGGTCAGCAATAATAGTTGCTGTCCAAATATAGGCCACTTAGTCAGTAAGTTCGCTAAAGAAATAAACTAGAAACATCTAAAAAATTACACAATAATCCAAGAATATGTACGCTATTTATATTACTTCTTTACTCATTGCATAGTAATAATAAATATATTCTTAATTTTGTAAAATATTTGGAGGCTACAAATTATTAATAAAATATGGAAAGTTTTAAAATTAAATGTTCAACCTAAATAAGCATATTTATTTCTCTAACAGATCGAGACCCTAAAATATAAAGAAGAATTGTCTTTGACAAGGACTCTGCTTACAAGATGGTTTGGCATCCTGAGTAACAATATGTTACTAATAGATGGCACGACAATGTATTTTGAAAGAGGATAACTAAAGTTTTAGTTCCAAATAGTATGACCACAATAATTTTGCTGCAATATTATTTTTAATAACGAACGTTTAATTAAAACAATCAATTTAATGGAGTTACTGTAGTGATTTCGAAACAAATAGAGCGACATTCTTATTTCCCGTTGATATTATTTAATATTTTAAAGTATCCACTTGAAAGATTATGTCATCAGTAGTGTTTTTCTCGATTTTTTTAACGTATTTTTTTAACATATTCTATATGATATATATGATTACAGTTCATATACGAGTATATGCATTATTATGGAATAGAAAACAAGTTGAATGTACATTTTTGAGTAACTGTGATTTGCTCCATGGCTACTAATCTGAAGATTGAAATATCAACGGTATATTGATTATAATTTCCTTTACAAAACTGCTAATGATGATGACTTAACAGCAATTAAGTAGCAATTATACAATTTTCTTATACAAAAAATTATCTTCCTTAATTAAATCCACAACTAACTTTTGTTTTAAAAATATAAACTGATCGACATATTACTAAGGTAAAATATTTCTACTTATCGTTATACACTCTGTCCCAACATTCTCTGGAGAAAGCGAACGAAATCAAGTTTCTGCGCAAGTATTGACGCTAGACTGCTTCACTAATGAACACGTGAGGGAAACGATATTGCGTGGATGCGGAGAAAGCCACTGCAGTTAGCAGCCTTCGAGCAGCGTGTACTGCTTCGCTCTGCCCACTCGATTCCTCCCCCTTCTCTGCCGCCATGCGTGGCCTTGCTGCAGAGATAGCCAGGACAGCGTATAGCTCTTCTCCGGCCTTACACATTACCTTCTCAATCTGAAAGCCTGATGGCTTGCTCCGATCACGTGACTAAACGTCATCAACTGGAGGCGAGATAGCCGCCATGTTTGATTTGCTTCTTCGGAATCGATGTTGGACCTTTTTAGTGAATATGGAATTGTAATGCAAATTTAAGAACTGTAATCGAGATTACATGACGTGTAAATATGCTTAAATGTGGAAGAGGTATGGTGTATAAGTCTTGTGTACTCAATTGCAGAGGCAATTACAATGAAAAAGGTAAGAGTAACATTCACATTTCTTCAAGATGTTGTTAAAAATGAGAAATTTTTAGGGCAATTCCATGTGATTCAGTCACAACGAAAATATACAAGTAACAAATGTATTATACTAAAAAATAAATAATAGTAATAGTTCATGATGTAAACATTTCATGTGTCCGAAATAGGCATCAAATATACTCGTAAATGTGGACAACATGTCAACATTTTTTTTTAGAATTACGTCTACCAAAACAATTTGTTAGTGTAAATTTTATGCAAGCATTCGATAAATTATTCATATTATTTACACAAATTTTCAGTTTCAAAATGTGCTTAATGAAAGAAAGCTATACAACGGGGCAAAGTTGATACATGTGTACATTTATTCTTATTTTATCCCGCTTTATGCTTCATTATGCTAATCGGAGGCTAATGGAAGATATGTTGTACATTTAAATACAAAGGTGCGATGTGTAACAAGAACGTCGATGAAATATTCGTGTGTAAAACTATCCAAGAATATATATATTACTTATGTTTCAAATACAAATGTTTTCACACAGATAGCATTTTGTTACCTAGCTATGTTAATATGAACTACAAATGTATTAAATTTTTAAAACTGTTTCATATGAACTGCTTTTTATTTTTTGTATTTGTGAAGCTTCAATGTTCGTAACTTTGATTATTAAATCAGTGATAATGTTTATTGTTTCATAATTTATTAACATTCTTCACGATTTTTTTAACAGAATGTAAAAAACAGTGTAAGGAAATATTCCAAATGTTAAAATGGAAATATTAATCTGCTTTTTTTCTCAATGAAACTCTTAAGTTATTGTCACAAATCTTAGTAACGACAATGAAAAGATTCAATTTGTTTATTATCTTTCGTTCAATAAAGTCAATAGGATCAAAATTACAATGTAACAAATTATTTACGTTTAGTCTTTATACACAGGAATGTAACATTGCCCTTGTACCAATTTCTTTCGCTTTTGCTGCAAGAATATAGAAATTAAGGTTTTGTATTGAGATTGTATAGCTACACAGAATATCTGCATTATCTGGTTGATTAATTTTGGGTAAACTTAAAGACAATTTAATTGATTAGGTAACTTGGAAAGTTTACGGTCAACCTAACATGTTTTTTATTTAATCAATTGATTTTACATACAAAAGTTCATACAAAAGCGGTTACGAGTTTTACTGTAGCTGACCAATATTCCCGATAATATTTTTCAAAGATATACAATGTTTAAATATTTCCGACAGGAAGTTTCTAACGGTTTTCAACTCTTACTTTGTGCTATGGTAGGAATTTTTGTGGTGGCCATAGTGACTTCCTGAATGAAAAGTTTGGTGTAAATATTCAATATTATACTTTTTCTTCTAACTATATTCGTCGGGAGGGTAAATGTCAAAATTTAACTTCATAAGAGAAATAAATATACCTTAATTATCTACGGTAAAATTACGTCAAGGAGTTTACAGCGTTAAGACGATTGCCTCCAGATGATGACGTCTTGACTGAGAGCTGTGACCTGAACCTCAAGATGGTCTTGCCTTACGGCGGGCAGCTTACACGCTGGCAAGGGATGTGGGGAGCAGGGAATACGCCGCAGACCAACCAACAGTGGCGTTGAGAGTTACGACGTCGCGGGAGGAGGTTCTGGGCGCACCCCGTTCTACAGGCTGCTGTGTTTCTCATCGCGCTGGATTGGTCGCTCTCCCGCTTTTCCCACTTGCCTTGCCAACATGTAGGCCACCCGCCGTAAGGACAGAGAAAAGATACAGTTAAAGGTTGCTATAAAACAGATTGAAGTTCCCAATTTTGACACCCATTGATGGGAAGTAAGTAAGACAGCAAGTGCCCCCGCCCCCCTTTGAGATATCTGGAAAAGTTCATGTAATACGAAGAATGAAATTGTGGCGATATTTTAATGCAAAATAATATTGTTTTCTGCGATTTACAGGCTGTCAGTTTCAGCAATTAATTGCAACGTAAAAAACGGTAAAGGCTTTTTTTACAAGAGACGTTAGAATCATATTGATTGCCATGACTAGGGGTGTGCCGGACGGGATTGGGAAGGAAATGTTAATAGTACCATTCTGTATATAAGACTACGTCGGGAAATTTTCGAAATTTCCTATTCAAGTGATAGATTTACACTTCTTTAACTGTTACTTTCAAGGAATTTCAGACACATGTGGTACAAGAAATATCAGAAATTTATCCTTTTTTTATAATATCCTTTGGAGTCTGCCCCCCGTGGCGGAGTGGTTACCATAGCGCGCTACAACGCCAGGGATCCCGGGTTCGAATCCTGGCCTGGACATGGAAGTTTGTGAGTGTCCATTCATCAATTTCATCATTTCATCATTCATCCGTATCTTCGCAAATCTGTTAAAAGTTGCACAAAAGGCGAAGTAAAATATATCAAATCAAAAAATTACAAATAAGATCCTTTGGAATTTCTCTGCTGTTCGGCATTACGAAAAATCTTGAATCGAGATCTGACCTTTATATAATTCACACACCGTACCTTTCGACACGTAAAAACATAAATCAGAGATACCGTGAAGGATAGTAGATTAAGTGGTTTCTGTACATTGTGGAAAAGTACAAAATGACAAAAATTGTTAATCAACGAAGTGATAGATGTTGATGGAAAGGAACAAAAACCAATCCAGTTTCTATCTAAATAGTATACTCGAGTCTAAACTTGAATAAAACGCCAAAGCTTTTTCAATTCAAATTCAATTTTACGATTTGTAAGGTGAAAATACTACTACTACTACTACTACTACTAATAATAATAATAATAATAATAATAATAATAATAATAATAAAAGTTGCTGTGACTGAAGATCAAGACTTGAAATCAGGGTTGGTAAAGGTCGAGGAATTTTAAATAAATTCAATTCCGGTCCAGGAGAGAGAATCAGCAAGCGTAAATGGGTTCTGGACCTTAGAGAACCTCTTTATCTGTGAAGTATTTCAATTCGGTCCAGGAACCTTCTTTCCCGATCAATTTAAATACGGTCCAAGGACCTTTATTCCAGGATCATTTTAAATACGGTCCAGGAACCTTTTTTTAATTAATTTAAATACCGTCCAGGAACATTTTTTCCGGATGAATTTAAATAAGGTCCGGAAACTTTTTTCCGAACCAATTTAAATTCGGTCCAGGAACTTTTATTCTAGGATCAATTTAAATACGGTCCAGAAAGCTTTTTTCCAATATAGTTTAAATAGAGACCAAGATCCGTAATGAAATGAAACATTACAATTTACATTACAATAAACATTTTGCAAATGTCTACGACAGTGTTCCTCGAGACAACGCCATTATTGCAAAAGAGTGCAAGTATTTCTTAGAGAACTGCTTTCAAAACGATGCAAAAGAATTATCCTTTCGCCAGGTTCAAGATTCCGAGGTTGAAAAGGCAGTGTACAGCATTCGATCAAATGCTGCAGGAGTGGACAACATTACGTGCAAAATGCTTAAACTGGCCCTTCCCTTCATACTTACGGCACTCACGCATACCATAAATTTTTCTCTGAAAACCAGCCAATTTCCAAATGCATGGAAAGAAGGTCGAGTTATTCCGCTCCCCAAAAAGCAGACGTTAACCTCTCTAAGCGATTTAAGACCAGTCAGCATTCTATCAATATTTTCAAAAGTCACAGAAAAGATAGTATCTATACAATTAAAAGAGTACATTGCAAAATATAAAATCTTACCTGATTCTCAATCAGGTTTCCGTACTTCTCATAGTACAACCACGGCATTGTTATCTGTCACGGACAATATTTTACGTTCGATTAACGATAAAAAACTAACTATACTAGTATTATTAGACCTTTCTAAAGCTTTCGATCTTGTCAATCATAACCTTCTCCTAGCAAAAATGAAATACTACAATTTTTCGAAGCCTGTAATAAACTGGTTCCAATCATATCTACACGAAAGAAGACAAAGAGTTTTTTACCCTGCCGACACCGGATCATCACCGATAACATTAAATGGAGGAGTCCCGCAAGGTTCCATTCTGGCCCCCCTTTTATACACCTTATACGTCGCTGATATATCAAAGACCATCAGCCATTGTAATATACATTGTTACGCGGATGATACGCAGTTGATGATATCGTCATCACCATCGGATTTGTTAAACAAGATAGATAATCTAAACAATGATCTACATACCCTTAACAAGTGGCTCACTGCAAATGGGCTCGCAATTAACCAGAATAAATGCGTATACACAATTTTAGGCTCTAACTATTATCTTGAAAAAGTAAATTATGATACAATTAACATCAAAATTAAAAACCAAAACATAATTTATGCACCAACCGTTAAAAATCTAGGCCCTACTTTTGATCCCAAACTTTCCTGGGCAGGGCATATTTCAGCTCAATGCACAAAAGCGCTAACAATAATGAGATCACTCTACAGGAGGAGAGACTTTTTCACTAAAGAAACGAAATTATATCTCATCGAAACTCTAATATATCCTATTTTCGATTACTGTGATGTGGTGTACGGCACGAATTTACAACGTAAAATATCGAACAGAATACAAAAAATACAGAATTCTTGCATTCGTTACGTTCTCTCGATCAGGAGAAATCAGCACATCCTACCCTTGCTCAATACATACAAAATCCTTAACATGTCTAGGCGACGCCTTCTGCATCAGTGTTCTACAATATATAAAGTATTAAAATTGCAAACACCTAGCTATCTCCACGGGAAACTGGCATTTAGAAATTCCATACATCCATACAATACTAGAGGTCGGCGAAAAATCGACATTCCCCGCCACTCTGCTGTCAGTTTCGAAGGCTCCTTCTCCCTCTGGTCTGCAAAGGTTTGGAATGCTCTTCCCGATTATGTTTCTTTTGCTACAACACCCAAAAACTTCAAAGAACAAGTCGTACTATTTTTATTGCAAAGACAACAATTGAGCATTAGTTCGTACGGCTAAGCAACAGGAATCAAGTAAAGTAAAACCATGTATTTTGCAAACACTTATCTGACACAACGAATATTTATTTCATCCTGTAGGCATGCTATTTTAGTATCGATTTGGAAATTGCGTATGTACACGTGTGTATGTGTGTGTGTGTGTGTTAATGTATCTGTCATTGTATTCTCTTATAATTTTATTATTTTTCATTTATGTCAAATTCATTCATGTTTTGTTATTTGATTTCAGTATTATTCAGTATTATAAATGTATGTATTGTAACTTTTATTCACCAGAGTTATGTGGTAGAGCAGCCCAAGGCTGAATCTCGCTCTGTAGTAAATAAAAAGACTTTTCAATTCAATTCAATTCAATTCAATTCAATACGCAACTTGGATCGAATACGAACGGACCTGACGATAAACAATTATCCACTTGTGAGCACGAAAGACTAATCCAGGTGCTGGCTGCTTCGAGAATCTAAGGTACAAGGTAGAAATGGGCGAAACGCAAACGCTGCAATCATGTTACCACTCTCCATGTAGCCCCATTCTCTCGCGCGCGTTCCTTCACTTGGTTGTAGCAGCACTGCCCTTCCCTGCTGTGATATCTTCTGGGAACACAGCAGCCTCACGTTACATCATCGACGGCTCCTATTGGCTGCGGTTCCTGGGTCGGATGCCGGAGCAACACGTGACGGGTTTGTTTGAACTCAATGTAGCGCCACACTAATATAGTCCATTCCTTTATGTACAGTAACTCTTCGACAAGGGAGTTTTTGAACCTGACCCACGAGAGAACAACAGCGTTTTGATTTATTCCCTGCGCTACGTTTTCTACAACCGCAGTGTGACATTCCAATGTAAAACGTACTCGCGGACATTTTTAGAAGGCAACTTTTAATCGGTCAACACTGGTCCAGGAATTGTAAATAAATTCAATCCCGGACTGGGAGAGAAAATCAGAAAACGTAAATGAGTTCTAGACACTGTATAACCTTTTCATATCTAAATAATTTAAATTCGGTCCAGGAACTTTTTTCCGGATCAATTTAAATACGGTCCACGAATCTTTTTTCCCGGATGAATTTAAATTTGGTCAAGGAACCTATTTTCCAGAATGAATTTCAATTCGGTACAGGAACCTTTTTTAAAGAAGAGTTTCAATTTGGTACAGGAACATTTTTTCTCGCATCAATTTAAATACGGTACAGGAAACTTTTTTCAGGAACAATTAAAATACCGTCAATGTAACAATATGCAACATGGACCGAATTTAAATTTAAATTCCGGTCCTGCAGCGGAACCCAATAGAAAAATTTATGGATTCCCGGACCTTTAAAACCCTGCTTGAAATCTTACTCTGCCCCTTCTTAAGAAAAATCCTGCTTGTTGCCTTGAGTAGGACAGAGGTACTGCAGAACGAATAATTCATCAGAATTTTGATTTATTTGAAGCGAATCTAACAAAGGACATAGAGCATAAGTTTTGATTTTAGAAATCAACTAGTCAGGCAGTTATAGCTAGCTCTACATGCTGGCAAGGGGAGAGGGGAGCGGGGAGCGGGGAACACACAACATACCAACCAGACGACAGCGCTGGCGCCGAGAGTTGCCACGTTACGGGAGGAAATACTACACACACCTTGTTCTACAGGCTACTACCTTTCTTATTGTGCTGGATTGGTTACCTCCCCGCTCCCCGTTCCCCACCCCACTTCCCTTTCCAGCATGTAGGCCGCTCGCCGTAAGACTGGACAATAAGTTTAGTATATATCAGGAGCGTATATTCTATGCTAGCAAGGGTATCTGCGAAGCCTGAAGTCTAGAGAATAAAATACAGGAGAAAAATCGATCATAAATTGTAAATAATATTATTCATATCAGTGAGATGATGATCCTGATTATTGAGTTGGCAACCTGATTTCCTATGAGTTGGCAACCTAATTTCTTATGAGTTGGCAACCTGATTTTTTATAAGTTGGCAACCTGATTTCTTATGAGTTGGCAACCTGATTTCTTAGGAGTTGGTAAATTTATTTCTATTCATAGCCTAGGACCAGTGACATAGTGCGATAGCCCAGATATTGGACTCAGTATACGCTACTGGTATACATATCTATATCCTTGGAAAGTTCTTGGTGGCATATAGTGGATTAGGACCTCAATGCCGAAGTAAAAGAGAATGTGATGTCCTTACAACGATCTCGGAACCAATCGCCGTTCCTTAAGAAAATGACGTAGGTTTAATACTCCAAATACATTAACGAGGCCTTGTTACCTGATTTCTAACGGAAGTCTTCTGAGATGAATGTAAGGAAGGAATTACTCTAGTTGATTTCGGAGAATTTGAAAGAAAGGTTCTCGGGAAAAGGTATAATAGATACAGCCACTGTTCCAAAAGGAGAGCAACTAATAACTAGGTTAATTTAAAGGCGAATTGAAGGTAGCGAGAAGGGTTGTATTGATTGGGCTGTTTGGTGTAGTCTCGCCCCTTCCCAAGCATCGCTCTTCCTCTTTCAAAGCTTTCTTCCCTGACTAATAAACATTCCTGCTCTTTCAAGGCAATTTCAAAGAACACTTTCCTCAACGTCTGGAGCTGAAGGTTTAATTTGAATGCCAATCTTTCTTTCCTCGTCTCTTAATGAAGGCAAGACGGTAGCTGATCATATCTTAGTGATAACGGGAAGAGCTGCTTTGTAGCTTTTGTCCAGTCTTACGGTGGGTGCTCTACATGCTGGCAAGGGATGTGGGGAGCGGGGAAGCGACCAATCCAGTGCGACAAGAACCGTAGCAACCTGCCTCCCCGATGTCGCAGTGGTAGCGTCGTCGCCTTGTAATCAAGGGGTCCCGGGTTCGATACCCGCTGGAGGCACATAGTGGTTCGGATCCCACTTTAAACTGTAGGTCCAGTCCCAATTAGCCTTACTGTGCATAAAGTGGACTTAAAACAACAAATCAATCAATCAATCAATCAATCAACCGTAGCAACCTGTAGAACGAGATACGCGTAGTACTTCCTCCCACACCACGTCGTATATCTCGGCCCCACCGCTGTTGTCTGGTTGGTATCTGGTCCCGCTCCCCACTTCCCTTGCCAGCATGTAGGGCACCCACAGTAAGAGTAGACAAGACGTACAGTTCTTCAGTGCCAGATGATATAGTGACTGAAAATCACCTCGATTCATTCTTGTTTGCAACGCTAAACATTTGCCTGAAACTGTCTTGAAGTTTGTATTGCACTTTGGAAATTAATTTAGTTTGCAGTTAAATGAAGTCGAATAATAATAATAATCGTGGCGCAACAGCGCGTGAGAGACAGGGCCTACCTACCGACTGAAAGAGATCATCTAACCAGTTACGGGGCGACGTGTGGTCAGCACGAAGAACCCCAAGTCGTGACCGGGTTACACTACTCATTCGTAGCTGCAAACTTTCCTCACGCTGGTGTGTAGGCACCGGTCCCATACACAGGCCGAAATCTCAGAAGAAATGTTGTTACGTTTCCCCCAGGAGAGTAGATCGTGCGGTTCCCGTGGGTGGAGCCAAAAGCATAACGCCTGAACAGCACGGCCACGGTGCGGGACTAATGCCGTAGAATATCCGAAGTATAATTGTAGAGTGACACTGCTGCGCAAATAGTCTGTGTTTGTGTAGCAGGCAGTGTGGGAATTTTCAAAAAAACAATTGAAAAATCATTCATGCCCATTAACGGTCTCGTGATCAAACATTTCATTGCAAATAAGTATGCATCCTTGTAGATTAAAGGAGAACACGATTCTGCAACTGACTAACTTCACTTAGACGAGATAACAGCAGTGGCGAAGCGTCCTATGAGGCCCGGAGGCCGGGCCTACCCTAATATATTTGTCTATAACGGATTATTTTATTACTTATAAATTTCATTAAACGACGCTTAATAAAAGAAAACTGAAATTCTTGGTCTTCCGATAATTACCGCAAGTTTGCAACCCTGCCTGGAACCGTATCTGAGCATTCAGCGAGGCCCGCCCGAGAGTGCCTCAGCTGGTCCCATAACAACCTATGTGATTCGTGCGGGAAAGCATAATTTCAGGGGTGCGTTCGCTGTAATGTAACCTGAGAGGCCGGCCTCTTTTCTCTCTCTCACCCTCTCTCCCTGACTTCCGAAGAGTGCCGATCGTGTACGAGCGCGTGACGAAGCAGGCAGTGGACGTACAGAGCTTGTTGAAGCAGTGTTTCCATGGAAGATTCTGAGCGGAGCACACCCAGCTGCTAACATGTAGCGAAAATGTGTTGCTAACATGTAGCGAAAATATGTTGCTAACACCTCTAAGCCTGGCCTCCTAACCTATCAAAGTAGGCATTATTAGAATTCTAACTACAAATAATGCATGCAAGTTGGTTACCAGTGTTAAGTTTGGTGCTTTCAGCTCTTTTGAGGGACCGCTTTTCGCGAAGTGTTAGCTGCTGGATGTGACCCACACCAATCTCGATTCAGAGAGGGAAAGTATTTTATTTCTTTGAGGAAAGGGATATTGAGACGAAATTTCCTTCATGATTAGTGACATAACTGAAAACGCGCTACTTTTAAAATGGGGCAAAGTACGTACAATGCAAACGTATAGAGAAAATCCATGTTACTGAAATTTTATGACTGTGTGTTTCTCTGTCCGTGTTCTCATTTAGCATTTCATCATTTTCTAAATCACATTATAATTTTTTTAAAAAAGTCGCCTGTTGAAGAAGAATTATATGCATAAAAAAGTTAAAAAGAAATAATTGATTGATAGATTTAGTTTAAATTACTTGGCTTTCTGTCATTTTTGGCTAATTGGGAAGATGAGAATGAGCGATAATATGATGACATTGACGAAGGGACACTCACGAAGAATACCTATGACCAGGTGGGAATTCGAACCTGAGGCCCTTGTCGTAGCACGCTGTTATAACCAATCTGCCGCGGAGGTCTGTATTAAAAAGAAATAAACGCTAAGTGACGATCAAGTGAACCAACCATTTCTGTAATGAGAGAAACATTTACAATACTGTTATTGAAGTAGCAAATAATTTTTACGAGCAGCTTTAATCTAACAAATGTAAGATGGCTAGGGCCTGACAGAACGGCTTTTTAATTGTTTGACGCGTGGTCAGAACATCGAGTCACATTGTCACTTTTTGCTGACCTTCGAGACAGAAGCGCCTTTATTCTCAGATATCTAATCCAGACTAGATTGAAGTAGAATCTGAACCAATGCCTCCCGGAGGAATCGAACCTTCTACTTCTTGATTATAAGGCGAGAGCGTTAATCACTACATTATCCTTTACAATCACTATCCCGACTTAAGTAGACGAGATTCAGGCAATATGTTATCTTTTATTTTCTAGGGGCTATATTTTAACATACTACTGATAAAAAAAAATCACATCTTCCCCACCCCCCAAACCCTGCTCCGTTCTGTGCCTACCCTTCCAGAGACAGCACGCTTCGCCACTGGATAACAGCAGTCTATTTTTCCATCATAGCAAAGTGCTCATACTTTACATGTACTACTGAAGTGTTCACAAGAAACTTGTAGGTTAGGTTAGATGGACATTAACTTTGAACTTGGCAATTTGGTCAGTTTTGTGTGTTGTTCGTTCGATAGCTCTTTTGTGTAAGAGATGGGGTGGGGTTTCCTTAGAATATAAATATGTTAGAACCATTGTTCTCACGTACTTAGATCCGCAAGGCTATAGTTTAGTTTACTGTCAAGTAATATATATACAAATTTGCATTCTTCAAGAAACGTACCTCCCAAAATGAAATCACAAATTAGCTATTGAGTGAGCATTCCCACCAAAGCAACAAGCTTAATCACACAGAGGGCGTGCGAGAGGAAAATGGGGAATGGACGAGTTACAATGTAGAAAGAGAAAGGCGAAGAAAGGAGGTAAGATTGGAAAAGAGGAAACTAAGAAGGAAATGGAAGGACATCTGAGAGGAAATACAATAGAGAAATCGTAAATGGAGTCGACAGAAAAAGGACGAAGTGAAAGAGAGGGAGACAGAGAGAGAGAGAGAGAGAGAGAGAGACAGAAAGTAAATATAAAAAGAGAAGATTGTAAAGAAAGGAAAGAGAAGTAATGTGTGGAGGTGGAGGATGTAGGTGCAAAACTATTCGGCAAGAGAAATTTGCACTTATATTCATGAAATTAAAAAAAATCCTGCACGTGAGAGCCAGCAGGACCTATATACCGACTGCAGGGCTCACGTTTACCTGCCGAGCAAGACGGGGTGGCGTGTGGTCAGCACAACGATTCCCAGTCGTCGTTGTATGTTTCGGTGACCGGGTTACGCTACTCATTCGTAACACCTCAATTTCCTCATGATGGTGGTTGGCCACCGGTACCATTGATTGATTCATTTGGTGTTTAAAGTGCACTTTATGCACAGTAAGGCTAATCGGGACTGGACCTACAGTTTAAACTTGGATCCGAACCACTGTGCCATGTGCCTCCACCGGGTATGGAACTCGGGACTCATTGATTACAGGGCGACGACGCCATCGGGGAGGCCACAGGTCCCATGCACAGGCCGAAATCTTAGGAGAAATGTTGTTACGCTTCTCCCAGGAGACTCCAACCAGCGTGCCACACGGCCATGATGCGGGACCGTACCATTCATATAAAGAGGTATTAAGGTACCATCGTTGCGTCGATTAGGGGGCGAAGGGGGTAGTTGCCCCCCCCCCACTTTTCGCCACTTTTGCTCCCGCACTATACTAAACCTCCTTATCTACCAAGGGAAATTCGTAGCATCCCCAGTTGTTGAAGCATGAGATGTTTTCCTTCGTGCCCCCCCCCCAACTATGTGCAGAACTCCGCACTTGTACTCCAAAGGACTCAATTTTGTGTACAGTCGGCACCATAACTATATTGTGACCCATAAAATGCAGACTTATACCACACACACAGCACACATTTTCTCCAGTTTCCTCTGACCCGTAAATGAGTGCAGTTTCTTCCGCATGGATTGTGCTTCAGTGACAATCGGCTTCTCCCAAATTAGCAACGCTATGGACCAGTGCATCGAGCGACCCAGAAATACTTCATAGTGTACAGTAAACTACACAACTGCCGTGTGCCCCTGCCCCAGTGCATATGCAGCCAGCAGAACAATTCGTGCTTCCTGAACAAAGGTCATGGACGGTCCTTATGAAATGTCGTGTGCCAATCACAGACCTTTGGACTCTTCATTCCGATTTTCCACGTCTAAGAATCCGCCCCTGCGCTCAGAGTGAACTTCACGGCTATGTTACGCAAATTGAATGGGTTCTCCCAGAACTATTCCTTGTGTACTTCAGTCCTCTTTCAAACGCTCCATGGCTACGCCTGTGTTCGATTTACCGAAATAACGACGACTGCCAACTACCGAGTTGGGATTCAAACTAAGTTTTCACCAGTATAATTTAGATATGACACTGAATACCAGTTTCCCGCACTGTGCATCGACTCAAGAACTTTTTGATACGGCACGAGTGAACGGTTTCCACCGTTTTGGACTGGCAACTTCTCCGCCCAGGAACAAACTTTTATACGGCCAGATATTATCGTATAATTAAGTAGACAATCGGCAAGTGAACATATATTTTTCTTATTTCTTATTATCGTCGTGTGGTGTCAGGATAGCCACTATTGAAAGTGTTGTGGTTATACTCTGCGCTCATTAAATGCATAAGAGCTTACTTCAGTTTTGTCCTTTTTTATGCACTTCTACGGGAGTTACTATTTAATTCGCATAGAGCATGGTGCTCTCCACGGGTGTCCCACATGCCAGCAGACGTAATACTCGCTGGCAGGAACCGCGAGGTGAGATTGTTTGAAGTATATTACGCTTTGCCAGAGCTACCAAAAGATATCCATCCCTCTCTAGCAGTGTCCATTATATCCAGAGAAGGCATTCGCCTGCAGTTCGTTTTATACTGAACTATATTTCGAACTTTCTCTTATTCAGCGAGTCTGTGACCAAAGTTCTACCTCGAGTGCTGACTATGTGTCAGCATTTTTGTTCACAACAAACACTTCCAGCTTGTGTGACTAAAGGAAATGAATTTAATTTTGTTTTCATCTTTATTAATTCTTCGGTGATAGATTCAAAACATTATTCTCATTTTATGTAATATTTATGCAATAAAATTTTACTATTTTAAATTTTGGGGAATGGTACACATTAATATTAAAAATTTTCATTTTTTTATTTCAATTTCAATTTTGGAAATGGTTTTGTACACTGCGGATCGTAACATCCCCGTCCGGTAACGATGAAGAACCTGGCAGAACTTGTCAGGACTTGCTCCTATAATTATGTTAATTAAAGATTTATACAGGAAGCGGCTTTCAGGGATAAGTGAAGGTAAAGGAAATAGAACAAAACCAGGTGAGGAGAGGATGACGAGGTCTTTTTATTGGAAATCATCGAGAGGAGTAGGAACTGGAGCTATAGCTTTATTTCGTTACCGAAAGGGGTAAGTATTCTTCCCCTAACCTGCCATTCTTAATGCTCAGTCAGAAGTGTTATATCTAAACATGATTCTACATTATTATTAAGCTAGACATTCACACCTGTACCTTTTAGGGTCGTCTCTACCGTCAAATGTTGATAATGAAGGGGTGAACCACATCCCTTTGGTTAGATCCCAGTGTTCCAAAGGCTAGAACCCTACAAATTAAACTGTCCTTGCTCCCCTAGTTTTGCCACCTTGCCCCAGCAGATTTGGGTACGATAAATCATCTATAGTTTTCATTGTATCACAGAAGCCATAAGCGAAACCACACTTTATCTCGGGAATATGTGGAGCATGGCTGTGCATAATGGCAGAGAAGGGGAGAAAGCAGTGCGCGCTTCTGCAAAGGACTCGAAGCTGCAGCCGCTGTTTTTCCTCTACCTATTGCTTTAAACTTATTCTAAAACAATGTTTCGAGAAAGCACCTCTTCTCTCTTCTTCAGGTGATCACAATTATTTTGCCGGTGGATGGTTGGTTTAAAATTATTTCTGCACCGCTTTTATGGAAGTGACCCTCTGTTACCTACGGAGGAACTCGCGGTTCTAGTATTTGGGTAAGAGGTGACAACGCTAATAATCCTCCTCCCAAAAGCAGCCAGTAGGGAAACAGGATTTTGTCAATTGAACCATTCGGCGCTGTGATTGCTACACCGTAAAAAAATTGTTCTATTAATTGTAGTTCTTTTTTTTTTTTTTTACTTAAATAGGGCCTAATCGAGACTGGATCAACACTTTGGACATGACTCACTGAAATTTCATTTGTTTTTTTATATCCACTTTATGCACAGAAAAGCTAATCGGGATTGGACCTACAGTTTAAAGTGGAATCCGAACCACTATGTGCGCCACCGGGTATCGAAGCAGGAACCCCTTGACTACAAGGCGACGAAGTTACCACTACGCCATCGGGAGGCCAATGACTCACTGAAAGTCGAGGAATGTGTACGATATTAAAAATGGAAAAGACTCTACTATAAACAAAATTTTGTCATGTTCCATTTATTATTTTTGTACTGCTATAATTGAAATAAAAATAGTGATACTGTAGGGGGTTCAAACCTAAAAATATGCGATGTGCAAGAGTGGCACCAGGGGAGCGCAAGGGGGTGCTTGCGCACTCCTTAATTTTCTTCCTCACCCCCTTCCGCACCCCCTACGTTCAACTGAAAACACTAACCCGTACATTATGTCATGTCGTCTTAATGATCACCGAATGTTGGATACTGAAGTAAGACCGTTATTATCGTATGCATCAGACAAGCATTTTAAGAAAGTGCATATATATATATGCTTTTCTATACTGGCGGCAGCCTCTATGAATATCAGCGGTAGTTTTTTTCCCCTCTCGTCAGCATTGTTGTTATGAATTTTCTCTTCTTTTTGTTTCTTCAAGTGGTATGTTTGTGGTTTCCAATAATTGCCTATAACTTAGTGTGAGTTATGTTCCATTTCTTGTTCCTTATTGCATTGTTGATAAACGATTTATTTTCCGCCTACTTGTTCTTCCTCACACTGGAGCAGAAATTTCAGCCGCTTTCAATTACATTTCAATCAGTAATTTATGTTAATCAGTGTGGGCGATTAGGGTAGCTGGCCTGCCCCGATTTTTGCTATTTTTGCTCCCGCACTATACGAAACCTTATCTACCAAGGGAAAGTAAACTGTCCTTGCCCCCCCCCCCCCCCCCAAGTTTTGAAAGGTTGCATGCATGTCTAATGTTTTTCTTATTTTTAACATCGCAAACACTAAATTTCTTTCCGCACCCTCTCAGCACCCCTAGATAATTAATCCTGGCGCCGCCGCTGGAGATGTGCGAACACTCCTTTGCACCCTTGGCACAGTGTAACGGTTCAAGGATTTTGATTGATTGATGGATTGATTTGCATTATTTTACTTCGCTTTTTGTGCCAATGTTTGGCTAATTTGCACAGATGGGGATGAGTGATATGATGAAATTGATGAATGGACACTCACAAACATCCATGTCCAGGTCGGGATTCGAACCCGGAACCCCTGGCGTCGTAGGGCTATGTGCTAACCACTCTTTGTTTTTCATTGAATGCAATACCCCTAAGCTGTAGTATCCCCCGTTTTTCACTTTCAATTTTTCATTTCTAGCCTTTTCTCAATTTTCAGATTTTCACATTTTGGACAAACCCTGTCTTAACCTTGACTCGGACCCGGAACCACTGCCGTAGTAGCACGCTGTGCTAACCCCTCCGCCACGGTGGTCGACAGTTTACCACAGAGACTGGCTACGAGGTTCCGATTGTTAACTAATGTGATGATTATGTCTTAATAAATTTGTATTTGGAAAGTTATTCAATCCAATCAATTCTATCTTCGTATCTGGAGGTTTTGACAATATTGAGAAAGAGAGGAAATTACTAGATATATTCACTTCACAACAGCAGACGGAAAACAAAGTCGAGAGAAGAATGGGCACAATGGTCTGATGAAACTAAATCGTCGGGACTTGTAGTTTCAGCTTCACTGATTATTGTCGTAAAATATTTGAAAATCTTGAATACGAAACTCTTCAGAGAATTGCTTTATGCCTCTCCAGACAAGCGTGAAGGCAATATTTGGTAATAACAGGGGATTTGAGAGCTCACTTAGCTATTATGGCTTTCACGAACGAGAATGTAACCACTTTTCTTCCCGCTCTCCCGAAATGTGCAACAGATATGGTAAAAACGTCAAACAGAAAAACTCCAGAACAATGGCAGACATTGTTCAGCATATGACGTAGAAACAAAAGAACAGAACGGGGAAGAGAAAAAGGGTGGGTGGAAGAACAAGAGCAGTTAATGAATTCACGGAATATTAGAGGAAAGAATTTCCATGGAAATGGCTGGCGGGAGAACCGCCATTATCACATGACCCTTTTCCCGCAATTCCGGAAGGGAATTTCCCGCTCAAGAGGCGGAGGGCGCTTGTTCGAGCCCGGAACTGCTCCTCTGGGATGTATTTCGGGTCTAGTAACTACGGATAGGAGAAGAACCCCGGAATCATAAAAGGGCACGTCAGCTTCCTTGGTCTCGTTGCTTCTTTCGCTTCCTTTGGCGCGAGTGAGTGTTACGTCCTCAACGACTTGGATGATTTCCTTCCTTTCCTTTGGCAATGCCATTCAGGAACCCTGAACAAAATCAGGAAGAATATTCCAGCACTGTTCTGTAACTTATATAAATGTCTTCAAATTCTATTAGATTTAGTATTGTGCTAGAGGCCTTTGGGGAAAACTTGAAAATCTTGTAAATGTCTTAAAATCTTGCTTCATGCTGTGAATAGCTTTGAAGACAAGAGGAGATGTTGTTGTTTTTTTTTCAATAAAGACAAGTGGTTCCCATTTGCTCTGGTCCCTCCGTATAAAAATGTATAAATCTCTTAATTCAAGATGTCTTTCTTACGAACGATACGTAGACCATTGTCTCGCCACTTACAAAAATCTATATGTTAGAGTACCAATCGTTAAATGAATGCTTAAGGAAGCATTTTCTGTTTATCTGTTCTTTCGTGTTGTTGTCTCAGAAACGAAAGACAAACTACACTGATTGGATGGCTTAACGATTGTTTTTTTTATCAGAGGCACAATCAATCTGATATGACCTGTTGTTATCTCGAAAACTAGCAAATGTAGAAAATAATTTTTTAAAGAAATATTCAAAATCAAAACCCTAAAGACGTAATGCAACATAAAATATTGCAATTGATCTATCTGTATTCCTTATGGTATAGCAAAACAATCAATTGCATATTATTAAACCTATAACTATGATAGGTCTGTATGGATGGATGTCCTAATCAACAAATGAACTAATGTTGACAGATGAATATGATTAACTTGGGAAACTACTAGAGACAAGATGTATACCTGACGTCATAATTGAAAATAAATTTCATTGTTATGATAAGACGACTCTCTGTATGTAAACATTGGTGATATTTAGTGTGTGTGTATTGCGAACTATACAGGACTTGATTGATACATATGATTTATTTTACTTGACTTTAGTTTTGGCTAATCATCAAATGATGAGTGATGATATGGTGATATTCATGAATGGACATTCATAAAGAACGTCCTCCAGACTGGGATTCGAACCCGGGACCCCTGGCATCGTAGCGCGTGCTAACCACTCCGCCAGTGAGGACGAAATAGGAAGACACGTTTTCGCAATTTCTGTGTATGGTAATCTAGAACGTTTGAGAAGTTACACTGTAGACTATGTACAGTCACCAGCAATAAAAATGGGACACCTAGATCCTGAAATTCTCGCTTCCATGCAAGGTGTTGTGTGTGTTGCCAAATTCTACGGCGATTGTCCTTCTCCATAAGCAACATTTCTGGAAATATTAGGTATCGCTATAGCCAGTGAGTTAGGAAATAAGCCTTGCAATGAAGCGAGTAACTTAGGATGTAGGTGTCCAATTTTTAATGCCGTGGACTGTACAGAAAGCCCGAAAATGGGAAGGGATGTTAATGTTGGCTAAAGAAAATTGCAAAAAATAATATGAAGAATTAAGATATGTCTATCAAAGATCCAAATAACGAGAGCAACCAGCCAAACATTAGATCATAATTGACTACAAGAACCTACCAAGTCACTTTTCTAATTTCCAGCCTTTTGGACATACAGTCAGTTACAAAATAACTGCGCCACTGGTAAAACTGAGGGGAATATTGAAATATGTTTAAATTGCCATTGCAATAGTGTGCAAAACAATGGTCAATGGCAAATTGCACCTGGGATTGTTGCTTGGTGGATCTTGATTATTTTTTGTTATTTTGCACTGCTGTATTTCATTCCACTCCCTGCCAACAGGTGTCTCTGACGTCTGTGTGCAAATGGCTGCCGCCTGTTCCTGACGTGCGGCCGTGTATACTGGTGGAAATCATGTGAAATGATTATTTTACTGAAAAGAAACAAATGACAAAAGGTCAATATCCAGTCTTTAATTATTTGCATACATATAAGACATATAATATAAGGCCCAGGATTAATCTAAAATAAAATATGAGAGCGGTATAATTGTCTACATGTCACCTAACACACAGTTTGCGTTCCATTGTGTTAAGTTGTGCAGTTATTTTGTTACAGACTGTATTCGTGATTTGTGCACCTTTACGTGTGTTTTCGACCATTGCAACCAGCAGGGAAGCGACAAATCACAAATAATGGCTTCCTTTCTGTGTTATTATCTCAATTTGTTCAAGCGGACAACTAAAAACGCTTAATCTTTTTAAATCATTAACCACACAAATCATCCATTAGAGCAGGAATGATAAATCTCTCACGCTTTGAACTTATCTATATTTCAAGCGACGAACGGAGGAACCCGTGCGTCTCACTGTTAGAGAAAGATTTAGAAGGATTATCGTCCGAAGCGACTATAGATCAGCTTGCCATGATTTCCCTGTGGAACAATGGCCCTGGACGCGGAGAAAAAAGGTAAAAATGACCTGAAAAAAATCTTGTAAGGCAAGAAACAAGGAAATATCTAGAGAACCGAGTCTTGAAACCAATAAATAATATGGAGAAACCTGCAATATTTCTATAATGAAGAATAATTGATTTTCCACGTCATTTAAGTTACACAGTGTGTAAAGGGATGCAACGAGCCCTTCGTTATGGTCGCGCAAAGTGGAAAGGAGGGGGACTGTTCAACAATAGTTGAATCTGAATAAAAATTGAATACTTTGCCCTAAAAAAATTAGCATTGAAAGAGTTGAGAGCATTTTCCCTTCATGATGATCCCTCAATGAGTTAATCAGAAATCTCGCAAACAAAAAATTACATTACTAAACAAGAAGAAATAATATCTTACGGGGATATCCCTGCCATGTAATTTCATATCGAAGTAATTTAAGGTGAAAAACTTTAGTGTAAAGAGCCAAGAATATTATATTCCGGCCTTGTCTCCACACAGAGCGGCTCTCAGGCTCACCCAGTCTCAAATCAATGGGTACCTTGGGGCAACTCTGGTGGCAATGGCGGCAGGAGGGTGGTGCTCATCACATCACCTCCAAAATCTACGATATCTGAAATGTGTGGGTCCCTATCCTCACATCCCCTAAATGTGCCATCATGACACCATGCTGCATGCACGGGGAACCATGAGCAATATTGTGACGTTTACTGGTTAAGCTTTTTTCACAATTAGAATTCGCCCATAAGTATTTCGAATTATAACACGAAGGTGAAAATACAATTTCTATGGTCTATGTATTAGTAAAATAACTGAGCGATATGCAGCTCACTATTACCTGTGTACATCTATTGCTACATACGAATATTGATTCTCGTTGCTATATCAACGTTAGAATTCTAAATATTATCTAATTTAAACAGCGTTTAGCGCAATAAATAACATGAAACATAATTAACTTTGTACAAAGTCATTATTATACATTTCTTAAACCGTTGATAGAAGGTGACCTGTATAATATGAGAATAATAATTGCAATATACATACAATTATATTGTGCGGATTCACAGGACCGTAACAATATTTACTTTTGATTTACACTAACGTTAACGAATTAAGTTGCAATGAGGTATAATTTTAATTAGGTAT
The DNA here is from genome assembly GCF_977018435.1 of Lepisma saccharinum. Classification (NCBI taxonomy): domain Eukaryota; kingdom Metazoa; phylum Arthropoda; class Insecta; order Zygentoma; family Lepismatidae; genus Lepisma; species Lepisma saccharinum. Next base: position 3,651,348 of record NC_139255.1, read on the forward strand.
ACCGTTAATGATGGAATGTATGATATGAAAGCATACGTAATGGCAATATATATAACTTATGTTCCTTTAGTTTAGCTTTCAATAGGTCTACAATTTTAGAACATTTCAAATCTATGTGTTTTCTACTTTCCTGGATATTTACACTTTAGTTCGATTTTTTTATCGAGTAGCGCAACGGATGCGGTTAATTTATGCTGTCAATGTACAGTCATGGATACTTCTGGGTCATAACGATCCCATTGGAAGTATCTTGGCTTGTTACAAGCCAGAAATGTCCATGACTGTACGTTAAACTGTCTTGTTTAATGAAAACGAATGATGTACCTATTGTACGCGCAGTAGAATATCTACTTAGGTCCTATAGGTCTACTTAATTGCTTATGAATGCACAGACACTACAGTGCCACAGTTAAGGCGAGTTTATTTTCATAATGTGCAAGCGCCGTAAGACTACATAAATAATTATTTCTTGATAAACTCGCTGCAAAGAAACCATTCAATGACTGCTAATCACTTCTCTACGTTGTATGGAAGAGAAAGTTCAGGAACTAAATGTAACTACATGAATGATGAGGACCAGGCCAGAAGCTTACAACAGTATAGAGTGAGTGTACAGTCACAGACACTTGTGGGTTGTAATAATTCCATTAACTTTCCATGGAATCGTTACAACCCAGGAGTACCCGTGACTGTACTTAACTGTATTCCACATTGAGGAAATACCAGTTCCTCACTCTGAGTCAGAATCCACAATGCGCCACCTGAAGAAGAGTCTCACTGTCACTAGTCGCACAGTCGATTGAGCTCCTTCGTGAGGCGACGTCAGCGCTGAATGCCTTCGTTGTTATGCTCTGTCCACGGAAGCTGTGTAGCAAGGACTCGCATAGCGACAGAAAAAAGAGGGAGGAAGATCGAGTAGGTAGAGAGAAGCAGAACGCGCTGTTCGTAGGCTAGTAAACTGCAGTCGTTTCCCCCTCCACACAATCCCGTTCCCTCCCACATGTTCATTGGTGAAGCCGTCTCGCGTCACTACTTGCGCAGAGATTTGTTTTCTTTCGCTTGCTCCAGATATAACCGGGATAGGGTATAGGATAGGTTTAGATTTCTTAGCATAAATACACTGCAATATTTCAGGGCTTCACAAAAAAGGTATTGTTTATTCTAAGAGAACTAAACGTAACAAGCCTAATCTATCATATGACTCTACATAATCGTTGCAGATTTTATGCCATTTCCTCCCCCCCCCCCAAATGGTGCGACCATCATGTGAAACTTTTTTAAAAAGAAACTTGCACCGGTGTTATTGGTACTTAAAAGCAATTTATTACTAATCTGTCTTTAGTGTAAGATTAGGTTGTACGGAATAGACGCACATACTGTCTTCGTGATTTAACGAACACTTCTTTTCGGTCAGAAAAAATGCTAATCTTAATGACTTGGACATTATAGTTGAAATATTACTCTTGAGAAAATTTACTACACTGTCGCGAAGTAAGAAATTACAAAATTTTATCTTCTGTGTCCGAACATTCTGCGCCACTGCCATTGGTTTCGTTATCAAAAGAGCGATAAGAGTATACAAACCAATTTTTGGACTGAAAAAACAGTGTGCGATCATTTTGTGGTTGCGCCGATTAGGCGGAGGAATACGGTAACAACGAGAACATTTATCGTGACAGCAGTTCACGAAGAAGCTAATTTTTTTTCGAATTTGTTATTCTGTACAATTATTGATTTTCATTGTTCACTTTAAATAATATAATTATCATCACAATGATAGGAAAACTGTGTTAAAATGATAACGAATATTCAGAAAATATGTTAGAATTTCATGTTCATGAACCTAAGAGTTTCTGTGAAAATGAAACATGAAGTTAGGAGAATTAGACTAACATTGTCGAGACAGGCAATTGAATCTCCTCTTGGGGCAAAATGCGCACGCCTATGATTGTTACCACATTAGCAACATGCCACCGTTAAACAACAATAAATTGTAATAATTTGTAACTAAATTATTATAAATAACCGCGAGTAAACAAACCTCGATAATTTCCAGTTTCTTTTTGTTCACAGTTACAGCCCATATGACGTGCTAATATTCTGCGAGTAGCGATCCTAGAGCTCCAAACAAATTGACTAAGTAAAACTTTGAAAACATCTGAAATATGGACAAAAGCATATTATTGCCGAGAAAATATTGCTAATACTCCATGAAGATGAAACGGAAAACTGCGTTTTCTCTAGGGAGAAACTGCAGTTCGCAAAAAAAAAAAAAAAAAAAAAAAAAAAAAAAAAAAAAAAAAAAAAAACTGCAGGCAATGTTGACCACCATATGAAATGTCTTACAGCATCTCACAGCACAAGAAGGATACGGGAGGGAGAGGAAAAAGTAATACTCCTCCGCAAAAGCAGGGGAAACAGGACCCCGTTCGTTTAGTGATACAGCCTTCGATTGGATTTTATTTCCTACAGATAAGAGAATATTTCCCGAATATAGCGATATTCCACAGAAAGAATGGCAACGGAAAAATAATCCGATATCTTGCATGTAATCATTCTTCGAAATAAATATTTCCCTCGGGTAATCAAAATACATTGGCTCTATTTGTGCAGACCCGCTTCTCAATTTACTATCCATGAAGAGAGAAACTTCTTTCTCTTTCTGCAGTATATACATATATATTCCCTGAAAGTTCGGTCGCATACTAAAGTTATCAAGATGGTGTTTTGGTGGTTGGTTGTTGAAATGCGTGTTCGAAATTTCTTCTCCTCCAAATGATTCTGTTATAGAATCTTCTGCCATCACTTCTTTAAATTAGAGAAATTGGAATGGTAATTGTCTTGTGTTCAAATCCAAACCTCACATGTTATTCTTGACTATTGGAATGTATATCTTTCATACAGCACTAAATTAGTTATTATTGGATTGTTCGAAGATTCGTTGTGGTACGGCACAATACTCAAATGCATCTATTTTGAAAGTCTAAATTAGTTTGAATTTTAATTTATGTATTATGTCCACTTTATGCACAGATAGGCTAATCGGAACTGGATGTAAAGTTTAATGTGGGATCCGAACCACTGTGCAATGTGCCTCCACCGGGTATCGACTTAATTACAAGGCGACCTTACCAATACTCCATCGGTGAGTCCCACATACCCTAATCAGCATACAATATAATCAACCAATACTTTCTGTTAAAGAAATCAGCTCAATATCTATTTGCAGCATAGGCTATCAAACATACAAAATGGTTACTAGTCCATAATCGTGATCACAATGTATTTGCCCGACCTCTGTCCCTCTTACGACTGCGTTTTCCAAACGACTTTTGATACTTGGAAGTACTCGTCTGGTAAGCATTTGATATAGTTATTTTCAAATTGTGAATAAAAAAAAACTGTCTTCCGCTATACAGGTTCTATACCGTACGAAATATTTTTCAAGACTCTGGCTAGATCCGTTCTTCTTTTGTTTTTAAGAAAGAAAACTCAGAAGGAGTTTATTTTACAGGACTTCAGACGTAGAAGCTCAAAAATGCAGTGCATATTTTGGAACGTGAGAAGATCCGTGAGGATAAATTAAAGACTATGGCGAAAATTTTAAGTCTTGAGTAGAAGGAATTAACGCAATAAAGGACTGTCGTCTGGTATTATATTTTAGAGAAATTGTTCAACACTTTGAACAATTAAAATTCGGTTTGCCCTAGGTTGAGAGCGCTTCATACAGGGTCCGGCAGGGAAATCTGACGGTTTTAGTTTGCCAACACTGCCGGTAGACGGAGTCAGACTTCACTGGGGAGCTGAGATTTCGCTAGACACGTGATGCCATTTCAGTCGGCATGGAGCAATGGAATGCTGTACGTCGCGCTTTTGTTGAGAAAATATTTTTCAAAAATGTTGAATCTGTAGTCTGAACGCACCGAGCGACTTTCTCCCATCTTCGTAGACGACGAATTGACCCTACACAAATTTGGTTTCAACAAGATGGAGCGAGTGGCCATACATCGATGGGTGTTCTCAGACAAACGTTTCCCGGGCACGTCATCTCTCAACGAAGCAACATGCCATGGCCACCTCACTCACCGGACCTATCGCCATGCGATTATTTTCTGTGGGGTTACCTCAAAGGGAAACTTATCATGAACAAACCACACACTAGAAAACAACTCAAAGCCGCAATTAGTAGGGAAACAGAGGCAATTTTACAAGATATGGTCCAACGTGGTGTACGGAATGTCAGTGACAGGTTACGAGTGTGCGTTTGTAAGAAAGGTTCTCCTTTGCACGACGTCATTTTTATAACATATACATTTCTTTATAAGTACAATTTATCTATATGATTCATAAATGGTACTACATTCTGTAAATTAAAATAATAAATTTGTTTTGTATCGAATTACAAATATATTCTATGATTTCAAAAACCGTCAGATTTCCCTGCCAGACCTTTTATATTCTAAATTGGGAGATATTAAACAGAAATTACTAAAACAGTACTTTAGACTTAGATTTGAGGAAAATGGACATGTTTTAATGTGGCGCACATATTTCATAACTAAAATTTTGCGAAATACATTAAAGGTCGATATTTATAAATTCTGAATATTCATTAAATACAATTATTACATCATCATATTTTCTCATCTTGTCCCACTGTCAAGGATGATTGTTTCTCTGTACATTATATCCAGGCCAATAACGACATCAGAGTAAAATCAATAGGGAGACTAAAGGATACATAACCCATAGGTGACCAATAGGAAAACATCGTAATGTTCAGTGTTAGTCTCACATGACACGGGACATCTGGGAGATTCGTACATTCTCAAGAGACGTCGCAGCTGTGCAGGGTTTCGTAGCCATAATTTCTCAATAGCTGCAAAAATGCAGTACACGGGTATGAATCTTCAAGGTGTTTGTTGAGCAATTGAATAACGTAGAAACGTGACAAGCGTATTTTTAACAGTATGGCCCCACGTGCCATGGACCTACCTTGGTGCTAGTCCAAAGTGTCTTCTAAGGCCAGTAAATTTCCTGAAACGTATGGTCACCGAGATTACCTGACTTGATCCCCACCCGTCGAATTCTTCCTGTGGATGTATCTCAAGGGAAAACTGCACGACACGGCATCTGTATATATTTCTATGAATTTATATCGAATATTGAGCTATTTATCCATTTGACCCATTATGAAAAATGTTCTGTTCAACCATCTGCTGTTAACCTTTTCAGTCCCAAGGTCATTTTCACAAGTAAGCCTCTCTGTCCCGAGCCGATTTTGAGCAAAATGCAGAGTTTCAATTAAATGAGTGTAGTTCGGAGACTAATTGCCCTAGAGAGATAAGTGATATACCGTTGTACGCGGAATGAACTAGAGATTCAGACTATATTAAATGTATGCAAATTCGGTCTATATGTGGCGGGGAGGAGTGGGCTAACTCTCAAAATTCCGAAATTTCGGAAACAAAAATTGTTCCCCCACCCTCCCCCCAAGAAAAAAGTACATGACAGTGTCGACATGCACATGGAAATGATCGCTGACATATAAGGAACACAAAAATATTTACATTATTATCATATGACCAATGTAACTTGAGTTGTAACCTCGAAAAGGAATGGTCGGCAAGCCACTGATTCAAGCTTCAAAATGCAGCGGTACCTTGAAATGACTTTAGCTCAGAGACTATTTGCCCTGGAGATATGAACGATATACCGCTGTACGCAGAATGAATCACAGATTCAGACGATATATAATTTATGCACATTTGGCGTACATATATGGGGAAATGGGGGAAATCCCCTGAAAATACTTTTTTTTAAAAAAATGGGGTTTCGCCCCCTCCCCCGGCACATAGAAATTATCGCTGGCATGTAAGAAACAGAAAAATAATTGCATAATTGTGGTATGACCAATGTGAGTTGAGTTGTACCCCCGAAAGGAATGGTCGGCACGCCACTGATTCAAGCTTCAAAATGCAGCGGTACCTTGAAATGACTATAGCTCAGAAACTAAATGCCCTAGAGATATGAAAGAATCCCCTCAAAAATACTTTTCTTAAAAAAATGGTTTCCGCCAGCCCCTCCAGAAAAAAATGTCAAAATACACAAAATGCAAAATTTATGCAAATTTGGAGTATATATGAAGGGGGAAGGGAGAAAACACCCAAAAATTATTTTAAAAAATTGTCACTTCACCCAATAAATGTCTTCGCACTTGGGCACAAAACGACACCTACGCTCAACATTCACGGACGAAAAGGTAGAACTCAGTGAAAAATGAGCGCCGATTCTTGCAGCTGCTTGAAATTCTATTTTTAGACAATGCAGGGTAACCCCTGTCGCAACTTGTGGACACTTGTGCTAAAAAAAAAAAAAAAAAGTTTCCTTCAGCGCGCTTCGAAATTCCATTCTCACAAAGCAGCTTCAACAACCAGTCTTCCCCCTCCCCCACCCCCTGCTTGCGCCCTCACGGAAAACTTTCATTTTGACATCGGATACTGATAAACAAGCTTCCTTCGAATGCAGTTGACAGGCGGGAGTGAAAAACATTGCTTTGGAACAACAAAGCCGGTCTTGCTTTGTCGGAAAAAATTTGACCTCCATTTTCATGAAGATAAAAAAATGCAAAAAATTATTTCTGTTAAATACATGTGTTAGGAACAATGTAAAAAAAAATCGAAATTCTAGCAAAAAATAGAAACATTATAACGTATAAAACTACGACCTTGACACAGAAACTACGACTAAAAAGGTTAAATTTTTTAACCTCGAAAATGCATTCGCAAAATTTTTAATATTTTCACTAAGTACACTTATGATTAGATATAACAAGATTTTTTGTACTTACAACTTAAAGAGCAATACTTAACTCCGTGCAATATTCCTCTAAATTAAACCGAACCTTGAATCCCTTATTTTGAAGAAATATATAGCCAATACACTATCTAAGAGGCAGTAACGATGAGTATACAAAGATCCTCAGAGTTTAAAATACAATAATTATACTGAAATTATATGTGTGGATTGATTAGGAAATCCGGTCGAAAACTTCATTTGTTACTTCGTTCGAGTTCAAGAGACCTAAAATTCATCCTGGCCTAGGATCCAATCCATATATGTGCTATTGGCCACCTTAGGCAAATTTAGCCAGAGAGTTTGAAACACAAGAGTAGCAACAACCATTTTTGTTATAATAATATTAGCTCACCTCTACGACACAGGGGACCCGGGTTCGAATCTCAGCCTTAGCATAGATGTTTTTGTAAGCTTCTCTTCATGAATTTCATCCTCATTTTCAATATAAGCGAAAGGTAGCAGAATAGCGAAGTAAACTAAACTAAACTAAATCAATCAATCAATCAATTACACCAATATATTTTGTCAAATCGTAACACAGTAACTTATAAAGGCCAAACATTAAAAGAGATACATGTACATTTTCCTGAGTTTCAATATCATTTTCACAAATGTGTTTTTATTGGAGTTTTGAATTAAACTGTATTTCTTTGAAGAATCACTGTCCTTGCTTGTGCGCACTTGAGCCTTTGTTCTTCAGATCTTCTACAGACTCGAGAACAGATCGGTAATACTCCTCTGAAATGCCTTGGTGTGCTGCATCCGGTGTGTCAAAGGTGTGAGCCTTGCAAAGATCTTCGGAACCCATAGCCATTGCAGTCAGCAGAATTGTGCACAGTTGTTGCTGGGCCAAAATTCTTCCATTTCTCTCCTGGTGTTCCTTCTTTGGGATTGAGTCTGGCGGTGGTCGATGAGATGGTGATACTTGACTGCTGGTTTCAACCATACGAATGCAACCAGCGTTCTCTAGTAAAGTCATTTCTCGCCAACTTTCCTTCTGACGCAATGGATTTGGATCCAAGCAGTTCTTCAGCGTTGAAAGTGTCTTGGCCATTACAGAAAATGAACGGCCTGTAATCAGGCGGCTGCAAAATTTGAAAGTTCTTCCTGAGATGGACATTGCACCTCTAAAATCCCAATACGCATTCAAATTTGTAATGTATTTCTAATTTCCATGACGGCAGTAAAATTGAATTCTGAACTTTATATCATTGTTGCATAATTGTTGACAATTTTACTAATTGATGTATATCTTATACCTTTCCTGGCAATTAATAATGAGCAGATGCTGTTGATGTATCAACCAAGTGAGTTCTGAAAATGGTTTACAACCTTTCTAAAGCTAACGTCACTCTCATCTCAGAGTAAAAGTGACTTCTAACTTGAAGATGAGAGTTGGAAACCTTTCCACAGACTCATCTGGTCAATATTCTGAGTTTAATCTGTTAACAATTATCTCTTTGTCAAACACAAATATTAATAGGAAATGTAATCTCACTCTTCTCCATTGTTCCAAATGTATACGACCTCTGACAATAAAGTTCGAGAATTCGCCACTGTTTAGCTCTAAAGGCAGCACTATACAAGCTGCTCGGTAATATTTTGTAACCTTCGTACTTCAGTGTCTCACAGCAGTGTTCGCGTTTACGCGTGGCGGATTTGTGCATTGTTGTTAGTGCTTGTGTGTATGCGCCGTCGTGAAAATGGCGGAGCTGGAATTAGAGCATCGAACAAAAATCAAATTTCTGGTGAAACTGGGCAAGAGTGGGAGTGAAATGCTGGAAATGTTAGTGCAGGTGTACGGGAAGAATGCCACGAAGAAAACAGCGGTGCACTATTTGGGAGTGGTGCAAAGGTTGAGTGAAAAGGTGAGACTCATGGCTCACGACAAATGCACCTGCGCATACGCACTGTCTGTACGGGAGTTTTAACCAGGAAACAAAAATGTTTGGTAGACCACCAACCATACTCACCTGACCTTGCCCTAAATAATTTCTTTCTTTAGCCGAAGATCAAGCAAGATTTGAAAATATGACATTTTGATGACATTGAGGATTTCGACAGCAGCTCTGAAGGCCATTTAAGAAACAGAGTTCCAAAATTGCTTCGAAGAGTGACATCGGTGTATAGCTTCCTAAAGGGAGTATTTTGAAGGTGACCACAGCTCTATTCACCAATAAGGCATGTAGCTTATATATTAGGATAATTTCGCGAACTTAATTGTCAGACCTAGTAACCCAACAAACGTCTTCCCGTCTCTTCTCTCTCGATAACCACGAACACCCATTCTACTAATTGCATTGTCTTGAAACACAATTCTGGTTTATCGATAAGTTCAAAAACCATGGGTATGTTTGCAACAAAGTCTAGAAGCAATTGTAATTCATACGCACAATAGGTTAGTCTACTACAATCCACAAAAATTTCAAGTGATACACACAATAACTTATAATTCCATCCACGATCCTACTTCTGCAGATCGAGACAGATAAATTCTAAAATTCGGAATAAGTTGGTAAAAAGTTCCCTCATTCAAAATAAACCATAGATTAGCGGCAAAGAAATATAAAATTTTCCAAACCTAGATTTCCTATTGCAGTTTGTGCATAGGAAGTTATAAACTTGGCCAAGTATATTATATAACTCTAAAGGCAAAGTTTGGTACACATATAAAGATATCAATTAATATTTCAACAACCAGGTTAATAGATTTGTGAAACTACCGGTAATAGCTAAAATACTTATAGTTTATTAATGTCATTATTAGTTTTCTAAATTAATTAACAAAGTGTCAATGGTTGGGGCTCTAGCCTCTAAAGAAGACTCCTGTGAGACGTTAAGTGAAGGGTGCCTTGGAAATAGGAATATCTAATTTTCAATCTATAACATATTAAACAATAAATATAATAGGTCAAAACTATTAAATTAGGTATCTTCTGTACCCAACATTCCATACGTGAAGTATTACGAACTCCTGGAAAAATCACACGTTATATTGTTATACTATCTAAACTAAATGGTCATATTGCCTAACTTATTAAGCAAACAATCTTTTGTAAATAGGTGTTATCTTAGAAACGTTAGACGCAATGTTCAGCCAACCTTAGACTGTAAGTCCAGTCCCAATTAACTTATATGTTCACAAAGTGGATTAGAAAGAATATTTGCCTTAAAAGTTGAACTCCTGGAAAAGTCACAGGTTATATTTATATGCTATCTAAAGGGTCTAATCGATATTCCTTATGTAGATATTTGAATTACATACAATTTTCGTTATGAAATTTTCTCTTCTTAATATCTCAATTTATATTCATTGTGTAATTCAATTATCTACATAAAGAATATTCTACACCCAACGGCGAAAGAAACAGTAGGCGAATTGTCCACCATCATTTTCATTCGGTCTGAATTACACAATCTGATGACAATAAATTGAAATAAAAAGTCAATAAGGAGAGAAGAATGTCTGTTTCGAACCAACATACTTTCATTCCTTAAAACAAAACAGAACGTAGAATAAAAATGTAATGAAAATAGTGGTGGACAATTTGCCTATTGTACGACTAATTCTCTGAAGCTTCTCCTTTCTTCTTCCGACAAATTTTGAAGATCATCATGCAACATCTTACGCTCAGTAGCTGTAGTTCTCCATTATGTTATCAAAAGGAAAGGTGAATTACTTTCACATCAAACTCTTAATAAAATATTAATAGCAAATATGTGTATGTGGAAGCAGGGTAATTGTGTTCATTTCTGATCATAGGAAGCGTATTACACGACAAAGATTTTGGAAATATAACTACTAGAGGAGAAGGTCTAAATACGGGCGAAGGTTTAAATAAGGGATTTGGAGTAATCAGCGCTTCCGTGTGCTGCAGCCTGGCCGAGGCTACGGGAACTGGTTATCTGTCAAGGACAAAGGTTGCTGCGCCAATTCGCAAGAGAAAGTGGTGGTTAGTTTCGGCCTTGGACGCTGTTATAGAATTGCGACCTCCGAAAACTTTTTGCAGGTATGTTTTAACTCAGCGTTTTCTGAGATTTCTGCCTTGTATAGGTTATGATATTAGCGGTACATAAAACAAATGTGGGCTTTTATAATGGCATGATTTGTTTGTGGGATATGTACCACAGAGAGCGAAAATAAATTGAAGAATAATAATGGCGTGATGGTCTAAATATGTGCTATGACACGAGGTCTAATGCTGAGATCACATTTTCAACAAATATTTGGTTGTTTTTCTTAATTTCGATTTTTCCCATTCCGCGTAATTTTCAAAACAACAGATTATTCATAAATATATATTTTATAATGTTTTAGCGATAAATGACTGTGTTCTTTAAATTTTAATTGCTTTTTGTGATATTGCCACTAGTAGCCCATATTTAGACCACAATTTGAAATACATCATTTTACTATTTTTTGGAAATTGCTTTCTTTTTTTTTTTTAAAAAAAAGGTGGAGACCTTCTATACTTTAGCATGCTATTAGATTTAAGTATATATTTCATAGATATGCATTTTAAAAGCAGGTGCTTGAAACATTAATATATCTAAACATACTAGAAGTGCAAATTAAAGAATAGACCTTCATACTTTTCTTGAGGCATTTTCAACGAATACCTCTCGGGCTTATATTAATGTTTCATACATCGTTTAAGCGTAATATTATTATTTAATTTATTTTTTACAAGTTATCCTTGCATCAAGAGTTGTATTTTTTAAATTAAATTCAATCTTCTTATTTGTAAGTTTCCTACAAATAAATCTTGAAAACTATTGTATCACACTTGCTCCATCTATTGCCACCTAAACACGTTACTTTCCTCATTTTATCCGTCAGCTAAAGACATTTGTTAACTAATTATAGTGATTTGCTATCTTAAACATACGTCTTATAATAGTGCTACTTTTAGTCTGATAAAGAAAAATATGCACGACAGTTACAAATGTGTCACAAAAATTTAGATCTGATTTAGCTGCCACTATTTTTGAAATGAGCTTATCTTTATGCAACTAATATTTTAATAATGTGGCTTTGGTTTACAAAAATATATAAATCTTAATCTTAATATGTGTTGAAATATTATAAAAAAATGGAGAAATTCAAAAGTAAAGAACTCGCAAATTGTTGTGTCTAAGGAGTGTTGAATGTTTGCATGTCTGCAAACATTGATGTACTTACCAAGAGATGGAAGCACATTTACTGTATTACAAGTAATTCCCCATGGGCACTAACACAAACATTATCATTTTTCTGCAAAATGTTTATATTTTTTTTAGTAAGCTTAGTAATTGGAAGGCTTTTTATCGTAACAAATAATTATTTGAGTTGTTATTGTTACTAAATCTACAAATTATTATCATTATATTGTACTATTTGTACGATATCATATCACAGTGTAGATCTTTCACTAAACTGACTATATGGGTAATATTTCTGTACCGCAGTTCACTATCTGTCAATATAATCAAATTGAAATACACACAAAAAGGAAGAACTTGATTTGTTAAATATCCATCTTCATATCTTTCATGTTTTTATGTTAATCTTACAAATGTGCCTTTTCTAAGCGATTAAACAAATACTGTAGAACACATCTTTGCGTGTGTCAGAAATTGGAAAACTCACCAAAGTCGTATATTACCCGAAATTTAGAATGAATGAAACCTTCGGTGTTTCTGGTAACATTCCTGGTAATATTCCAATTTAGTTTCGGAGCGAGTCTATTGTCAGACGATCTAAGATTTGCCCCCTTCCCCCCTGCCCGCCGCACTGAATGCCTATTCGTCTTTTTGACGCAGACGCATTAAATTACAGCGCACGTTATAGCGCATTCTTCTAGGCATGGGGACTTCACTTTAAGCATTAAAGGCATGCTGACTAGCACCAGGATTAACCATAGAGATTTAAGATGGAAAATCCGTAAGCTAAGACGTAGTCATTTTGACGACCTTATTCTCTTGCTTTATGGGAAGAGGTTTTATTGGCAATTAAAATTGGCTAATAACGTAATTCTATTCTTACTGCGGCAGATCCTAATGCTGGCAAGGGAAGTGGGGAGCGTGTGAAGTGACCAATCCAGCACGATAAGAAACGCAGCAGGCTGTAGAGTGAGGTGCACGTAGTACTTCCTACCGCCTCGCCGTAACTCTCGGGGCAAACACTGTTGTCTGATTGGTCTGCGGCGTAATCCCCGTTCCCCCTTCCCTTGCCAACATAAGGACCGGCCGCCGTAAGAGTAAACAAGACCTATAAATAGTTAAAGAGGGGGCAGGAGCGGCCACCCCCCAAAATCTAACAATTTCATAGTGAGCCAGCTCTCTTAGTGTAATGTAACTGAAAATCATGATTTTAGCTGATTTTCCAAGTGTAAAAAACTGAAAATTTGTTTTACGCAAGAGCTTAAATTTCAATTTTATTGTATAAAAATTCTAAGATTTAGATAATTTCCCCTATGACATCCAATTTTTTTTAAATTTCACTTTCATTCAAATAACTAAAGCGAAATCTATTACTTTTTAACTGTAAAAAATAATTGACTCTCATGAGTTAATTTTAAACAATTTTGCAAAATACAGCAGTATACATTCGGTCCATTTATATCTGAACCGAAGATACCGTAGTTGCATAGTCTCATATCCTCCAAGTGTTATGATATTGTTATTCACACTGTTTGTGCTTATAACTAATTAGTAACATCATGGCGGTACAAGAAATATACAAGTTTAATGTATTCTAGTATTGGGGGGGGGGGGGGCACAAACCTAGCTACGTCAACTTAAGAGCGCTCTATTATGGTCTTCAGCTAAATCCCGTTACTGCTTGAACATGTTATAAAACATTAGTTAATGAAACTTGTGTCTGACAAGTACTTTTTTGCAAATAGATGGCGAGCACTTACATACACATACTTCTATTTGTTAGTAATCCCCATTTTTTTCTTCTCTCCCTCTTCTTGAAAAGTATAATATGCAAGTGTATGTACAAACATTGAGGCATTGCTAAATGTTACTAGCTCGGAGAAAGTTACGCATGCTCAGTTATGAAAACTATATTAGTACTCTCTATTGCAATTAGATGGCGAGTGCTTACATATACACAAACATGCACACGCATGCTTCTATTCTGTTTTCATGTTTCTCCAAGTAGAATTATTTGCTACTAGATGGCAATACTGTGTAAAAAATAACCTTTTTCTCTTCGGAGGCTTTGTAATATGCAGGAACAGGCAATGTTTTGTTAGAAATATTATTGATTTGCAAAACAGTGTTGTTCGGAAAAGCTAAAGGTACCTGAGGGAAGCATGTTTTTTGTTTGTACAGGTTGCTTAAGGTTACATGGTTTATTGCAAGGCGAAGATATTGACTAGTTAGGGAAAGTTACGTTAATAAATATTGTCTTGGGGGAATGTTAACCCCTTCCTCTTCATCTTCTTTTTTCTCCTTCTAAAAAATCAGTGACATAAAACTGAATAAATATTTGAATGGCGAGGTCATGTTGTGCGAAAGAGAAATCAATATTATCGTGTAACACTGACATATGTGTTGTGCGAAGAGGGGATCGATGACAGTTCGTGACATGGCACGCTAAACAGATTCAACTTGGAATAGAGATTGTTATCTGTTTCTTTGCGTGTAATAAAGAAAGATAATAAGTAATAGATTTTGTCTTACATTTTTCTTGACCCAATTTTCACTCGCAAATTATTAAAACACTCATATCTCGAAAACTATACAACGTAGAATGGTGCGGTTTTTTTTATTCGCTTCGTCTCTTTACTCTTTAAAATGAGACCAAAGTCGACATAGCTTATCATAAAAAATATTTTATATTTTAAGAATTAGTAAAAAATATAATATATTAAAATGTTAAAATATCCCAAAAGAATAAAATGCCAATGAATGTATTTGGCTATAAGAAGCAACATATTCCCCAAATAGAGAGAAGTTCAGACAGAAGCATGGAAGTGATTTCCGATCTTCATCGTAAATTAAGAGGGTTGGTCATTATTCAACTTAATAGTATATGGTACGAAGTTGATGAGATTACCGGAAAGCAACTATATGTTTTTAACAACAACCATCCATCATATGAAATCCCTGTGAGAGGAAAGATTCAAATAAGTATCTCTCCACCAAATTCAACATTTGTTCACATAGGTCGAAATTTGTACAGGATTAAACACAATAATATGATTCCCAACACAATATATGATGTGGAAGTAGGTGATTTCCTCTATGCTGAAATAATTGGCGATTATAATAAACTAATTCCCCTTTTTATCGAAATAAGAATAATCTATCTTCTTATGAATATATAAATACCGAAACAAAAATAAAATAATAAATAAAAAATAAAACAAATAAATAAAACAAAATTAAATGGACATATTTGGAAACAGAAGACGACAGGAGATTCCAGATAATTCCAGCGAGATTGCTAGTTTAGATGCACGTCTAAAGAAACTTAAATCAGATTTATTAATATTAGAAAATTCTTTGAATGTAAGCTTACGTGCTGAAATTACCAATCTACAGTCTCAATTAATTAATCCCATAGTAAAAATTGATGGGGAACTCAAGTCTTTACTTCAAAAATATACTAATTTACCGTGTCTCGATAATGTTGAAAACTTACAAGAGAATTTAGCTAAATTAAAAAATGATCTTGAGAAATTTCGTCAAATTCACACAACTACCTCGGGACATCTAAAGCAAGAATTAATAACCAAGCGAATACTATTCGTACCAAACTACTTTCCATAATTGAAACTATCAAGACTCAAGAGCAATATGAACTGCTTAATGAAAGTATTCTTGAATTACGGGACCAATTTTTATCTTTTGAAATTCCCTCACTCGAATATATTAAATCCAAACTGCAAACAGACCTATTACATGTAGCCATAACAGAAGTTTAATCCAAATTACAAACATTAGAAGACTTTATCAATAATTTACCTTCATCTTCCGAATTAAATGCCATTGCTCATAGTGTTGCCAGCATCAAATTGCAATTAGAAACTTACGAAGATTTTGGAAATATACAGTCTACATAGCTCATATTGAAGATACTTTGGCAACCATGAGAAACAAATTGACGAATGTACATTAAACTCTGGAATTTAAGTTGCCAAGCATAACTGAATCTTTAAATGTAATTCAACGACAGATCACAAAATTAGAGAATCTCAACACTGAATCGGAACTATCTCATTTTCTCCATCTCATAAACGACATACAGAACAAATTGCAAACATTGCAACAGTCTACCCCTACGCAAGATGATATACAGCAATTTAAAAATGCCTTAACCAGTGTAGAATCTGCTGCAGAATTAGATGTAGTTAAGCAAGCTTTAACCTCACTTCAAAACACAGTATCCAATTTACCCACTTCTCAGGAGATGAGATCTGTAAAAAGAGCAGTAAATAGAATATTGAACATTAAGAATATACAAGCGGAAATTGCCATAATTCAAGACACTATTGCTACCTTGCCTACTAAAACAGATTGTAAATGAATTACTTGCATGTTTACTGGAGATTACTTCCAACATTAGAGAACAAATTGCTACCCACGAAACAAGTCAGGAATCTGCTTTATCAGGGTTCACATCAGAACTTCACGATCTCAAAGAACAATTTAAACAATTGTATGTCGATGTGAAAATCAAACCCAGCTACGATGAAGTGGTACGCACCATAAACGAATATCAAGAAACGATATTAAACAGATTAGACGATCTCGAATTACGTCAATTTTTCACTGTTGAGATAGTTAGACTTGAGAGTGTACCAAATGTACGAGGGCACTGGACTTATGTTAATGCAGGAAATGTTTACAAAATGTACTCTTACAGTCAGTCTCATGAATTTTTCCTTGATGGTGAAATCAAATTTTTTAAATTTGGCTATGTGAAGAAAGGAAAGCATGTGGAAGTGCCAAATTTCAACATACAGAGAAAAGATGGCGTCTACAGAGCACTACAGATACCTGTTGCATATGGGGACGAATCTAGAAAGAAATATAAAATACATTAGGATCAAGAATTATCTGTTTTCCCTGTGCAAGCTAATGATAAATTATTATTTGAAGTGAAACAATTATACCCCGAGGATAATCCATTTTATGTCATATTTTCTTATAGAATCGGATGTCAAGACAAGATATAGTAAATGAATTACACAGACCAGCTCATCGTAACTGCAAGCGACTGAGTGTGGTAACGAAGGGTGTGAATTATTTGTTTCAGGCTGATCTGATTGAGATGGCTACAGGTACTTTAAAAAAATTTGAATAAGATAAATCATGGTTACAAATATATGCTTACAGTTATTGATACCTTTAACAAATATGCATGGGCTGTTCCTCTAAAATCTAGGACTGGTACTTGTGTTACCGAGGCTTTTAAGTCGATATTTAGTGAGGGTAGGATACCAAAATATTTAAAGACAGGCAGAGGGAAAGAATTTTACAATGCTACATTTGCTAAGTTAATGCAACAACATAATATTAAACATTATTCTACATACAGTGATCTGAAAGCTAGTATAATGGAACGATTCAACAGAACATTAAAAAATCGCAGGTGAAGACAATTTACTCTAGAAGGCAATTATAAGTGGGTGCAAATTTTACCCGAGATATTTCATGATTATAACAATACAGTACACAGTACTATTCACATGAAACCTGTTGAGGTAACCAAATCTGATGACCAACGATTGATTTCTACTGTTTATTGTCAAAAGTGTACATACACTACCAAAAAGCCAAAGTTTAAAACAGGGGATCAGGTAAGGGTCAGTAACTATAAACAATTATTCGAGAAGGGTTTTACTAAAAATTGGAGTACCGAGTCATTCTCAGTGGTTCAAGTTTTAGCAGGAAATAGAAATACATATATCATAAAATATAATCATAACAAAATATAGAAAGGGAGATTCTATGAAGGGGAACTTAGTAAAACAAAATATCGTGATACATATCTAATCGAGAAAATATTGAAGAAGAAAAATAACAAATTGTATGTGAAATGGTTAGGTCTGAAAGACAAAAGTTGGATAGAAGCAAACCAGGTGATTCTTTGACACCAACATTAAATGTGGTACAGCGTTTACCAGATATAGTGGAAACCAATAAAAAATGGAGAGTTGTTACCTAATAACATAAGATGCCTCATTTCAGGCCCATCAGGTTGTGGAAAAACCACTTTGCTGGTTGATAATTTCTTGCTTGCCCCCAATTGGCTAGATTGGAATAATAGACACTTGTATGTATTCTCAAAGAGTTTAGAACAACCGAAATACCAACAACTCATGAAGCTCTACGAGGGACTGGGCATAGCTATATTTGCATCAACAATAAAAACTCTCGACCAATGTTTGAAAAATTCTGTTGTGGTGTTCGATTATGTTATTCTGGAAAATCAGAATGAAATTAGAAATTTTTTTACACAGGGTCGTCACAAAGAAATAGACTGTTTTTATTTAGCTCAAACTTATTCCAAAATTCCCAAGCATTTACTACGAGATAATACAAACTTAATCTGTTTGTTTCGTCAAGATCATACTAATTTGAAACATGTATACGATGATTATGTGGGAGGAGACTTAAATTACAACCAATTTTCAAAATTCTGTTCATCTTATTGGAACAGCGACGATTTTGGATTTGTTACTATCGACATGACTCGTAAACCTAACAATGGTAAATTCAGAAATAAAATCAACGATTTTTAAACGTTGAAACGATATGAAATTACCATTAATCAAAAAATAAATATGACAAAACACAAAATAGAAGATAATTGGAAATCACGAGAGTACTTCTCCAAACGTTTCAAAGGTTGGAAATCAGAGAATCGAGGTTTTTACGAACAACACAAGCGTCAAGACCTACCTATTATCGATGCAATCAGTGGTCTTTGAAAAGAGATTAAGGGTGTGACAGAACAAAATAAAAACCTCATCAATGAATTGGTACCTCTTACTGCTAAAAATTATGCAGATTTCCCTCCTACGCCATTATCCAGCATCCACACTTCTCTGGTACTTAAGGAACCACCTGCTAAAGCAGCTATAGAAGAATCAGAGAAAATCGAGTTGGGTCCCCTGACAAGAGATTATTTGAGTACTGGAAAATTCAAAAAAGATGAAGTATTTGGATTGTATCCAACTATGGAGGGTAATGAAGGCGTAGTATGGAAAATTGGCAAATCTAAAGTTACATTCGAAGGGGATAACATAAAAATTAATTTGGGTGGGAGAAACAGCTGGTCGAGATATCCTGGTACTGTTGGCTATGGGAGCTCATCACTAAGAAACAGCCAAAAAATTTTACACAAGATGATTATCAAAGTTACTCTGAAATTTTGACACTCTCTGGTGCTCTTTACCAAAATAATCATGCCAGTCATAAGCGAGTGAAATCGAGCAGTGGTGATAAATACAAAAATTTGATCAAACCCATCTGGAACAAACTCAAAACCGGTAGTGGTATCAAGCAATACAATACTCTATCTAGAGAATTTATGTGGGTAAACGATGTTAGAAAACTCATAGATAGATTGCTGGTTATATCAAGGGAAGAAAATGCTGGGAACAACTTTCGTAATGAGAAAATGGATATTGTAAACATGATTAGTAACAAACTAGCATATTTTATTGTAAATGATCCCAAAGGTATAGGTTACTTAATTAAAATTATCAATACTTTACCTCCTAAATTCTGGAATATATCAGAGTGTCGAGGTTTGGTGAATGATATTATTAATAAACTTCCATTCGAATTACACTACCTGGTTACCAATACTGTTTTCCGGGGACAAAACTTGAAAAAAGGTTAGAAAGAGGAGACAGGAGTATTAATCTTCTCAATGCAGATTGTAAAGAACATGACATTGCATACATCACACACAAAGCTCTGGATGATCGTCATGTAGCTGATCAAAAATTAGAAGAGACTGCATTTGGAAGATTAACCAGCAAAGATGCATCATTAGGTGAACGAATAACAGCATTGGGTACAACTATTGCTATGAATACAAAACAAAAATTAGGGTGGGGTTTGTAATATAAATAAATATATAATATAAATACCCTGAATAATAATAATAATAAATAATAACAACATGAAACCAAAAGGGGTTGTGTACCAAATACCATATCACAATCTTAAAAATTTAAAAATATATTCAATTTTAACTAAAAAAAACAACAAGAAAAGAAGAGACAATGTATAGCTAAAGGAAATGGAATGAAATTATTATTCAGTACGCCACAATTGAAAAGATTGCAAAATACAAGAAAGAAAACACATAATGGCGGATTCATATTCAGCATTCCAGCCATATTGGCAGCTTTGGGGGCAGTTGGGATCATAGCTGGGGGCAGTGCTGCTATAGCCAAAACTGTCATTGATTCAAAAAAGAATAAGACAGAACTAGAAGAGCAGAAGCGTCATAATCTTGCCATGGAGAAAAAATTAGGTAGCGGTGTCAAGACCAGAGCACTCAGAAAATTAAAAAAATGAAGAAAGCACTTACGAACCAAGACATTGAATCTTTAGTTAAAATATTTAAAATTAAACACTTCAGGGGGGTTTTCATGTCTGACTCTGACCATCCTGAATTTCTTTTTTCAAAATTTTCATGTTTTAACTTAAGTTCTTCACAAAAGCTATCATAAATATCATCTAATTGATGTTTGTTACTATAGTGTAGAACTTTTGTAAGAGTATAATGATAAAAAATATCTTCTTCATTATTAGAAGAATTTCTATAGTTTCTAACTAAATCATACAGTTTATTGGACACTGTATTAATATTGTAATAACATAAGAAATGTAAATTTATATGTAATCGATGACACGAGTTAGGTGGCAGAACAGCCTCAGGTTGAACCTCGCCCACGTAAATAAAGAATTTGAATTTGAATTTGAATTTGATGATAAAATAAAATTTATTTTGAGAGAACATATTGTAAGTTGACTATTTATTTTATTTATAATTTGGAGTTTAAGTTTAGTTAGAAAATGGGGAATATCTAATGCTTCATTTTTTATATCAGTTGTATGATATATAATATGGTCTAAAAAATGTTGATTATTCATTTTTTTATAATTAAGTTTTGTAATTAGTTTTAAATATACGATTTTTTTCTTTTGGTTTCTTAAATTAATTTTAAAAATTTATAAAATTTGAGATTTGTTTTATATATATACAAAAAACATTTTTTAAGATGACATATTTTTAATTAAAATAATTAAAAAATATATGTTATTTAAAACACAAAAAAATATAAAAATATACTATATACTGTAATAAATATTTGTTTTTTTTATATGTTAGTATACAAAACTATATATTGTTTGGTAATTAACAAACCTCTTCTCTGTTTATTTTGATCAAAAATCTGTTTTTAAACTTTTAACACTTGGAGGATATGACACTATGCAAGTACGGTATCTTCGGTTCAGATGTAAATGGACCGAATGTATACTGGGGTATTTTGCAAAGATTTTTAAAATTGACTCAAGAGAGTCAATTATTTCTTACAGTTAAAAAGTAATAGATTTCGCTTTAGTTATTTAAAAAAAAGTGAAATTTTAAAAAATTGGATTTCATAGGGGAAATTATCTAAATCTTAGAATTTTTATAAAATAAAATTGAAATTTAAGCTCTTGCGTAAAACAAATTTTCAGATTTTTACACTTGGAAAATCAGCTAAAATCATGATATTCAGTTAAATGACACTAAGAGAGCTCACTACGAAATTGTTAGATTTTGGTGGGGTGGCCGCTCGTGCCCCCTCTATAACTACTCCTATAGTAACACACAAAAAAGTTTTGACATGATTTTATGTTCGTTGTTACGTTTCATAGTGGAATTTGTTTGTTATTTTCCACATATTGCTTCCGATCAATGGCTGCAACACATTTTTGTCGCCTTCTTTTCCTTTCATGGTTATCACACGTTATTCGGAAGTTTGGTAGGAGTCATTCCATGCCAAATCAACACAGATATGTGCAATTTCCAACCTGACCATCTCCGATTTTCATGAAATTTGGGGAGTTAAAACTATGCATGGAACTTATTAACTACGAAAATTTTTAGTCTCGTGCGTCTTGTAATTGTTAAATTATTCATGGTCAAAAGTAGCAGAAATTTCCCTTTTTGAGCCCGCTCAGCTATACTAAATGTGTAACTCCGCCCCTATTTCGCCTTAGAAGCTCAAATAAAGCTTATTGTACAAGGAATTGAACAAGTTTTCCAAAGATATATAACAAGCCCACCTTTCGATAAATATATAATTTTGTCACATGACCTTGACCTTTGACCTTGAATATCTCAAAACATGTCATCACCAAAAATCATGAAAAAATATATTTGGTCCCTCATGACATACTATAAAACATATCAAGAAATCATTCTGGGACTGCAATGGGATCAGAAGATACTAAATAATATGTGTAACTATGTGACTGATAAATGCCCCATTATATAAACTATGACGAATCAAACGTCCTTTAACACCACCTACAAAATGTAAAGGAGTTATCCTGGTCATGAAAGAAATAGGTTAGGCACAGGGAGATCCCTAACTGTGTGTGTCAAGCGGAAGTCTGGCAAATTTTTACGGCCATATTAAATTCAACGAAAAAATTTCAAAGGAAAGGGTGTGAAGTGATATACAAATAAGGCTAGAACTTCACGAGAAATGAAACGGCGAAGGTTTTTGCAACTTATTTACCGTAGGTGATGAGTATTCCATTGGAAAAGATCACATCATGGAGATTCTTCCAAATCCAAAAGAGAACAGAGGAACATTCTCATTTGGATATGATATTCTGTGACATTTTTAATTCAAGCATGCTTTAAGATATAACAATTAATATTTGTTTAATATTTGTACGTACTCATGCATTTTGTTTCATGTAGCTCTCTGCGTTTTTTAAAACTCATTTCTGGGTCCGAAATAACCCATAAAATGCTACAAATACAGACAAACTGTTTTTCGTATAATTGTTTGTCCGAAATCACGCCGTATCTTCTAACTTCGGACATCAGATACGTGTTCATAAAATTTGAAGTAAGCTCTTTAGGTGGAATGTTTTATTTTTGTTGTGTGTCTCATAAATATACCTCACAATGCAATGTATAACGATTGTTCATGCTCGAAGCTTGTTTGATATATATATAAAATCTCACCAAAATGTCCCAATTCACCCCAGATTATGGTACTTCTAACAACGTTACAAATAACGTATTATTTCCAGAGGTTTCAATTCGAAGCACACAAATTACGGCCAGCATGTCCCTAGTGACAACTCTCTGCCATAATACTTTCACCTGCTGTTTCATCAATATCTGCGCTGATCCTGATATTGGTGCATTACAGATGAGAATTTGATTGCACTAACCTGTCCACGGCGCAAGGGATTAGGTACGATTCTAAATGACAATGTAAAATCAATTTTCTCTTTTTTTTTCAGGGGATAACGTTGTTTCCCTTCACTCGATCTGTTTTTGTTTTACCACCTCGCCGATTTCAGTATTGTACCCAACGGGCATTCCAACGCTTAAGTGGAAGTGAAATTGTCCCACCGCATGGTCAACGTCTATTTTCACGCTCTTAGGAAAGAGGGGTGATGTGACGGGTTTTACTAGCCCACCTAAAAAAAAATCTTTACAAGTCTTTTCAATCTCATGCCTTTGTTTTCAAGCAGTGCGATGTTGACAGTCAACCTGTGTGTTTCCCCATTTCATATCTAAAAGCTAACGAACATTGAGCTCATTGTAGCCCCTCCCTGGATTGGTGAAACAAGTAAAAGTTGAAAAACCTGTTGATGCAACTACACTCTGTGTCGAGAATCTATGGAGCAAAGCCGAAAGTGAGAGAGAGCGAGTGAGAGGAGCAAAGTGGTGCGTGCTGCTGAAAACGATTGTTAGCTACAGCTACGTTTTCCCCTCCATGCGCTCACTGCCCTTCTCACGCCTTCATTTGTCTAGTCTTCCCGAGTCCTATTTGCGCACAAACTAGTTTTCGTTCGCTTGCTCCAGAGATCACTGGGACGGAATGTAGTCATACGTGAAACACATCTATACCTCAAATCGTAAATTAAATATCTGAATACTTCACTACACTACAGCCGAGGAACTAGAAAGCTGGCCTCCGTGATAAGGTGGTTCAGGGTTCGAATCCTTGTCAGGCATAATTGTATCATTGTCCTTGTTCCGTCATATATTTTATCAGATCATCAATCATCAAGATCTTGTCTTCATGATTTTGGCTTATTTATCTATTGTATTAATCTTGCACGTTCTTTAATTGTAACGACCCTGCGTGGTCGCCACATTTAACGACCTGACCTGAGCCAAAGGCTTAGGATGTGTCTTATTTCAGGAGCAGAACGGAGAGAAAGCTGTAATCCAGTATGCTAGCAGGAAGCTAAAGAACAATGAAGTACACTACTCCATTCATGAACTGGAATGCCTGGCCATACTTTTTGGAGTAAGGAAGTTTGAGATTTATCTTCGCGGGAGACATTTCAAAATCTACACTGATCACAGAGGGTTAGTTTGGCTCCAAAATTCCAGGAACTGGAACTGTCGGCTCACCAGATGGTCCCTGAAACTACAATCTTACTCTTTTGAAATTATTTATATACAAGGAAAGGAAAACACGGTTCCCGATATACTCAGCCGTTATCCAGCCGAAGAGAGCGTGAAAGATGAGGACACCAAATTTTTCCATGTGAACTACGTTTGGCAAGAAAGGGGAGAAGTGGAGGATGTAGAGAATTGGATCCAGGCCCAAGAAGAGGATAATTTCTGCAAGCCGGTCTTAAAGGTTCTGAGGCAAGAGGAAGTTAACGACTCCCCAGTTGAATCCAGGATGAAAAGATTGTATCAAGTGTATGGAAACCTCCTATTTAGGAAAACATCTGGAGATGAAGTCTCCTGGAAATTGTGTGTTCCCGAGAATCTGAAAAAGAGGGTCCTAAAGGAGAACCACGACGAACTAGGTCACTTCGGCATGGCTAAAACCCTTAAGAGAATTAAGAGCAGATATTTTTGGCCTAAATTGAAGATGGATATTGCCAAACATGTTAGGGATTGTCTCACCTGCGCTAAAACGAAAATGGACAGATTAGGTATTTTGAAGGATAAGCTACACATTAACCAAAAAAATCCTCATGAACTTTTATCAGTGGACCTAATTGGAAAGCTACCTATGTCTCATGGGTACCAGTATATTTTAACCATGGTAGATGTAGGAACCAAATTTGTCTCCACTTACCCTCTAAGACGAGGAACGGCCAGGGAAATCCTTAATGTAATGGAGAGAGGATATTTCACCCATTTTCCAAAGGTGAGAGCAATACTATCAGATAGAGGAACAGTTTACTTCGGGATTGTGGAAGGAGTATTTAGATAAGAAAGGGATTAAGTATTACTTCACCACTGCTTATCACCCCAGTAGTAATACCATCGAACGAATGAACCAAGAAATAGTGCGGTTACTCAGATTGTTCTGTCATCGTGAGCACCAGTCTTGGTCAAAGTATCTAACCGAAATTTCATGGATCCTAAACAACTCTGTTTCAGACGTTACAGGATACGCACCTTCAGAGTTATTCTTTAACAGGCCTGTGCCTAATGAAGTTTTGGACCACTTCAACTGGCCCATCGACGAAGCCGATTCCCAAATAGACAACTGGGATCAAAAGTTATTCATGGCAAGAGCTAGAGAACGCTCCAAAAGTGAGAAAAGGAAGTTTAAAGTAAAAGGAAATGCATTCCTGTTACAAGAAGGTGACTTGGTTCTTGTCAGGAACCATAAGCTGAGTTCCAGGAAGAATAAGACAATCGCCAAGCTATTTGAGGTGTTTATTGGCCCCTATGTCGCCATGGATGTTCGAAGCAACACTGCCCTGCTGTTGAACCCGACGACCAAGAACCCAGTCGACAGAGTCAACTTCGACAACCTTCGCCTTTACAGATGTTCTCCGGAGCGAAGAAGAGAAGTAGTAGGGGAAGAAGAGGACCAAGTGACTGAAGTGCAGAAGAGACAGAGACTCTTACTAGTTTGATCCAGTAAATTTTTTCCAGAAATTGTAAGTTTTAATATTCTACCAAAATTTTTGCCCGAGGGAGGGGCGTATGTAACGACCCTGCGTGGTCGCCACATTTAACGACCCTGCGAGGTCGCAATATTATATTCTTTTAAGAAGGTATGGATGAAGAATGCCTGCTAAATGTTTAAATGTGTTAACGGATCCACCTCTACGGTTATTAGTTTCGCTTATTATTATTTGACCCTGCGTGGTCGCTGTATTCTGTAAATGTTAACGGGTCCACCTCTACGTTTATTAACTTCGCTCATTATTAGACCCTGCGTGGTCGTTGTATTTGGTAAATGTTATCATTTATTGTCATTTATACTGTTCAATTCGTTGAAGAGTCCTGCGAAGCTCAATATCAATTGTATTGTCTGAAGGCACACAGTTTTAGTTTATATTGACACGTGTAACTAGTGATTTTCCCAGTAGTGTTTTCTTAATGTTACTTCTTGGATGTTTCTCAGCACGAAGGTTGCAATATGTAGAAAAATGAGTTAGCAACGCGTACTTGTAGTTAAAATTTTCACCACCGATGCGCCACCGCGAGTATAAAGCCAGCGCAGCGAGGCCCGGAATTCAGTTGGCTTTCTGGTCGGCTCCTGATAAGATCTCTCTTGCCAACGGACCTGGAAGAAGGATAACTCCGCTCTTGCGAGAGTCCAAACATCCTAAAGAAGGAAGGAAGGAAGGAAGTTGCACTCCGCTCTTGCGAGAGGCCAAGCACCCAAGAGAAGTTGTCCTCCGCCTGCGGGCGAGAGAAGCCGCATTCCGCCTTCCAGCGAGAGAGGTTGAACTCTGCCTTTGGCAAGAGAACCCACTCCACTTTCGAGTGAGAGATACCCCACTCCGCTTATTGGCGAGAGAGAACAACTCCACTTTAGAGTGAGAGGACCCGCTCCGCTTGCTGCGAGAGGTTTCCTTCCCCTATCAACCTGCGGCACCCCGCCAGGGTAGTGTGGCGTTGGGTTTCCAGACAACCTACTCTCTCTTTCAGGGGAACCCGTGACGACTGCGGCGACCAGGCCCTAAATAAAATTAGGTCCCCATACTCCCTATTGGCGCCTCACTGCGAGGAATGAATTGGATATTCCCTGCTCCCCTCTTATCTATTCGAGTCTAAAGGTGGTACAGATAAATGCACGTGAGTGGTAAGGGTAAAGGTAAAGACACGTGTGTAAGTGTGCTAACGGACATCCTTGTGATAGGATTATAATAAACTGTTACACCTATATATAAACCTGGTTTAGTCTTTCTTTACACCCAGCAAGCCCTGAGATATTTCTGAGTCTTTGTACTACGACTGAATCAGTTAGCACATATGGGTAAACTTTTGCCGACCACCCAACTGCAGTGTTTAGCGTGTTGAACGCAGCCAGTACTAGTACTCCTGCGCCGTGGTGCTGAGCACTGCGTGGGTGTACGTTGCATAAAGTTCTTATCATCAATCAGATCATCAATCATCAAGATCTTGTCTTCATGATTTTGGCTTATTTATCTATTGTATTAATCTTGCACGTTCTTTAATTATGAAGTTAACTTGTGTAGGATTTGTTATTGCGATTTTAAGTGTGTTTTGGTGCATTTTCTGTCATGGCTTAACTTGTTACTTTTCTTTGTATTTTTGTAAGTACGTTACTACACCACAAGGTCTCAATCTCAGGATTAAATACCACTAGCATTTGCCGTATTCTGGTTCTATTTTTCTCTGTTAAAGAGAATTAACTAAAAGGTTTCACAAAGGCGTTGGTTCTGATTAACGAAACTACCTTGGCAGATCCTTAAGCTCACAAATTACCAATATACTAGGAGTAGTTGGACCTTGACAATATGCACAAGTGCCTACTTTATTTGATGAACAATGAATAGTTGTATACTGGAATTACCTATGGCATTCTAGGTCCCAGATGGTCCGTATGACATTATCAATATTTCTGGAAGTTTCTAGCATCTTTCCTATTCTTACAGTGTTACACCTCGTTATACAACTAAGTATAGATTAGAGAAAGAATTGAATGTTTGAGTTGGTGTTTTATTGATTGAATTGCTTTATTTTACTTCGCTTTTTGTGCCACTTTTGGCTAATTTGCGAAGATGAGAATGAGTGATATGATGAAATTGTTGAATGGACACTCACAAACATCATGCCCATACCAGGATTCGAACCCAGGAGAGTTGGTGTTTTAAGTTCACTTTATGCACAATAGGGTACAGCGGTTCTATTACGCTCATTTCAACTTTAAACCTATGAAAGATGAATTGAAATATTTGCAAATAAATCGATAGTTGTGTACAATAATGATACCTTAATTAGGAACATATTACTATACATTGTAAATGAAAAGGGTAATACATGGTCTTCTTATTGAGTAAATGTTTATGTTTGAGGAGTGCAAAATCAGAATTCACAAAAACAACGATTCTATTCCGCCTGTTTTAGAAGAAATGTTATTAAAGTAGAAACCAGTTCCATCAGCATTAAAGATCAGGTGAGGTTGATCACAAATGCCAATGACCTCATACAGATTCCCATACAACTCGAAGCATTTAGTGACTTCCTTCGGTTTTCTGAGAGATGTATTACTGTTTCTTTTCAGGAATCCGGAAAACCAGTCTCTACCTGCAGTCATGCTTTCCATGCACCAAGAATGTCGAATATGGTTTAATGTAAATGCTGCTCTACAAACTTGAACCTGTGTATAGCCAAATGCTAAATGCTTGAATCTAGACGTCAACTCACGCTCTTCTTCTAGGCTGAACACTCTTGGGTGGGTAGCTGTGGGGGTTTTCTCCCATTAACAGATCAGATTTTGAAACCTTCACTCGATCTTTAACTGCGAAGGGCAGAATTCAAAATAATGTAGCAGCTCGTCTCATACTCGTCTCTTTCTCCATTTAGACAACTCTGTATTGCTTCATTCATTTCTTCGGGCCATTTAGGACGGCCGGACTTTTTTCTGTTAATGTACGAACCATCTAAAATAAGAACTTACTGTCGACAAATTCGCATTACAACACCAATTGCTTACATCATTTTCTTGAAAAATGTGATTGTGAAAGACGCGCCAACGCGCCAACGCGCCACACATACAATGCACAACATGTGTTCTAATTGCTTTAAAAAATTAGTTAAAATTGCGAGCTATTGTGCATGCCACACCTAACGTTCGCAGGGTTTATTCTTTAACAATGTCAAATCATCGCAGTTCGCTTACCTAGTGAGATTCTACTTCTGTCGTATCCAAAACATAACACAAAGCACTGGAACAACGGACAAGGGGCCAGTAAGGAGACCGCGCTTCACACTGAAGGAAAAAATAGCTATCCACAGTGCTGCGACATTTCTTATTTCCTTTGTGAGTAATAACCCCGCTGTACCCTAAGGCTAATTAGTACTGGACCTACAGTTTAAAGTGGGATCCGAACTACTATGTGCCTCCATCGGGCATCGAACCCGGACCCCTTGATTACAAGCCGACGACATTACCACTGCGCCATCGGGGAGGTCAATTTTATAGGTGGATATTATATAGCTGAATTCTACAGGTAGGTGGGAATACACAATTACATATTTCGTAATTACCACTTTGAACCTTGTTGTTACGTCAATTTACTTTTAAAACAAAATCAATCAATCAATAAAAAAAGCACCTGTATATTTCTGGGCGCCTCGGAATAAAATGCTACGTATGGTAAGAGAAGATAGTATTTTACAACTAAACTCTTACTCCGAATGCAAATGTAATGTGCAAATGCTTCGTAAATAATGTGATATACAGCGTGCCCACAAAGTCCTGCTACCGTCACAATGAAACTTAACTCCTAAACTATATGAGATAAAGACATGCTGTTTTTGCAACGTGTTCTACAGCTCTATAAGTTTTATTTACAATTACAACACTACCACCACACATATTGTGCTTTCTCCTGTCCTTTCGTCATTGTCGCTCACAACCTAATCTGTAAAAAAACAATAAATAATAATAATAATAATAAAAAATACCACTGCTTATTACAACTTTGAGAGCTGTAGAACACGTTTCAGAAAACCGCATGACTTTATCTCCTATAGTTTAGGATCTATGTTTCATTGTAATGGTAGCAGGACTTTGTGGATACTCTGTATTACAAAATTAAGAAAAAATGAAAATATGCCAAACAGCAGAGGATAAAATGTTCTTGAAGTTTCACGTAGCACGGCTTGGTGGAATTAGTAGCTGAAAAACAAAAACCTTTCATGTAAAATGAATTAGGAATTTGTATTCAGGCTCTAAGGTGTTGGAGGGGAAGCTGGAATAACTCAATAATCACAATTCGTTGCAAGCGCAGGTAGCATACTTCTTCATCCGACTAGTCAGAAGAGAGGAAGAGGAAGAATTGCTCTTGTATCTATTCCGGAAGTGTTTTAAGCAGCTAATTCAGTTAATTTTCTTTCGACGAGCGAGATTTCTTTCTGCTGCGCGAACGAAGATTGAATACAAAAGAAGAATTGATCTCAAGAAAGGAAGGAGGACAGTGGGGTGAGGGGAGATTCTTCTCCCTTCTTCATCTCTTAATTGAAAACTTCGCTGGAAGCAGAAGGAGCGAAGGTTCTTCTGCTTCAATGTCCGCGTTCCTTCGATCAAAGGACGTTCTAGTTATCATAATCGGCAGGAACTTTCTGAAACAAACCTTCTATTTCTTATGAAATATACCCTCGGGGGATGGAGGAACTGATTGATTGTCAAGAAACTTATTAATTCAGAAGTTCTTCCAGTGTTCAGAAACTTGCGTTTAATACTTCAGTATCTCCTCTTACAGTTACTCTCCCACTCAAAATGTAATTAGATATTTTGAAGTGAGTGACGTCTGTTTACCACACGACACTAAAATGGAAATGTCCACATTTAAAAACGATGATAATCCATTACCTATTTTCAGAAAACCGAATTTATTAAATCTTTTGGATGCTCCAGAAAAATTTAAAACACTTTTGCCAACAATCAGCTTTACAGTTTGATGCTTTTTTTGCATATTGCTTGTATAGGGAACGCCATAGTGAATCATATTATGCAAGTTCGTATGTAATACGGATATACAGGGTGTCCACATGAAACCTCCTTGATTTCAAATTAAAATTGTGAGGATACGATTCGATACAGAGCTTTGCGGGTTGCGGTTTGTAAAGCAACTCCAATTTTTTTTTATTTATTTGATCAACTACAGATCAATTTTTTCACATCAGACAGACACTTGAAAAAAAGTGGGAATATAATCAAAATGTCCATCAGCTATTCATTGATTTCAAAAAAGCATATGATTCGGTCAAAAGAGATAAATTATATAATATATTAGTAGAGTTTGGAATACCTAAGAAGCTTGTTAGTATGATAAAAGTATGCACCATTGAAACAGAAAGTAAAATTCGTGTGGGTATTAATATGTCTGACAAATTTAATATTCATGATGGGTTAAAACAAGGAGATGCATTATCTCCATTGCTCTTAATTTTGCCTTAGAATATACTGTTAGGAAGGTAAAAGAAACTAAAGAAGGACTAAAATTAAATGGTGTGACTCAGTTGTTAGCATATGCAGATGATGTAGACTTACTGGGGGATGATGTGAATACAATTAAGAATAATGCTAAAATATTTTTCAAAACTGGTAAAGAGATAGGTTTGGAAGTTAACAAAGGGAAAACTAAATATATGCTTACAGGCCGAAACCAAATGTTAGGTAATAATCAAAATCTAATTATTGATAACAACTCGTTTGAACCAGTTTCCAAATTCAAATACTTAGGAGTAATATTAACAAATGAAAATTATATTAAAGAGGAAATAAAAAGTAGGCTTAAATCAGGAAATGCATGTTACTTCTCTCTTCATCAACTTTTGTCTTTTCGTTTAATATCTAAGAAACTAAAAGTTAAAATATACAAAACAGTAATTTTGCCTGTAGTATTATATGGATGTGAAACTTGGTCCCTTACATTGAAAGAAGAACATAAATTGAGAGTATTTGAAAATAAGATCCTTAAAAAAATCTTTGGACCTAAAAGGGATGAGGAGACAGGTGAGTGGAGAAGGTTACATAATTTAGAACTACATAATTTGTATTCATGTCCAGATATTATGAGAATAATTAAATCAAGAAGACTTAGGTGGGCAGGCCATGTGACACGAATGGGAGAGGAAAGAGGAGTTTACAGGATTCTTGTTGGGAAACCTGATGGTAAGAGACCTGTAGGAAGGCCAAGACGAAGATGGAGGGACAACGTTGAGATGGACCTAAGGGAAATCGGTAGGGATGGAAAAGAGTATATAGATCTTGCTCAAGATAGGGAAACATGGAAGGCCTGTATTGCTGCAGCCATGAACCTTCGGGTTTAAGAAGGCTAGAGAGTTAGTTAGTTAGTTAGTTTTTTTTTTTTACATATATAAGTGCTAGATAATTAGCAACGATGGCGATAGCGCAAGAGAGAGCGCAGTGGGCGGTGTGGTTTGGGTTCGCTAATTTCAGTCCAGAGACATGCATTTGAACGCAAGCTATCAGACGTAAAGACAATTAAGGCTTGGTACTACAAGTTCCTAGGCACTGAAAGTGTTAAGTGACAGTAAGGGAGGCCTTCGAGAGAAGCACGTCAAAGTCATTTCACAGAGAGCTGATCATTAAGGTGGAGTGAAAACATAAGGCATTTTTTTTTTCAAAAAATGAAGATGCCTGTAGTGGGAAAAGCTGTGTTATTATACAGTTAATTAACCCTAACTATTTCAGAAAAAAATAGATTTTTAGTGGTGCCCAGCGTCACTAAAGATTTCATATTGAAAATCAGCATTTACTCACCGAAAATTTTAACTTTTTATTTATTTTCCTGAATTGAAACACAGAATACCCTGTTTCCTAAGTAAACAAGTTCAAAAAATAGATATTTGAATACAACCATTAAGTTGTGCTACCGAAATACATAAAATAAACTACCCAACTACCCATTAGTACCCAAAATATGTAAGAATGTTAAAATTTTACATTTACATATAGCCCAATATCGTAATACTAATTACTTTTACAACTTATATTCTTTCTTAGTGTGAAATGTTTTCATCAATGCTCTTGACTTGATAGTTGAAAAGATAAATCCATCTCTTTGCACTGGAGTATATACCATCACCATTAAGGTCACAAGAGTTGTCAAATTATTTGAGGGTTTATCAGTCGCTACATACAACCTTGGCAGTCTTGCAGCTGTTGTTAGCCACCTAGAATGGTT
The DNA here is from genome assembly GCF_977018435.1 of Lepisma saccharinum. Lineage (NCBI taxonomy): Eukaryota > Metazoa > Arthropoda > Insecta > Zygentoma > Lepismatidae > Lepisma > Lepisma saccharinum. The sequence continues at coordinate 3,684,582 of NC_139255.1, forward strand.
TAATGGGCCTGGTTTGCGATTCGCTAATTAATCACTGCAATGTCCATTTGTTACACAAAAACACCAATTATAGAGATACCTCTGATCAGTACTTAAGTCTCAAAGTCAACATTCCAAACAAGCTGACAAGAAGAAGGAACATTTTTTGGATCGAATTGCACAAGAGGTTGTTTCTCGCAAGTTTGTAGAGCTTTTCCTATTTCCCCAGAAAAATATTTTGGACCAGTTGTGAATCCATCAATTTTCTGAAAGAGATGGAGTTCATTTATATGCAGCAAACAAATAAGCCACTGGAGGGGTCTACCAAGTTCTTTTTTCAGTAAAACAATAACTCCTCCTTTGTTTCCTGTATTCACGTTTGTACAATCACATCTAACTGCTAAAAGATCGTCCATACTTAATTTCCTTCCTAGCACAGAAGATCTAGATCTCATTTTTTATAATGATACAGTGACGAGTAGAACAGTAAGGCCGGTACCACAACCGAAAATGAGGTATAGTGAGGTACACAGTGTTGCCAACCTCTTACTTGAAAAAATAACCAAGGTTTTTCTTTTTCGGTCTAACCTAACCTCAAACAAGGAGCTGGCAATCTTGCTTGAGGCTTTTCTTGCAGTGTTGCCAGCTGGAGCTCGGTGGGGCTCGGTGCCAACCTCTTACTCGAAAAGTTACCAAGGTTTTTTTATTTCTTGGGCTAATCTAACCTAATGCGAGGAGCTGGCAATCTTGCTTGAGGCTTTTCTTGCAGTGTTGCCAGCTGGGGCTCGGTGGGGCTCGCAGTGTTGCCAACCTCTTACTCGAAAAAAATGACCAAGGTTTTTATTTTGGTCTAACCTAACCTCAAGCAAGGAGCTGGCAATGCTTGAGGCTTGTCTTGCAGTGTTGCCAATATTTTACTCGAAAAGTTACCAAGGTTTTTATTTTGGTCTAACCTAACCTAAAGCAAGGAGCTGGCAATCTTGCTTGAGGCTTGAGGCTTGCTTTAATTAATTGCATAAATCAAGGTTGCCAACCTACTGGTATTTCTACCATGGTTTTTTTTTTACAAAAAAAAAGAGAGAGAGGGAAGAGTTAAACAACCGACAATGCTGCCAACACCTACCTATAGTTTTTCTTACTTGATAAGGGTTTAGCCAATTTATACACTGGCGTAACATACACACACTGTGCAATAGAGCCGGCAACAAATATATACTGCCGTAAAAGAGAGATGGCAACACAGTATGTGTGTGCGTGTGTGCGTGTATAATATGTAGCATTATTAACTAGAGTGTGTTGGCAACCCACCTGCAATTAAAAAAAAAAATAGAGATGCCAATGTTGCCGTAAGATAAAGAGGGAGACTAAGCTGGCAACAGTGGTGAGCGAATATGCCTTATTTCCAAGTCCCGGGGCGCTAATGTATATCGGGATTTTTGTAAAAACCTTATCGCGGGAACGATGTGCTGCACATACGCGCGCGCGCACCTGTATTGTGATGCAAACAAACAAATAAATAATTGTTGTTTTTAGGATGCCTGGCCCCTAACCCCGCCAGGGTGCGTGGTGCCCAACCAAAAAAGGTTCTAACGGCTGCGGCTCTAGATTACCGCACCTCTGTAGAGTTTCACGTGTTTTTTTTTTTTGTATGGTAGTGGTGGTGTTGGCAATAGTGGGGGGGTTAATTGTTGTTGTAGTATTTTGGTTATTTGGCAGAGTGCTGCTAGTAACTAGAGGAGTTAGCGTGGGAACGTGAGGCGGTGGCGTCTGATTGTCTCCTCCGCTTTTGTTCCCACCGGAAGGTCCTTCCGGCCCAGCTCCAGGTGGTCTTTGTGCGGGTGACCTCGGTGATATTTGTGTTGGTTTCGCTCGCTGGGCACGCCAGTGACGCAGAAAGCTTCAAAGGCTGCAATCCAAATCATGATGAGCGTGGGAACGTGAGGCGGTGGCGTCTGATTGTCTCCTCCGCTTTTGTTCCCACCGGAAGGTCCTTCCGGCCCAGCTCCAGGTGGTCTTTGTGCGGGTGACCTCGGTGATATTTGTGTTGGTTTCGCCCGCTGGGCACGCCAGTGACGCAGAAAGCTCCAAAGGCTGCGATCCAAATCATGATGGACGGGTGTGTTGTTTTTTTTTTGTTATTATTTATCGTCACGAACCAACTTTGGAATTTTAGCTACCGACAGGTATAAGTTTCTATTTAGAAACCCCGCCCACATCAGTTGCAGTCGAGTATTGCTACTGGGCAGTCGCATAAAAGTGTACGCTATACCAAGTGTAAATATCAAGTGTAATAGAAGCCGAATTAGTTTGGTCTGTCAGGTGAGTACCATATCAGCATAAGTTATACGCACACAAGTTGCTTGACTAGCTATAAAACTAAAATTTACGCAGTAAGGCTAATCGAAACTGGGTCTACAGTGGGATCCGAACCACTTCCACTGGGTATCGAACTTGGAGTTTACAATTATACAAGTGTACAGGGGAAATTTTATTTTTTTTGAATTTGTTGATACTCTCGATTGGATTTTGTTGTTTTAAGTCTATTTTATGCATAGTAAGGCTAATCGAAACTGAGCCTACAGCGAGATCCGAACCACCTCTGCAGGATATCGAACTTTGAGTTTAAAATTATACAAGTGTACAGGGGAAACTCTATTTTTTGAATTTGTTGATACTCTGGATTGGATTTTGTTGTTTTTTAAATCTATTTTATGCACAGTAAGGCTAATCGGGACTGGACCTACAGTTTCAAGAACTACTTGTGCGGGTATCGAAGCCGAGATTACAAGGCTATTGCAGTGCTATCGCAGAGGCTGTTGGAAGTACTGATTGATTTGATGTTTTAAGTCTATTTTATGCACAGTAAGGCTAATCGGGACTGGACCTACAGTTTCAAGAACTACTTGTGCGGGTATCGAAGCCGAGATTTTTTGATTATAATGCTACCGCTGCGCCATCGCAAAGGCTAGTAGAAGTACATAGTTATTCGAATCTTATTTATTTAGACTTACAGTCTAAAAAAATATCATGGTATTATTATTTCTGCAATTATTTGCAATCTTGGCCAGAGAGAGGAGAAGAGGAAAAAAAAATAATATTTTTGTTTCAATATCGAACCTATATTTTAAATTTATACATGTGTGTATGCGTGCAGGGAGTATTTTTTTTTGATCGGGTGGGTTGTAAGGTGAGTGAACATGTAGGAAAAATACTGGTATATTAATTGATTGATTGATTGATTTAGTTTATTTTATTTTGCGTTTTGTGCCTCTTGGCTAATTTGCGAAGATGGGGGTGAATGATGAAATTGATGAATGGATATTTACAAACAACCAAACCCAAACGGGATTCGAACCCGGGACCCTTGGCATCGCAGCACGATGTCCTAACCACTCGGCCACAGGGTCGGACAAGTACTGGTATATGCATAGACCAAAGTTACATGGTTCTAGGCCCCATAGGAGCCGAGAAAATCAATGTCTTGGAAAATGTCTTAAGACAAATATCTTAATCTTTAAGAAAGTCGACTTCCGGTATCTCAAGATGTTACTTCCGGTCTGTCAAGAAAATTTTCTTAAGACAAAAATCTTAAGATGTTTTCCAAGACATTGATTTTCTCGGCTCCTAATTGAGCTAGGATGATGATTTTAGGTTTGTTGGATAGGATTCGACGAGAACTATTCGACTGGCAAATAAAATCAATTCCACCCCCTCAAGTTTCGGAAATACAGACAATTTTTTTATTTTTTGAGAAACTTGATTTGCTGGCTTAGTTTTTACCCTATTTCGAAAATTTTAATAGTATTCGATACAAAATTAGAAGTACTCTACAACCTAATGGAGGGATGATGACTAGTGCCTGCTGTTTTTGAGTTATTTTGGATTAAAATTTCAAGATGTAATTTCTAAGATGTTTTGTAATTTATAAACTATGGGTTGTAGGAAAACGATTCTTGCTCTATCTGCTATTGCCCGACAAATACTATAAACACAAATAAATTTTTTAAAAAAATAAAGATCGAAAATAATTTTGTTTTCTGAAAATAAAAAAATATGTGTATGGAAAAAAATACGATTGTGTAATTTTTTTATGATGTATGTTTGCATATAAAAATAAGTATACCTGAAAGTTTTAGAATTTCAAAATAACTATATATATATTTGCTATTATATCAGCCAAAACAAAAAAATATATATAAACAAGTATATTTTCATAGTTTCACACCTCTACTAGATTGGTGGAAAAATATACTAGTGGGCAATAAAATCTGAAGAAAATTCGTGTCTAGCGAAAGTAAGCTAAATAAAATTACACATACATACAATATTTATTGTGTTTTTCCATCTACAATCATATTTTTCTTATATATTTTTTTATATTTTTTTATAGAGTTGATTAAAACACATATTTGAGGAAGACAACGCTACCCATATATAAATAAACATACCCCGAAAAAATGCCCTCTATGAAAAGTTGCCCTGTGTGCAAAAAAACTATATTAAGCAAAAATTTTGCAAGACATTGTCGCACCTGCGTGCCAGACAAGCATTTGGCTGCCACTGAACTGTGTTCCGGATGCAATAAACATATTACGATTGCGTATGCCAAGAAACATAAGCTTACTTGTCTAAGCAAAAATACATCTGGGGCACAGCCTTCGACCTCTACCAAGAGAGAGGCAGAAGCAGCCACCATCAATGCACCACCCGCCAAACGTGTCAAGCATGTGGCGAAAGCGAACCAGTCTGCTTTCCAGCATTTGTTAGAGGATTTTCCTTTTACTTCGGAGGACTCATGCGACGTGCGTAGCTTTTTGGAGAACGTGCAAGCCCAAATTATTTCCATTCTCCGCGATACGCTTGCAACGCACTCTACCAAATTCTACGCATCGCTTTGTTGCTGGTACAAGAAGCCGTCTGATGAAATTTACAGCTTCTGCCACAACACCAAGGCGAAGATGCTGCATTTGGCGGATGTCGACAACCTCGAGGACATCTACAACAAGTTTGTCGAGGAGCTGCTGGCAAAGCAAGAAGAACATGAAGCTAAGGGCTCGGGGGGTTCGCTGTGTGGTGAGCCTCACGAGCTGCGCGTCAAACTTTCCAAGTTTGTGCCTCTCTCCGCCTCCAGCTACGCCCGCTTACCAAAAGCAATTGCGGCAAAGACGGCCGTTCTGAACATCCAAAATAAAGATAACAAGTGCTTCGTATGGTGTGTGCTTGCGGCGTTGCACCCTGTTCACTGGAAAAACCAACCACACCGAGTTAACCACTACCTACCCTATGAGCCAGAGCTGGAAGATGCCATTGCTGGGATTGAGTACCCGGTGGAGGTCTCGGACATTCGCAAGTTCGAGGCCCGTACACACAACCCTCGGTTGGCCATCAACGTTTATGGCCTCACCGACAAAAATGTGGTGTACCCCATCCGGGTGAGCGACGTAGACAACAATGATGCTCGAGAAATCCATCTCCTACTCATCAAGAACGAGACCCATCACCACTATACTCTTATTCGCTCCCTCTCTCGGCTTGTTTCGAGCCAACGGAGCAAACACGAACACCACATAGAAGTTTGTCGCAGGTGCTTGTCAATATTCGACGGACGGGATCAACGCAGTTACCAACATGTTCGAGGTTCCAACATCGCTGCCGAGAAGCTCGCTAACCACAAGCTCTACTGCAATGCCAATGAACCGGGGGTGGCAGACTTGCCCAAACCTGGCACCGTGGAGCGTTTCCACATGCACGGTGCCATGGTGGAGCACCCTGCTATCATCATCGCAGATTTCGAGGCCTTCCTCAAACCCCTGTCCACTTGCGACCCCGATCCTGAAGTTTCTTCCACCACCCCTTACCAACTCCACGATGCATCCAGTTTCGCTTACGTTGTGGTGCGACGAGACCAGCACATCGCCCCCGAGCCCTATGTGTATCGCGGTCCCGACGCAGCCAAACACTTCCTCGAGAGGATGGTTGTGGAAGCCAACGAGATAGGGAAGGTGCTGTTGACCCCCAAGTCTATGCTCCCACTGTCCCCCGACGATCAACGCAGACACGACGAGGCCATCGCTTGCCCTGTCTGCGTTGAGGAGTACACCGCCAACAACTATAAAGTCCGACACCATGATCACTTTAACGGTAGGTACGTTGGTCCTTGGTGCAACGACTGCAACCGCTTGGCCCGGGACTCGCGCTTCATCCCTGTGTTTTTTCACAATGGCTCGGGGTACGATTTTCACCACCTGATCAAGCATCTTGGATACGACAATGCAAGAATCAATGTCCTGGCGCAGAACGAGGAGCGTTATATTAGCGTCAGAAAGTGGGTGCCGATCCCCAACTCAAAAAATAGGAGCATCGAGCTTCGCTTCCTCGACTCCCTGAGGTTCCTCCCGGCCAGCCTCGATGCTCTTGCAGGGAAGCTGAGCAACGAGCAAATGCTTATTACCTCTGCAAATTTTCCAAACTTGGACGCCGGTCTCTTCAGGCGTAAGGGGGTCTACCCCTACGAATACGTCACCGACTCTACCAAGTTTGCGGAGACGTCGCTACCTCCCCAGGCGAAGTTCTACAGTCAGCTACGAGGCTCGAACATCACCGACGAAGAATATCACCACGCCCAGTCCATGTGGTGCGAGCTGGGGTGTCGAACTCTCGGAGACTACCACGATGCCTACCTCAGACTTGATGTGACGCTCCTCGCCGACGTGTTCCAGACGTTCCGGGCGACTGCAATGAAGATCTACCACCTACTTCTATAGTCTCCCCGGACTGGCGTGGTCAGCCATGTTTCTGGTGACGAAAGTCGAGCTGGAGCTTCTTTCGGACGTGGACATGATGCTGTTTGTGGAACGCGCCGTGCGAGGTGGCATGGTCCAGGTGTCGCAACGGCACGCGCGCGCCAACAACCATCAGATGGCTACTGGCTACGACTCCACCCAACCGACGAGCTACATCATGCACACGGACGTCAATAACCTCTACGGGCACTCCATGATGCAGCCACTCCCCTTTAGAGGGTTCGAGTGGGCTGACCCTTCCAACTTCAACATTAAAGGTTTCGACGATTCGGAATGCGGATTTTTCGCCGAGGTGGACCTTGAGTTCTCCGAGAAGCTGCAGGATTTGTTCTGCGATCTCCCCCCTGCACCCGAGTTCAAGTGTCCACCCGATTCCAACCAGAAGAAGCTCGTCATGGATTTCGAACCCAAGAAGAATTATGTTCTTCACTACCAGAATCTCCGGTGGTTGATGCAGCGAGGGGTCACGGTCCACGCAGTTCATCGCATCCTCAAGTTCGAGCATTCTCCATGGTTGCGTCCATATATTGAAGTCAACACTGAACATCGCACCGCAGCCACGTCCGAGCTTGATAAGGATTTCTTCAAGCTTATGAATAATGCAGTGTTTGGCAAAACCATGGAGAATATACGGAATCGCGTGGACATAAAATTGGTGACGAGGAAAGAGCGATGTCGTCAGCTTGTCGCGAGCCCATTGTTCAAGTCTCGAACAATCTATAACGAGCAGCTGGCTCTGATTCACATGAGGCAAGGTGTGGTGAAACTCACCAAGCCTATCTACGTCGGAGCCGCGGTTCTGGATCTGAGCAAGCTCCACATGTTCGAGACGTACTACGACATATTACGTTCACACTACGGCCACAACATCTCGCTTCTCTACACAGACACGGACAGCTTGGTGTACCACGTTCGCACAGCCGACGCATACGGGGATATAGCCACAGCTCCATCTTTGGTTAAACTCTTCGACACCTCGGGCTATCCCCAGCCGAACCAGTACGATATCCTGGCCCACAACAAGAAGGTTCCTGGCAAACTCAAAGACGAAAAGGACGGAGACGTGATTCTCGAATTTGCAGGTCTTCGCGCCAAGGCCTATACCATCAAAGCCGAGGGCAGCGTTACCAAGAAGGCGAAGGGTGTTGGCAGACAGGTGGTTCGGGAGCATCTCACATTCGAGGACTTCGTCGATTGCCTCAAAACCAAGTCGTCGGTTCTAAGAGCAGAACAGCGCATCCAGAGCGTCGACCATGTGTTGACCACCAACAAGGTGAGGAAGATTGCCCTGGATCCCAACGACGACAAGAGGTACGTCCTCGAGTGTGGAATCCACACACTGCCGTGGGGGCACTATCGCTTAGCAGAAAGCAAAACCTGCAACATATGCCCATCTTCAACAGAAGATTCATAAAAACAAAACAAAAAAAAAACAAAAAAAATCATTTTGTTAGTCATTACAAAAAAAAAACACTGACTGTCATTACAAAAAAAACTTTGACCGTATTTTAAATAACCAGCATACCTATGAATCTTTTTGGTTTCCGAAAACAAACCAACATGGAGACTGTACACCGCGCGACGACAGATCATGAATTTCTACCTTCCATGTTAACTAAACTCAACGGTCTACTGATTGTTCACCTTAACAGCATTTGGACGAAATTGGATGACGATGTAGGCAAGATGTTTTATGTCTTTAACAACAATTTACATTTTTACAAAATTCCGATCGATGGAAAACTTCAAATCACCGTGAATCCGGAAAACGTAGGCGAAATCAAAATATCTACCGGCAAGAACATTTTTCGAATCAAGCACGACAAGATGCTTTCTAACATTACGTACGATGTTTCTGCAGGAGATTGTTTATACGTCGAACTCCTAGGAGATTACGACAAACTCATTCCTCTCTTCGTAGAATTACGAATCGTCTATCCTATTATAAATAACCGTTAACCAAAATGCCTAACGATATTTTCGGCCACACCAAGCGTGTAGACCACGCAGAAGAGATTCTCATGTTAGACGTCCGAATTAAAAAGTTGAGGAGCGATTTGATTGCTTTGCAGGAGACCTTAAACAAAAGTTTAGAGTCCGAGATCGCTACGCTCCAAACGCAATGTCTCGACCCCATTCTGAAAATCGATTCCGAACTGAAAACGCTCATAAAAAATTATGTCGACGTACCTTCTTACGACAACGTTCAAAATATACAGTTGAGCGTGGATAAGCTTCAAAATGATTTGCTCAAATTGCAGCAATTTCAATCGAAAAATAAAGATTTGGAAAAATTGAAACTCGAAATCGAAGAACGAACTTCGGCAATCGAAAAGAATTTCTCTGAACTTCAAACCGTCGTGAAAGATATTGATGTAGAACGCTTGCATGTTGTTGTTTCCAAATTACAAGAAGAATTCGCCAGCACGTTGGAAGAAATTAAATCCAAGTTACAGACTTTGGAAGATACCATGACGAACCTACCATCGTCAGACGAACTCCAAGTCATCAGCAAAAGCGTCGCGAACATAAAAATTCAATTGGAGGCTTATCAAGATTTCGAACACATTCAAACCACCATCGCTACGCTTCAGGCGTCTCTGGAGTTGATCAACGAAGAAATTAAAAATATTCACGCTGAAGCCAGTGCGTTGACGAGCATACAAGACACGTTGAGCACGGTTCAGCAGAAGATCGAATATTTAGAAAATTTGAACGTCGAATCGAACCTTGCTCATTTTCATCACGTACTGGACAACATACAGGGTGACTTGGAATCGTTACGGACGAGCGTACCTTCGAGCGAAGATTTGGAAAAATTGAAAACAGCGGTGACGGCACTATCCGATTCGAGCGACATCAAAAGTTCGTTGAGCGATCTCGAGAGTAGGGTGGCCAATCTCCCCACCTCAAAAGAATTACATGCTTTGAAAAGGAGCATATCACGTATGCTGAAACGACTAGAAACGGAAACGGTGAACGTGGAACAGATTCGAGACGAACTTGCTTCGTTGGTGTCGACGTTGCCCACTTCGCAGAGCGTCGCCGACCTTCACACGCAGTTTATCGAGATGCGAAGCATCGTGAACGATCTCACCGAGAAGAGCTCGAAATTAAATCAAGTCGAGAACCTTCAGAGTATCGTCGTCAACATTAGAGATCAAGTTGGAGTGCTGGAATCCACGCAGGAATCGACGCTGGCCTCTTTCGGTGCCAAGTTGCAAGAACTCAACGAAAACTTCAAGCAGTTGAACGTGGAAGTGAAAATCAAACCGTCATTTTCTACAGTAACGGATACCATCGTCGAACATTTGTTGCCCGTACAAAATACACTGGGACAGCTTCACAGCAACCTCGTTAGCGTCGATACTAAATTCGCTAAACTGCATTCTCTGCAAGCCATCGAAATCAACAGCGTACCCAATCAACAGAGAATCTCCACGTTCGTCGAAGGTAACAAACTGTACATGTTACATCCTTATCATCCGTACTACAAGTTTCTCCTCGATGGCACGATTCAGATAAATGAATTTTCGTACTGGTCTCACGGCAGAAAAGCTAGCGTTCCCACCATGACCTTGATATCGAATCGTGGTGTCCAGAAAGCAGGAAACATTCCTCTGGCACGTTGGAACGAAACGCGCAACGTATATGAAATACACGAAGACGAAGATCTTACCGTTTTTGACGTGAGTGCCGGCGATAAGCTGATCGTTCAAAACACGAGCGAAGTGCCACCCTCTTTGAATCCCATCACGCTGGTGCTTCTCTTCAAACGTAATCTTTAAAAATGTCTAGGCAAGCCATTGTCGAAGAATTGCATAAACCTGCACGTCGCAACTACAAGCGTTTAGCTGTGGTAACCAAGGGCATCGATGACCTTTGGCAAAGTGACCTCGTGGAGATGAGTAGCGGCAATCTAAAAAATGTGCATAAATTGAACAAGGGCAACAAGTACCTCCTCACCGTCATAGACACGTTTTCGAAATTCGCATGGGCTCTACCTTTGAAAGCCAAAACAGGAACGTGCGTCACGGAAGCATTCAAGACAATTTTTCGCGAAAGCGACAGACGACCACGGTTTTTGCAAACAGACATGGGGAAGGAATTTTACAATGCCGTATTCCAAAAGTTTATTCGAAAACATGGCATTCGACATTATTCAACCTTCAGTCACATCAAAGCCAGCATCGTGGAAAGATTTAATCGAACCTTGAAAACACACATGTGGAAACGATTCACGCTTCGAGGAAATTACAAATGGGTCGACATACTGCCGGAACTCGTCGACACCTATAATAATACGGTACACAGAACGATAGGCATGAAGCCAGCTGACGTTACGAAATCTGACGAGCAGCGTTTAATTTCTACAGTTTACTGTCCAAAGTACACTCCCACGACTACCAAAAAATCAAAATTCAAAATTGGAGACCAGGTGAGGATCAGCAAATTCAAACGCACCTTCGAGAAGGGATTCACAAAAAATTGGAGCACGGAACTTTTTACGGTGGTTCGAGTTTTACCCGGAAACCGACACACGTATATAATAAAAGATAGTAGCGGCGAGATTTTGAAAGGAAGATTTTACGAAGAGGAACTCTCTAAAACAAAACATCCCGACACGTACCTCATCGAGAAAGTATTGCGTAGGAAAGGCGACAAACTGTTTGTCAAATGGCTGGGACTTCCGGAAAAAAGTTGGATCGACGCGAACGAAGTGATCTTGTGAGTACGTGGAACGTGGTGAAGCGTCTACCGGATTCGGAAAGTCAAACGAAAAAAAAGAACGGTAAGTTGCTTCCCGACAGCATCCGCTGTCTGATCGTAGGTCCTTCAGAGTGTGGGAAAACAACACTGCTCGTGGACAATTTTCTCCTCGCACCGAATTGGTTAGATTGGAAGAACAGGCACCTCTACGTATTTTCGAAAAGTCTCGAACAAGCGAAATACCAGCAACTGATAAAACTGTACGATGGTCTGGACATTGCAACGTTCTCTTCGGAAATAAAACCACTCCACGATTGTCGTGAAAATTCAGTCGTTGTGTTCGACGATGTCATCCTGGAAAATCAAAATGAAATTCGCAATTTTTTCACGCAAGGTCGTCACAAAGGAATAGATTGCTTCTTCCTAGCTCAAACGTTTTCCAAAATTCCAAAACAGTTAGTACGCGACAACGCTAATTTCATATGTTTGTTTCGTCAAGATCACACCAACCTCAAGCACGCGTACGATGACTACGTAGGCGGAGACATGAACTACAATCAATTTTCGGAACGCTGCTGCTCCCACTGTTGGAACAGTGACGATTTCGGATTCGCGACGATCGACATGACGAGAAAACCTAACGAGGGAAAATACAGAAACAAAATCAACGACTTTCTAAACGTTGCAACGTTGTGAGAAACGATGAGTATAAATAACGCTATGACGAAACGAAAAATCGAAGACGAAAATCTCAAGTTGCGAAACTACCTCGCGAAACGCTTCAAAGGTTGGAAATCCGAGAATCGCGGATTCTACGAAGAGAAGAAACGTCAAGATCAACCTGTGATCGACGCCATCGGCGATCTAGGTAAAGAAATTAAAGGTGTCACGGAACAAAATAAAAATTTGATCAACGAACTCGTACCACTTGCAGCTAAAAATTACACCGTACCCACGCCCATTTCGAGCATTCCTTCGACGCCGTTCGAACTAAGAGACGTACCGCCACGACGTCGAGCCATAGGTAGCACGTCGTCGTCTTTGGATAAGATCGAGTTGGGACCTTTGGCACGAGACTACCTGAGCACGGCGAAATTCGACAAGGATGAAGTTTTCGGATTGTATCCGAGCATGGAGAGCAACGAAGGCGGCGGTGTGGTTTGGAAGATTGGAAAATCGAAAGTTACCTTCGAAGGCAACGACATTAAAGTTAATTTAGGCGAGAAGGATAGTTGGAACAGGTATCCGGGTACGGTGGGACTGTGGGAACTCGTTGCCAAAAAGCAGCCGAAAGATTACACCGACGAAGATTACCAGAGTTACAAGGAAATTTTGATCATGACGGATGCCTTATACCAAAACAACGACGCCTCGCAGAATAGGGTCAAATCCAGCAGCGGCGAGAAGTACAGAAATCTCATCAAGCCGATATGGAACCAGGTGAAAACAGGCAGCGGCGTCAAACTCTACAACACCCTGCCCAAAGAATTCGTTTGGGTGGACGACGTGCGCAAGCTCATAGACAGGTTGTTGGTTATTGCAGGAGAGGAGACTGCAGGCAATCGTAATTTCTACAACGAGAAGGTAGGAATTGTGGACATGATCAGCACAAAACTTTCCAACTTCATCGTGAACGACGACAAGGGCATAGGTTACCTCATTAAAATTATCAACACGCTGCCTCCGAGATTCTGGAACATGGCCGAAGGAAAGGGACTCGTGAACAACATCATCAACAAGTTACCTTTCGAGATGCATTTACCCGGCTACCAGTACTGCGGACCAGGTACCAAACTCGAGAAAAGATTGAAGAGAGGAGACAGGGGTGTGAATCCGTTGGACGCCGCATGCAAAGATCACGACATCGCTTACAACACCACTCGCACCGAACTGGATGCACGTCACGAAGCAGACAGAAAGTTAGAGCACGCAGCTTTCGAAAGATTCGTCAGCAGAGACGCTTCGCTGGGAGAAAGAGTTGCAGCACTGGGCACCACCATCGCCATGAACACAAAACAAAAACTTGGGTGGGGTATATAAATAACATACAGTAAAAAAAAAAAAAAAACACATCATGTCTGGTATAACCGTCTTGCCACACGAACTGTTGTGTAAAATTTTTAAACACGCAGTAAACGGAGATGTTAATAAACTTTTAATCATAGCGAGATCAACGCCGGAATTTCGCATCCCTTGTGAAATGGCTGTTAAGGATTATCTTCGGGAGATCAGTGGCATGAGGTGCGGTGATCTCGACACTCTTCTTTCGGCTGCAGGGGAAAAATTAAACGAGAGGATGGACGAACTGCACGAGGCGAGGCAGGGAAGAAGACAATACACGGATGATTGGCGTAGATCTAAACAAGAGACGGAAGATATTATCACGCACATCATCGTGTTTTCCGAAGCACGAACTTTTTTCCTCTGTCGAAAACTTGATATATAAATAACACACACACTGAAAATTTCTCTTCAATATGACGACTGAAAAAATGAGTGACTTTCAAGCATTAAAACAAATGCTAAATTTGTCAGTAGAGTATGTAAAAATTCAGGAATTAGAAGTGGACAAACCTTACACGATAACTTCCGGTTCAATTGTTTCTACCCAGTATGGTCCCAAGGCGCGTTTGTTGCTCAACGCACAATACAGTCTATTTTTACCAGATCGATACGCTAACATGTTATCCGACGAGAAGCTAGCTATTTTAATCGAGAACAAAACTCAAATCGTGTACAAGGGTACAAAGGAACTTCTTGGTAAGAAAACAAAGCACGTAATAGAATTTGTGTAACAGCTCTGCGCGGAGTATATCCTTGAAAAAAAAAATTACACGGAACAAAAAAATCTCAGAACATTTATATATAAATAACATACCGAAAAAAATTACACAAAACAAAAAAAATCTCAAAACATATATATAAATAACATACCGTGAAGATAACATATAGAGCATCAACATGAAGCCCAAAGGTGTCGTGTACCAGATACCATACTCCAATCTGAAAAATCTAGGTACCCTCGATGGTTTACTCACCAAAAAACAACGCGAGAAGAAACGTTCTTGCTTGATGAAAGGACACGGAATGAAATTACTTCTCAGCACACCTCAATTGAGACGCTTGCAGCGTTCGCGGAAACAGCAAAAAATCGGAGGTTTCATATTCAGCATCCCAGCCATCCTGGCAGCATTGGGGGCTGTTGGAAGTTTGGCCGGCGGAAGTGCCGCCATCGCGAAAACCGTCATCGACTCGAAGAAGAACAAAGCCGAGTTGGAAGAACAGAAACGTCACAACCTGGCTATGGAGAAGAAGGGGAAAGGTATAACCAAAAAACAAAAAAGCAACCTCGATGCTTTGAAGAAATATAAAAAAAAGAAGAAGCCCTGTCCAACTTCGATATTGAATCTCTGATCGAACTGTTGGGAATAAAAAACTTCAGGGGTGTTTTCATGTCCGATTCTCTACCCTCTGCTGTGAAGAAAAAGGAGTATGGCGTGGTCAACCTGGACAGTTACAAAAATCCTGGTACACATTGGATATGCTACCTCAAAATTGACGATAACAATGCATTTGTTTTCGATTCGTTCGGTGGCACACCACCTGCCAGGTTGGTGAAGTATCTCAGTGTTGCCAACCTCTACTACAATGACAAACGCATCCAGGGTTTCACCGATGTTAACTGCGGCCACCTATGCCTTTCTGTTCTCGCATACATGTCTAAAATAAATAACCCGTCGGTGGAACATTTTCAGAAAGCATTGTGGAATCTTAAATACGATGGGCGTGTTCCATCTCACGAGCGAATCTTCAATCTTGAAACTCACGCTGCACGACGACATCGTCTATCCTAAATCCGTGGCTCTGCGTGCATTCTACAGCATGTACCTCATACCTAACGTCACGCAGCACAACAACAAAATTAGCGTCGGAAGCGAGCACATTGTCGTCACGCCAGGTCAATACAATCTTTCCACTTTGCAAGCTCAGTTACCCAAAGGCACGTACCTTTCTCAAAATTCGGTCACGCACAGAGTGGAAATCGTATCGGCAACGGAGACCGTGGACCTGGGCACCATAGGAGAACTTCTAGGTTTCGAGAACAACACCAAACTCGAAGCTGGCATCAAGCACACGGCAGTCAATATTCCTAAATTTCTAGCCATCGAAACTCTGAACGTTCACTGCAACGTGGCGGAAGGCATGATCACGAAATCCTCGGACGGGGAGCTGCTGGGAAGTCACAAGCAGACAGGAATCATAGCTACGTTCAAACCCAGTTCCGAATTCATGGAACCGATCATCTACACACCCTCTTCGCCGATCTATTTTCCAGTATGCCGCAACCGCATAGACGACATAGAGTTGGTGGTGACAAACGAGAAAGGAGACGTGGTGGATTTCGCAGGTGCCACTACGACGGCCATCGTGGAGATCAACGTATAATAAATAACACACATAGTGAAAATGGAGCAAATCGAAAGTTACGAATTGCAATCTTTCCCTCCCAACCGTCGCACGTTCGCCAATCTCAACGAAGCAAACAGGGAGATCGAATACGACGTGGACGTAGGCGATGGGTTCGTTCATCCTCACAGAGCGGACCTCTACCTTCAATTCGACGTGGTGAAGAAGGAAAACGGAGATGCGTTTCCGCCCAATGCAAATTTGATACTCGTGGACAACTTCGTGCCTCACCTGTTCTCGCAGGTGGAGGTGAGGAAACACAACACCGTCATAGACAGAATAGATTATCCAGGCATCACGTCGACGGCAGTGGGAACATTGAAATTATCCAAAACAGACGCAGCATACTACCAGGCGGGAGGATTCGAAGCGGGGACCAAAATATCGACTAAAAGTCACACGGTGCTTTTTCCCATGCGTCTGCTGCCGGGATTCTTCTCGGACTACAAGGAGATCATGTGGAAGGGAGGATTGCGCGTCACGTTTCGAAGAGCGGCCAACGACAACGACGCACTGATGCGATACACCAACTTGAACGCCGACGGCACGCCGATAGCCAACACATTACCTGAAGCGGCCAAGTGCGTCATCCGGAGCATGGAATTGAGAATGCCGATCGTAGAATACGAAACAAACTACGCCCTCAAGTACAAAGCGGAGATCTTGAAGAGTCCGCAGGTACCGATTCACTTTCACGGTTACCAGTGCGTGCAGAAGATGGCGTCGGGAAGTCACATGGAATTCGACGTGACGACGCAGTTCAACAACATACAGTTCGACATGCCAGATTTCGTCGTCGTGCTCTTTCAGACCGGGCGCGATAACAACCAGGAAAAAAATTCCAGCATGTTCGACGACTGCAAGATCAAGAATGTTTATCTGAAGAATGGCAGAAACGAAGTGTTCCCGCGCGAGAATTACAACCTCGACATGACCAAAGACGATTACCTCAAACTTTACGAAGCTTACACCTCTTTCAAACGCGTGACCGAGGGAAGCATGGACATGTACTACACGCCCAGCGAATTCAAAACCCGCAGACCCATGTTCGTCATCAATACCACGAAGAGGAAGCAGGTGGTGGTCAACGATCGAACCAACATCAAGGTCGTCTGCGAGTTCCACGACGCGCTGCCCGAGGACACCGTATGCAGCGTTATCCTGATTGCAGAGAAGTCCTTCGTCCACGACGTGAAGAACGAGAGGGTCACAGAGCAGTTTTAACAAGTTTTTTACATTTTTTTCTTGCACAATAAGAAATTTTTGTACTAGCACAATCAGTTTCAATGGCACAATACGAAAATTTCACTAGTTCAGATCAGTTACAAATGTCTATTTCATTAGTTATCAGTTACAATATCTTTTTTGCACTATAGCACGAGAGACAATCAGAAAATTTGCACAAAAAAAATTTGTTGTTGTTTTTTTTTTACACGAGAAAATTAACAATAAAATTCTTTTTTATCGTTTCAGATGCTGTCGAAACATCAAAAACACATACACACACACTAGAAAAAAGCATGCAACTTTATTTGTAACACACACACATACATTATCCATCTTCATCAAAAAAATATTATAATAAACATAATTATTTTTATCTATATCTCACAATAAAACTCTATATCCAAAAATATTACAACATCAAAATAACACTAGAGTCGTTAGTACACGTTGCATGCATTACGGAGGTCCTCTGTAGGGTTTCATGGAAGTTTGGGGGAAAAAAAAAAACACGTGAAACCCTACAGAGGTGCGGTAATCTAGAGCCGCAGCCGTTAGAACCTTTTTTGGTTGGGCACCACGCACCCTGGCGGGGTTAGGGGCCAGGCATCCTAAAAACAACAATTATTTATTTGTTTGTTTGCATCACAATACAGGTGCGCGCGCGCGTATGTGCAGCACATCGTTCCCGCGATAAGGTTTTTACAAAAATCCCGATATACATTAGCGCCCCGGGACTTGGAAATAAGGCATATTCGCTCACCACTGTTGCCAGCTTAGTCTCCCTCTTTATCTTACGGCAACATTGGCATCTCTATTTTTTTTTTTAATTGCAGGTGGGTTGCCAACACACTCTAGTTAATAATGCTACATATTATACACGCACACACGCACACACATACTGTGTTGCCATCTCTCTTTTACGGCAGTATATATTTGTTGCCGGCTCTATTGCACAGTGTGTGTATGTTACGCCAGTGTATAAATTGGCTAAACCCTTATCAAGTAAGAAAAACTATAGGTAGGTGTTGGCAGCATTGTCGGTTGTTTAACTCTTCCCTCTCTCTCTTTTTTTTTGTAAAAAAAAAACCATGGTAGAAATACCAGTAGGTTGGCAACCTTGATTTATGCAATTAATTAAAGCAAGCCTCAAGCCTCAAGCAAGATTGCCAGCTCCTTGCTTTAGGTTAGGTTAGACCAAAATAAAAACCTTGGTAACTTTTCGAGTAAAATATTGGCAACACTGCAAGACAAGCCTCAAGCATTGCCAGCTCCTTGCTTGAGGTTAGGTTAGACCAAAATAAAAACCTTGGTCATTTTTTTCGAGTAAGAGGTTGGCAACACTGCGAGCCCCACCGAGCCCCAGCTGGCAACACTGCAAGAAAAGCCTCAAGCAAGATTGCCAGCTCCTCGCATTAGGTTAGATTAGCCCAAGAAATAAAAAAACCTTGGTAACTTTTCGAGTAAGAGGTTGGCACCGAGCCCCACCGAGCTCCAGCTGGCAACACTGCAAGAAAAGCCTCAAGCAAGATTGCCAGCTCCTTGTTTGAGGTTAGGTTAGACCGAAAAAGAAAAACCTTGGTTATTTTTTCAAGTAAGAGGTTGGCAACACTGTGTACCTCACTATACCTCATTTTCGGTTGTGGTACCGGCCTTACTGTTCTACTGTGACGTATCCTATATAACTTAAAGTCACATGCTCTTCTGTTACGACGCGACCATAATTCTTCACTCCTCTCTTCTCATAAATTCTTCTCTGGTCCTTCCTGCCATCAAAATGCAATCCAATCAGAGTATCCAAACTATCAGCAGCTGTTTTCCTGACTTCACTTCTTTCCCTTCTAACCTTGCTCCCATCTATCACTTTAGAAACATCTGCATCACTAATAACACCTACATGTTGAAGAACTGCACTAGCAATTTTAGCTGCACTTCTGTCAGATATGCGATGTCTGTCACACTCTCTAGCAAAATTCTTAAGAGGCAACCGCATTTGAGTTTCGTTTGAGGTTAATGAGGAATTCGCTGAAGTGGAGGGCATTTCCGATTTGGTTTTAAGTACTTTACTCGCGTCGCTGTCAGTATCTCAACCTTCTTCCTCCAGTTCAGTTGATGGACTTGATTGAGGACTACTAGTAGCAGCATTGACACTACAGCTTGACAAATGTTTCTGAAGTCTTGCTTCTTCCATAGCTTATCTTGCTTGCTTCTTCTGCAATTCTTTGGATTTTTTTAAATCTGTTTTTCCAATGAATATTTTTCTCGTTGTTGTTTCTTCCAAAATAAATTCTCTTTCTTGAATAGGTACTTTCTTCTCTCTAGAACAAACACAGGTTGAAAAGTCTTTACACTTGCAACACGATATGTCAAATAATGTAGAGTTAGCATGTGAGCAATACAATGCTTTCTTTCTTGTAGTTTTCTTCATTTTGTCTACTCTTAAAGGGCTTTAAGAGATTTCGATAGTGTTCGTGAGTTTCACTTTTGCAACGACTTGCTGATGTGACACTGATGGCAATGAAGCTTTCCTCAAAATTCCTACCACTTGGCGAGATACATTTTCACTAATTTCTGAAACATGAGGTTCCTGAGTTTTTCTCATTTTGCTTTTAAAGGCGGATATGAAGATATATATTTTCATCACATCCAGAATTCTCCATGTATCTTTCAATACGCGAAAACTTAGTAGAGCTTGGGGAACCAGAAGAAATTGACTTAGAGAGCTGATTTTTTTTATTTGACTATCTGATACCAAAATGCAACTTTTCTGACTACAGGCATTTGGAACTTAAAAAAAAATTAACTCCACCCTACTGATCATCCCACGCTTAACAGTTCATAAGGTGCTGCATAAACATCTTCGTCCGTATGCATACAAAGTGCAAATTGTTCAGGTGCTATCAACTTCCTCACATCTGACATGCTAGTGTGCACAAGGATCTTGAACCAGTATAGACATTTTGAGGGTTACGAAAGGAACTCACGAAGAAGTGCATTGAATGTTAAAAGAAAACTAGCTTCATATTGTACGAGTGCTATAGTACATACTTCAAGTATAATGAATAAAAATATATGATGATTACAACTGAAAAGTAATTTCTGCATATGGTGAAATTTTAAAACTACATTTTAAAAAGTAAGAGTGAATAAATAGCTGCTGATGCTGAGAATTAAACTAAAAGATGTTGAATGAAGAACCTTAACAGAGGATTTAATTTACTTACAAATAAGAGCAATACAAAATCGTAGAAACTCAGATCTGACCAAAGGAGTTATCAAAATATGTGTTTATAATGTAATCCTGCGGTGGTGTGACACCTAGTTGATTTAACAAAAAATAATCTAAGATGAAATTCGGTGATGTTGCAGAATGGTGGAATGCTGAGAGCCGTTTCGATGAAAGCAGAAACGGACTTTATAGAACTAAGACCAGTGAATCAAAATAATTGTAAAAAGTGTTATTTTTACCCTTTTACATTTTTTTAACAATTAGTGTTAGTCCGTGTTTCTACATTCACAAATAACTAATATTTACTTTATTTCTATTGCGTACAAGTTTATAAAATTAACAGGGAACTATTGAGATTAAGAACGCTGTACCAATGTGGATATTTGTTTTACGTTGTTGATTTCGATTCGTTTTTGTTATATGTAAGAAGATTGACTTAAAATGTCTTGTGTCAGAAATCGAAAATGAGTATATATATCAAATGTGATAAAGTGAAATAATATTTTGGAAGTTGAGTTGTGTTGTTTAATTCTTGCAATGTAAGGGTAAATTTCTCGTATCGGACAAACGGATTTCTTCAAATTTACAGGAGAAATTACTTACCGAATGCAGTTTCTTTAGACTTGTGGAAGTTCGGGGAAGTGTTTTCTCGCATGGTTCATTGAATTTTGCCGGTAAATCATCTATTTTTCGATATAAATGTGTGAGCGATGCACGAAAGCTCTTGCATCCATTTACTTCCAGGTGGATGTAGCCTGTGTCTGATGACGTAATCCCGGTCAGTGTTTCCAAATACGTGTTTTTGTAACTGAAGAAGGTACGTTTCCGCAAATGGTTTGTGGGGCTATGTGTCAATGGTTCGTGGGGCTATGTGTAAATGGTTCATGGGGCTATGCGTCAATGGTTCGTGGGGTTATGCGAGAATGGTGTGTGGGGCTACGCATATTTTTTTCGAAACCAATTTTTCACTATTATAACCTATAGTGACCCTACCTAACCTAACCTTAGAGGAAATGGTTCGTGGGGCTACGTAGGTATTTTTGGGTGTAGTAGGGTGGAAACACTGCATTCCGAGTACGGTAGTGAAACTGTGACCGCCATTTTGCTTGTTACCGAAGGCAAAAGGAAACGAAGAAAACTTACTCGATATGTCCGTGAAATAAGCGAAATGCCACCTTCAGCAATGTTTCTCAATGCAGGATACGTAAGAACGAATATTCAAATTAAATGAACTAGCAAATTTCAGCCGTTTGTCCGATACGAGACATTTACCCAATGTAAGTATAATAACATTATGAAAACCAGTTGAGCGCTGAGGACTAGCAATTTAATTTTAAAATTATGTTAAAGTCTGCTCATCCTTCGCATACAATATATATTCAGTGTGAAGTATCGTTGCACATTATATGTGTGTATCATACAGTGTATTTCTACGCAGCACCTAGCGTACTAGTTCGGAGCCAAAGCTGGGAAAGAGGGTGTGAGTGCAACCATTTAACTTTTCTGAGCCAGTGTGCAAAGTTTCCCTCAGCTCGAAAACATTTCTTATTCATGCGTCTCCCCCAGCCGGTGCAAATGTAAAAAAAGTCGGTAGATGAGCGAGAATAATTACAATGGGCCGAAAAGAACTTTGAGCTTTATGCTTCCTCCCGCCCTTCCAAGGTAATCGTAAGAAGGGGAAAGGGAGTGAAATTTCCTCAATGCGAGAGGTTGGAAGTAATATTTGTGTGGACGAGATAAACGAACGCCCGAGAAATACTGCTTATTAAGAGACGGCACACAGAGGAAATGAAATGCACTGATTTCCCGATGACGTCTCAAATGCTAGAATCCTGCTAAAATATATTCTTCATAAGGTAAATAGTGCGAGAATGACTGCATTTTCATCACAATGCTTCCCCGTAAAAAAATCTAGCTCTGAGAATCTCATCGCCTGTAACAGCTAGCTAGCTACGGGTAATTCCCGTTGAAGCCCCAGAAAGAGGAACACACTAAACACCCTTGGCCCCTTGTCTTTTTGTTATTTGGCCTCCTCTTTTATACTGCAACATTTGACTAATCGTAACGAACAGTATGACTGATTGATTGATTAATTTAGTTTGATTTACAACTACTTAGAATTCTTGCCCGGCTAGTATCTAGAAATATATTTCGAGGTGGGGGTCCGATCCAAGTGTCTCATAAATAATAATAATAACGTTCCCATTAAATTAATTGTAAATATATTAATTCAAATAACATTAATGAACTATATATATTAACATTGTAGCTATTGCTATTATTACATGAACAGGTAAATAGACCTTATAATAAAAGCACGTCATCATCTAGTTTACTAGTCGACACCAGGGGTCTCCGGTTCGAATCCCGGTCTGGCCATGGTTGTTTGTAAGTGTCCATTCATCATTTTCATCATATCATCACTCATCCCCATCTTCGCAAATTAGTCAAGAGTGGCACAATAAGAGAAGTAAAATAAAGCAAATCAATCTAGTTTACGTGAGTTAAGGTAGCCAAATTTGCATAAAAACATGTTCACTGTCAAGGAAATTAATGTCCAAAAGATGAAGAACTGAATATTTATTGAATAACAAAACAGGATGTTAGATCTATTTGACGAAAAGTAGTGTGCATTCATTTTTTGGTACTGTCAATCAAAGACATATGATCACAATTAATAAATAACCATCTATTAATGTTAAATTGGAATATCATCCTCTTTCGGGGGGAGGAGCTTCGGACCACCTGGACCCAACCCCCTAAATACTTCCTTGATTCCTGCCACTTTTGGCTAATCGTGAAGATGAGGATGAATGTGATAATCGCATGATAAGAGGAAGAAGAAGAATTTGTATTTTATAGAATGTTATTGATTGGTTGTCATAGTAACCGTGTGTACGTGAATGGCTTCCATGCATTAAAGTTATATTGTTTAATTTTGAACCTACGTGTTTGTATGTCTTGTGCATGTATAGATAAGAAAACACACACACAACAAGGCATACATCTATGGCGAAGTCGTAAAGGATATTCTTAGTGATTCTTCGTGAGAAGAAGTATGGATGAAGACGTCACGAAGAGTACGCGACGATTATTATTCCAACATAGGTTTATGCAAGATGAAATTGTGTCGGCTTGATCAATTTTTATGGTAAGATCCAAGATTGCACGGTTTGTGTATTATTTACAATAATTGTACAAGGGCAAGTTTAAATCAGTGTGATACGGATTGTGTCTACGATATTGTGATATTAAGTTGTCCACAATTATGAATATGTTCGACTTGAATTTATTCTCTGAGTTCCGGCCAGATGCGAAACAAATAGAAGATTATTTAACGAGGTTTTATTCTCTGTCCATAACGTTTAAGCAGGTTGTCCTTGAGTGTCGAATACGTTTGCAGTTCGACTGGTTCAGGTCCAAGGATAGTTTTCAACACTATAAACGTTTCAGACCCTGTAACTGCAATCAGTATGGGTACTTTTCTGGCTTCATTAACATCATGAGCCAAACAAGACTGTTCAAACCTCATTAAATAATCTTCTATTTCTTTCGCATCTGGCCGGAACTCAGAGAATAAATTCAAACCGAACATATTCATAATTGTGGACAACTTAATATCACAATATCGTAGACACAATCCGTATCACACTGATTCAAACTTGCGTGTGTACAATTATTGTTAATAATACACAAACCGTGCAATCTTGGTTCTTACCGTTGAATTTGATCAAGCCGATACAATTTCTTCTTGCGTAAACCTATGCTGGAATGATGATCGTCGTATACTCTTCGTGACGTCTTCATCCATACTTCTTCTTACGAAGAATCACCAAGAATATCCTGTACGATTGCGCCATAGATGTAAGCCTTGTTGTGGGTGTGTGTTTTCTTATCTATACATACACAAGACATACAAACACGTCTTCAGAATGGTGATGAGATAAAATGGATGAAAGGGCAGTCACAAACATACAGGGAAAACACAACACGAACTCTACAGAGGATTATCGCGGCTTCAGGAACCGGCGCCAGAGCTTCCAATTGCAGTCTAGCGTGGAAGTGGAAGTTATTTTGACATTTGGGTGCTTTATGAAACGGTCATGCCCTTACACCTCACAATTAGGATGAGTAATGATTAGATTAAAATAAAAAATACTCACAAACAACAGCAAATACCCGGACTAGAAACCGGGAACTTCCGTTGCGAGATCAAATGTCGACCACTTAATCCGTTAGGCCAGGCGACATGGGCTCACCAAGTAAGATTAACTAACCACTCCTAGATATTAACAACAAAATTACACTAAAAATATGTATATGTACAAAGCATGATTTTTTTCCATCATAGATGTCAGGCAAAATTGTTAAATTTTGTTAATTTAAAAAAAAACACCTAGGGCTAAAAAAATTGACAATTATTGATCTCGTTTTAATATACAGTAGTAGTGTAAAAGTATATAATATAAGGACAAAAATTGTACAAAAGAAGAGGTTTTTTGATTAAACAGCCCGATTTGCCTACACTTAAAACTATGCCAAGATGCCCTTAATCCCTATTTCTTCAAGTGTGATATGCTCTTAATTCCAAGAATTCTGAATTCTAGTGTAGAAAAGAAGAACCCTCAATAGACAGATTTGCCTACACTTAAAACTATGTCAAAAAGGGCATATAGCCCAATCGGCCATGTGTGTACATTTTTAAATCTAAAGAATTTTGAATTCTAGTGTAGAAATGAAGAACTCCCCTTAGACAGATTTGCCCATGTGTGTAAAAGCTACATCTCTCAGTTTGTTGTCCATAAACTTGTCAAAAATATGCCCCCCTTGATATTGTTTTGACTATACTTAAAACTAGGGCAAAAATGCTTATATTCTCATCCTCTACAACTTACAGATCAATACAATAGGACAAGGGCAGGCAAGCAAATTGGTTTCATGTTTTTTCTAATCTTTGATCAGTTTCATGTCCTGGCCAGCAATAAATTATGCACGCCTGGGAGATTTTATATGCTTGCATGCTTGAGATAAATTCTACACTGTGCCCTTTCAGGGAAAATTCCCCATACATGCCATCATGTTATTGACTCCAAGGGAAATTCTTAGTAAAAAGAACATTGGCCTCTTGCATGTTGTCATATATGCCTGAATTGGATTCAGGTTTTGCTTTGTTCTGATAATATATACCCGAGTGAGACTTACAGAATATTCATTGCACAGTTCAAAGTCCAACTTTGAATTGTATTTAGCTGATATATAGCTCATAACTCCTGGGTTCTGATGCTCAATAGAATATGGACATAGTCCCATGCCTTATATGCTTTATAATCAAAGGCTTCTGGGTTTAAGACCTCTCTATGGAGAAGTGCTAGTGTTGTTGCCTTGTAATCAAGAGGCCCCCAGGTCTGAAACCTGGTAGAGTGTGTGGGCCTCCCCTGATGGCAAAGTGTTGGTATTATTGCCTTGTAATCAAGAGGCTCCGGGTTTGAGGCTCTGGTAAAATGTGTAAGATTGAAATACATGTGGCAGAATAATATCCCCACATGTGATATTTTGAGAATATTTATTGCTAGCTGATATACAGCTGAGGTTTGAAACCTGGTAAAGTGTGTTGTACAACAGCATAATAGAGCAAAACTACTCTATATTGGGGATCACCAGAGCCTAGTTACTGCTGTTGTCTGGGTATAAAAGCACCAGCTCAGCCACTAACTGCTGTTATAATTGTTTTGGCATATTGTCCATAGTTCTGTTTTTTAGACCAAGAAATTTTATATAAACAAACAACAAAAAATGCCAAATCAAAAATATTGCAATCAATGCAATAAAAATATATCTAGTTCTAATTGGGCTAGGCATCGCCATATTTGTAACCCTAAGAAATGCAGAAAGACCACAAAAATGTGTCCAAGATGCCATAAAATATTAAGCAAGGCATATTACAAAAGGCATAAGTGTAATTCTTATGTACAGTCATCAACATTGCCCCCACAACCATCTACATCTGGTCTGAAAAGGAAGCATGAAACACCTGTTAATGCTAGACCGGCAAAGCAACCACGCTATGCATCACATATCCATAGCAGTTTTGCTGGCCAACTTAGGGATTACCGGTTTGTATCAGAGCAAAAATGTGGTATTAAGAATTTTTTGAACAGTATAAATCCTGATGTGCAGGCAATTCTAAATGCACAAAATGGCTCTTATAAGCTGTCTCTCAAATTGTTTACACAATATAAGAAACCAAATGGCACAAAATTTACACAGCCCCACATAACAGAAACTGTACCTGTATACTCAAATACAAATTCAGACAAAATAATAAGCAGTTTGATAGATCAATTGAATATTAAACACTCTGAATTTGCAACAAAAGAGTCAGGATGGAGCCTATGCGGTTCTTCACACAAGCTCTATGTTAATATTTCTGAATTCAGCCCATTACAAGGATCTACATATCTGCCATTACCTGCCAATATTAAAAACAAAAGAGCCGTGGTTAATATAGAAAATAATGATGAGAAATGCTTTCTGTGGTGTATTTTAGCTGCTTTGTTTCCAGTTTTAAGGCATCCTGAGAGAATAAGTTATTATAAACAACATGAACATGATTTTGATGAAGCAATGGAGGGTTTAGAATATCCAATGTCTGTTCAGAATATTGATAAATTTGAAAAAAAGGCCAGGGATATCAATGATAAACAATTATCTATTAATGTTTTTATTTGTTCTACTGGCCGTGGCAATTGCTTGATAGCACCTCTCAGAATCAGTACACTTGATGATGATTCTGCTGTTCCGATAGATCTGCTCTTAATTGAAGGGGAAGATACATATCATTACACTCTGATACATAAATTTGAAGCTTTAGTCAGAAAACAATTAGACAAATCTACGACAATATTCAAGTTGTGCAGAAGATGTTTGACTGTATTTGATGGTAAAAAAAATAATAAATGGGGTTTGTAAAGTGAATACAGAAATTGCTAAAAACAAGTTAATTGAGCATCTGAAATACTGTGGCAATCATAAACCTGTTCATATGGTGATGCCTAATCCAAGTGAAAAAAACAATTTTAAAAAATTTGAAGCCTTGTTGGAACACCCAGCATATATAGTCTGTGATTTTGAATCAAACCTCAAACCCCTTGCATTCTGCAGCCCAGATCCTGATGAACCTTCAATTACACCATACCAGTTACATGAACCTTCTAGTTTTTATTATGTGGTTGTACAGGATGGGGTTGTTAGTAAAGAATATTTATACATGGTAGCAGATGCCATCAAAGAATTTGCACATAGAATAGAAAATGAGTGCCATGACATAGCATCTAATATCTTATTAAAATCAAAACCCATGTTGCCTTTAACAGAGAAACAGAATGAAGATTTCAACAAGGCAGAAAAATGCCCGGTATGTGATTCTGAATTTTCAGATATAAATATCAAGGTACATCACCATTCCCATACAGATGGTAAATTCTTAATGGCCCTGTGTAATAGCTGTAATATTAAGATCCAGAGACCAAAATTTGTCCCTATATTTTGCCATGGTGCATCCAATTATGATTTCCATCATCTGATCAGGTACGAGGGGTTTAACAAGCAGAATTTAAATATTTTAGCAGAAAATAATGAGAAATATATTGCTATTAGCAAAATAATTAAAGTTAATGGTGTTTCTTTTCACTTAAGATTTCTTGATTCATACAGAATTCTGTCTGCTAGCCTGGCTACACTGGCCACTCAATTATCTGATGATCAATTCAAAATCACATGTGCTTTGTTTCCAAATCAGGACCTGAAATTAATTAGGCGGAAGGGTGTATATCTATATGATTATGTTACAGATTTTTATAAATTTGATGAGTGTTCTCTGCCACCACAACAAGAGTTTTACAGCAAAATCAGAGGATCTGGATTCACTGATGATGATTATCACCATGCCCAGTTGATGTGGAACAATTTAAAATGCAAGTCATTTGGTGATTATCACAAGGCATATTTAAAACTTGATGTGACCCTCTTAGCTGATATACTTCAGGCATTCAGAAAATCTTCCATGCAAAATTATAAGCTGGATCCAATGTATTTTTACAGTGCGCCAGGCCTAGCATGGTCTGCAATGTTTTTGAACACTAAAATGCAATTGGATCTGATCCAAGATCAAGATATGTATCTGTTTATGGAGCAATGTATAAGAGGGGGCATGGTGCAATGCTCTCAGAGATATGCCAGAGCTAATAACAAATATATTCCTGATTATGATCCAGCACTGCCATCAAATTATATACTGTATGTAGATGCCAACAGCCTCTATGGTTATGCTATGATGAAAAAACTGCCATATGCAGGGCTTGAGTGCGTTGAAGATTTCAATGTTGAAGATCTTAAGGATTTTGATGACAGTAACTATGGCCTGTTCTTAGAGGTTGATCTGACAATTCCTGATAATTTACACAACACATTTTCTGATCTGCCCCAATTCCTGAGGTTCAGTGCTCACCTGGCTCTAAACAGAAGAAACTGATAATGACTCTAGAGCCAAAACAGGGTTATGTCATATATTACAAAAACCTCCAGTTCCAGATGAAACATGGTGTTCAAGTGAGCAAAGTTGGCAAAGTTTTGAGGTTCAGGCACTCAAGATGGTTGAAGCCATATATTGATACAAACACAGAGCTTCGAACATCTGCAATGAGCCAATTTGATAAAACTTTGTATAAATTGATGGTCAATTCTGTGTATGGCAAAACAATAGAAAATGTCAGAAAACATATTGATGTTAAAATAATTACTGACCCCAGCCGGAGCAAAAAATTGATTGCAACGCCTAATTTCAACTACAGAAGAATTTATGATGAAAATATGGCACTTTTTAATATGAAAAAAACAAAGATTAAGTTTGATAAGCCTATTTATGTAGGGGCTGTAATATTGGAATTGGCCAAATTACACATGCTGGAGCTCTATTATAATGTGTTGAAACCTTTTTATGGTGATTGTGTAAAATTGATGTACATGGACACAGATAGTTTTGTTCTTGATATTCAAACAGAAGATGTTTATCAAGATATAGCACAGCCTGAATTGTTTAAATATTTTGATACCAGTGAACATTCAAAAATTCAACACCACAACAAAAAGGTGCCTGGCAAGTTAAAAGATGAGACACTTGGTGATGTTATTGCGGCATTTGCTGGGTTAAGTGCCAAGATGTACAGCTTTGAAACATGTAGTGGTGCTGTTGCAAAAAAGCCAAGGGCATTGGCAGAGTAATTGTTGACAAAGAGCTTGAATTTGAAGATTACAAAAATTGCCTCAAATCATGTAGCACAATCAGAACATCAGAAAATAGAATTCAGAGTGTGGATCACTTGTGTACTACAAATATTGTAAGAAAAGTGGCTCTGGACCCACATGATGATAAGAGATGTATTTTGTCATGTTGCATACATACTCTACCATGGGGTCATTGTGATTTGAAAAGTGGGAATCAATGCCCAATTACAGAGCATGATTTGAAATAAATAAACATGCCTATGAACTTATTTGGGTTCAAAAAACAGGCTATTATGGACCTGCCAACACCACAACCCTCTTCTGATATAATATCTAAACTAAGTGCTTTGTTAATTATTCATCTGAACAGCATACTTACAGATGTTGATGATGAAACAGGTAAAGCATTGTACATATTTAACAATAATTTAAATTATTACCAATTACCTGTAGGTGGACAATTACAATTTATTACAACCCCTGAGGGTAATGTCAAGATTTGAATAGGGAGAAATATTTATAGAATTAAGCACTCAAACATGATTTCTGGCACTGTTTATACTGTTTCTGCTGGTGACTGCTTATATATTGAGGTCCCGGGATCCTATGACAAGCTTATACCCTTTTTTATAGAATTAAGAATTAGATATTCAATAATAAATAACCGCTAAAACAAAAATGCCTAATGATATATTTGGCCATACAAGACATGAAGATCACAGTGATGAGATTCTGATGCTTGATGTCAAAGTCAAGAAATTAAGAAGTGATTTACAAGCTTTACAAACCACACTCAATACCAGTCTTCAACTAGAAATTACAAATTTGCAATCACAATGCATGGACCCTCTTCTTAAAATTGATTCTGAACTCAAATTATTGCTTCAGAAATATACTGATTTGGCCACATTGGATAATTTTCAAAGTTTAGAAGAAGCTGTAGCAGCTCTTGAAGCCAAATTTAAGACCAAGGCCACCAACTCTGAGCAATTGAAACAACAATTGGAAGAGCAAATAAATAATGTCCAGGCACAGCTCCAAACAATTGTCAAAAGCATAAAATCACAAGAAGATTTTGATCTAGTGCTTTCCACTCTAAAGGAACAGATTCAATCACTACAGATACCTAATCTGGACCCCTTGAACAATGCCATAGCTGAGGTTAAAGAAAAAATTGAGACACTTGAAAATTTTATGAACAACTTGCCATCTTCTGATGCTTTGAGTGCAATAACTCGGAGTGTTGCCAATATTAAGCTGCAACTTGAAACATATGAAGATTTTAAAAAAATTCAAAGTACCATAACCCATCTTGAGGGTACAATAGCAGCAGTGCAAAGTGATTTGACAAATGTACAAGAATCTCTAGAATCTCGCCTGCCTGGTATTGTAGATACCCTTGCCAGTGTCCTGCAACAGATCACAAAAATTGAAAACCTCAACACTGAATCTGAGTTATCTCATTTTCATCACTTGATCGATGATATCCAAACAAAGCTTGAAATTTTACAACAATCAACACCCACTCAGGCAGATATAGCCCTGCTCCAAAATGCTATGCGTGGTGTGGTTGATGCTTCTGAATTAAATGATGTGAAATTGGCACTTGAATCTTTGCAAAATACAGTATCAAATCTGCCTACATCACAGGAACTTAAAAATATTAAGAGAGCTGTGAATCGCATATTGAAATTAGAAGATATCAAGAATATCCAGACAGAGATCAAACAACTCACTCAGACAGTGGCCACTCTACCAACCAATCAACATATTAATGAACTGCATGCCCTGTTTGAGGATATCAGAAGACAGGTCCATGATCTTCCTGCTCAAAATTCAAAATTGGTAGTTGTTGAAAATTTACAGCAAATTGTAGCTAATATCAAGCAACAGCTAGGGACCATGGAATCCAATCAAGCAAATGCTTTGTCTGTTTTTGCCACCCAGCTTCAAGAAATTGTGCAACAATACAAGAAACTTGTTGTGGACATAAAAATCAAGCCAGGCCATGATGATGTTGTTAGGACCATCAATGAGCACCTTGAATCTGTAACAAGTAGATTGCTTACAGCAGAAAAAGAAATAACCGGCATAATCGAGAATCCTAAACATACAGTAATTCTTGAATTGTACAGCATCCCCAACAAAGAATATGATTCACCATTTACACCAGGTGGCAAAATATATGTGCTGTCCCCTGCACAATTTTATTACCAGTTTTTTGTTGGGGGCACACTTAGATCAATCAAGATCAAATATTGGCTTCAACCACAGGCACAGCACTACCCTATCTTATCAATAACAAATGCTGATAACAAAGCAAAAATCACCAGTGTTGAGTTAGAGGATTTTACAGACCCCAATACATTAGAAACAAGTAGTACAGGTGGCCCGGTTCTAAATCCTCATTTGGGGCTCGAATCATCATGTGGGGCTCGCAGTGGTGCCAACTCACCCCCCGAAAATTTCACCAACTGATATTTTGAAGCCTTTCATGGTGTATGTTAACCTCACAAGCAGTGTTGCCAACTCGGCGTAGCCTTTTATGGTGTATGTTAACCTCACCAGCAGTATTTCCAACTCGGCGTAGCCTTTCACGGTGTATAATTTTTTTAGCTTTTTTTTTGTGTGTGAGTGTACATGTGTTCGGGCGAGGCGTAGCTTTTTACGGTGTATGTTAACCTCACCAGCAGTATTTCCAACTCGGCGTAGCCTTTTATGGTGTATGTTAACCTCACAAGCAGTGTTGCCAACTCGGCGTAGCCTTTTATGGTGTATGTTAACCTCACAAGCAGTGTTTCCAACTCGGCGTAGCCTTTCACGGTGTATAATTTTTTTAGCTTTTTTTTGTGTGTGAGTGTACATGTGTTCGGGCGAGGCGTAGCCTTTCACGGTGTATGTTAACCTCACAAGCAGTGTTGCCAACTCGCTTTACAAAAACACTCGCTGAAATGGCGCTTGCTGAAATAGCGCTCGCTAAAAATGGGCGCTCGGGGTCAGTTCTCGGAGAGAGGTTAATTTAACCTAATTTTTTTTTACCTCTGTCTTCCACATGTATGTAATGCGATTTGAGGAGAAGAGGGTGAATTAACCTTATGGCTGACAATGTTCTATAAAATAACAATTCCTATGAACTCTGTAAATTTCCGAACATATGTTGTATTCACACTTTTACATATCTTCGAGTGTACATTACAAATCTGCAAACAGATTGTGGCTAACTCGTACTGTTTAAGAGATGAACCTACTTCCGGTTGCTATTTTGGATTTCCGAGCATAGGTTGTATTCATACTTTTACTTATTTTCGAGTGTACATTACAAATCTGCAAACAGATTTTGGCTATCTCGTACCGTTTAAGAGATAAACCTACTTCCGGTCGCCATTTTGGATTTCCGAGCATAGGTTGTATTCACACTTTTACTTATCTTCGAGTGTACATTACAAATCTGCAAACAGATTTTGGCTATCTCGTACCGTTTAAGAGATGAACCTACTTCCGGTCGCCATTTTGGATTTCCGAGCATAGGTTGTATTCACACTTTTACTTATCTTCGAGTGTACATTACAAATCTGCAAACAGATTTTGGCTATCTCGTACCGTTTAAGAGATAAACCTACTTCCGGTCGCCATTTTGGATTTCCGAGCATAGGTTGTATTCACACTTTTACTTATCTTCGAGTGTACATTACAAATCTGCAAACAGATTTTGGCTATCTCGTACCGTTTAAGAGATGAACCTACTTCCGGTCGCCATTTTGGATTTCCGAGCATAGGTTGTATTCACACTTTTACTTATTTTCAAGTGTACATTACAAATCTGCAAACAGATTTTGGCTATCTCGTACCGTTTAAGAGATATTCCAAAATTATATATATATTTGATAAGCGACAACAACAGAGCCATCTCTGTACAAATGTTGGAACTCGATGAATGCTTGAGTGGAACAAGTTATTTTTTTTTCAGTACGTCAACATTTTTAATTTTTTTTGCCAGTGAATGGGTTAGGTGACTTGCAACGACGAAGGCCTTCTAGCAATACGAACTTAGCTTATGCCGGCGTAATTCGCTAAAATATCTTTAAATTTGCATATTTCTCATACCGCCGTATCTTGTTCTATTAGACCTCTTCAAGAAAATCGCCAATTAGTGAAAACTAATTGAGCACAACAGCAAAAGAGGTGCTAATAGGGCAAGCATACAATGATATGGGGATATGTGAATTGTCGGTTTCTTCGATTCAGATAAATGGATCGAATTGAAACTGGGATATTTTGCATTTTTTTTATATGATAGCTAAAATAACAGAGATTTTGATTGGCTAATAATTTATACGTGGTGTTTTCTGATTGGTTTAAGTAAGCAAAATTTCTATTGGCTGTCTAAAGCCGGAGCACAGCGCTGATTTCTCACCTTTGCTGGATTGGCAGAGGAACCCACATGGCGGGGGATAGAACCTGAACGGGCTCCACCAAAGTATAGGAGACTAGAAGCATATAATTTGGCGGAAAAACCTAAGTAAGGTCATAGAGAATATTTCAAAAAAAGATTTTTTTTTAAAAAAAAAAGTTAACAATTATATTTTGCATTGCACAGCATTGGATATTAAATAACATACCCCCAAAAAATCTCTGCATTATGCGTTCTGTAAAAAATTGCCCTACGTGCCAAACTGCTGTGTCAAGTAAACATTTTCAAAGGCACTGTCGTACTTGTGTGCCGGGAAAACAAATATGTGCGACCAAACTGTGCTCTAAGTGTGGAAAAAATATTTCTATTCCCAACTTCAAGCGACACCAGCTTACTTGCAAGAGCACTGGAACATCTCTACCGCAACCTTCCAAGCGAAAGGTAGAAGTAACCTCTCTCGATGCATCGCCACCTGCCAAACGCGTCAAGCTGGCGAAGAAAGCAGACCGGTTTGCGTTTGAGCATTTATTAGAAGACTTTGACATAACATCAGACAGCTTCTGCGATGTGCGTAGTTTTCTGGGGAGCGAGCGAGCTAAGATAATATCCATCCTCAACGATGCATTGGCCACACACTCCACTAAATTCTATGCTGTGCTATGCTGCAAGTATAAGAAACCGTCTGATAAAATATATAAATTCTTCCATGCCACAAAAGCAAAAACACTGCATCAGGCAGATGTCACTGACCTCGACAGCATCTACGACAAGTTTGTCGAGGAGCTTGTGGCAAAGCACGAGGAGCATCAGGCTGAAGGCTCGGGCGGTTCGCTGTGTGGCGACCCCCACAAACTTTGTTTGAAACTTAACAAATTCCTGCCACTGGCAGGGTCTAGCTATATTGCCCTGCCACCCGAGGTTAAAGCAAAAAAAGCTATTCTCAATATTCAGAACAAAGACACCAAATGCTTCCTCTGGTCGGTGCTGGCAGCATTGCACCCTATACCTTGGGAAAAGAGTCCACGCCGTGTTGCACACTACAAGCAGTATGAGTTGGAACTGGAGGATGCAATGGCGGGGATTGCCTACCCTGTAGAAGTCTCGCATATTCGCAAGTTTGAGGTTCGTGCTCGTGACTTGTTGGGCCTGCAATTAGCCATCAATGTTTACGGTCTCGAGAACAAACATGAGGTCTACCCCATCCGCGTGAGCAACGTGAGCAACAACAACGAGGCACGAGAAATCAACCTCCTGCTCATCAAGGACGAAACCCATCACCATTACACCCTCATTCGCTCGCTCTCTCGGCTTGTTTCGAGCCAACGGAGCAGTGATAGTCACCACGTCGAGGTGTGTCGCAGGTGCTTGTCTACATTTCGCAATCGAGAACAGCAGGATTACCGGCGCATCAGAGGTCCCAACATTGCTGCTGAGAAGCTAGCTCGCCACATGCTCTACTGTGGTACCAACAAGCCTGCACGAACTATCCTGCCCGAACCTGGTGCAGTAGAGTGCTTTCGCATGCACAGTGCTATGGTGAAGCATCCTGCTTTTATTGTAGCAGACTTCGAGGCCTTTCTTCAACCTCTGTCTAACTGCGAGCCCAACCCCGAAACATCCTCTACCATTCCTTTCCAAATCCACGAGGCCTCGAGTTACTCCTATGTTGTGGTGTGGCGAGACCAACATATTGCCTCCGAGCCCTATGTGTATCGCGGTCCCGACCCGGTCAAACACTTCCTGGAGAGAATGCAACAGGAAGCCATCAAGATAGGGAAGGTGCTGTTGGCCCCCAAGCCCATGCTGCCTCTGTCTCCCAAAGACAAGCATCAGCACGAAATAGCTCTAAATTGTCCTGTTTGCAACTCGGTCTTCACTGACGATAACAAAAAGGTCCACCACCATGACCATTATGGGACCGGAAGCTACATTGGCCCGTGGTGCAGCAGGTGTAACTTGAGAGCCAGGGACCCGCGCTTCATACCGGTCTTTTTTCACAATGGCTCGGGATATGATTTCCATCACTTGGTCACACATCTAGGGTACGACAATGCAAGAATCAATGTCCTGGCACAAAACGAGGAGCGTTATATTAGCGTCAGCAAGTGGGTGCCGATCCCCGGCGACTCAAAAAACAGGAGCATCGAGCTTCGGTTCCTCGACTCTCTGAGGTTCCTCCAGGCAAGCCTGGATGCTCTTGCTGGGAAGCTCAGAGACGACCAACTAGCCATTACCACATCAAGTTTCCCGAACTTAGATGTCGCACTCATCAGACGTAAAGGGGTCTACCCCTACGAATACGTCACCGACCCTTCCAAGTTCGAAGAAGAGTTGCTGCCTCCCCAGGATAAATTCTACAGCCAGCTGAGAGGTTCAGGTATTACCGACGAGGAGTACAAGCATGCTCAGTCTATGTGGGTCAAGTTGGGTTGCCGAACTTTTGGTGATTACCACGATGCATACCTGAAGCTTGATGTGACGCTTCTTGGCGATGTGTTCCAGGCGTTCCGGGCGACTGCGATAAACATTTACAACCTGGACCCTGTATATTTTTACAGCCTTCCTGGACTGGCATGGTCGGCCATGCTCCTGCTGACTAAAGTTAAACTTTCCCTTATCTCCGATATTGATATCATGCTTTTCATCGAGAGAGCTATCCGGGGCGGCATGGTCCAAGTGTCGCAACGCTTCGCACACGCCAACAATCAGCACATGGCCACTGGTTACGACCGCTCCCAACCATCAAGCTACATCATGTACACTGACGTGAACAACCTTTACGGGCACTCCATGATGCAGCCACTCCCAACAGGACAGTTTGAGTGGGTTGATCCTTTATACCACGACATCGAAAAAGAGTGCGACGAGTTTGGGTTTTTTGCCGAGGTGGACCTTGACTTCCCCGAGAAGCTGCAGGATACATTCTGTGACCTTTCGCCTGCTCCGGAATTCAAGTGTCCACCTGGCTCAGATCAACCAAAGCTCGTCATGGACTTGGAGCCCAAAAAGCGTTATGTGCTACACTACCGGAACCTCCAGTGGTTAATGCAGCAAGGGGTCTCGGTCAAAGCAGTTCACCGCGTGCTCTTGTTCAGGCAGTCTCCATGGTTGAAGCCGTACATCGAACTGAACACCGAACATCGCACTGCTGCCACTTCGGAACTTGATCGCGATTTTTTCAAATTAATGAACAATGCGGTATTTGGGAAGACCATGGAGAATGTGCGAAATCGCGTTGATGTGAGGTTGGTGACGAAGAAAACACAGTGTCGTCGACTTGTTGCAAGCTCGCTGTTCAGATCTCGAACAATTTACAACAAACAGATGTCTCTGATTCACATGAACCGGGGCGAGGTGCTACTCAACAAGCCCATCTATGTGGGAGCTACAGTTTTGGATCTGAGCAAGTTGTGCATGTTCGAGACATATTACGACATACTACGTGCACACTACAACCACAATATCTCACTCCTCTACACAGACACAGACAGCTTGGTGTACCATGTTCGCACGGCTGATGCGTATGGTGATATAGCCAAAGTTCCAGCTCTTGTCAAGCTCTTCGACACATCGGGCTATCCCCAGCCAAACCGGTATGGAATTCTGCCCCGAAACAAAAAAATACCCGGCAAACTCAAGGACGAGAAAGACGGGGATGTGATTGTGGACTTTGCTGGACTTCGTGCCAAAGCCTATGCGATCCGGGCTGAGGGTTCTGTAACAAAAAAGGCAAAGGGTGTAAGCAGGCAAGTGGTTCGGGAGCACCTCAAGTTTGAGGATTACCTCGAGTGCCTCAGAACAAAATCGCCCATTCTACAAAAAGAGCATCGTATCCAAAGCGTCGATCATGTGCTTACAACTAATATTGTCAGGAAAGTTGCTCTGGATGCACACGACGACAAGAGGTGTATTCTTGAATGTGGGGTCCATACACTTCCGTGGGGCCACTATCGCCTCCAAACTAGTAAGGCCTGCCCAGAGTGCAACAAAAAGTAATAGGCAATGCAAAATGAAAAAAAAAATCAATTTTAATTTACTTCAACTTCCTCGATTACATGCATGGCACAGCAAAATTAAACTTCTGGGAAACTGCTTATTGTAGTTTGTACTTGTGTATATAAAATTCCACATTTCTTATTGTGTGCTATTTTTTTAATTTTTTTTTTTTGTATCTAAAACTGTTCAGTTACTCTTTCATTCTTGACGTCATACACAAATGTTTTCTCTGCAATAAGAATGACACTGCACAGAGTATCTGCAGGCAAGGCGTCGTGGAACTCGCATACAATCTTGATGTTGGTACGATCGTTAACAACCACCTGTTTTCTTTTAGATGTGTTGATGACAAACATGGGTCTGCGAGCTATGAACTCGTCGGGGTTGTAGTACACGTCCACATTGCCGGAGGTCACTCTCTTGTAAGCTGTGTACGCCTCGTAAAGTTTCAGGTAATCATCGTTTGTAATGTTTAAGTTATAATTCTCGCGTGGAAAAACTTCATTCCTTCCATTTTTGAGGTAAACATTCTTAATTTTGCAATTATCGAACTGGCTAGAATCTTTCTCTTGGTTATTATCTTTCCCCGTCTGGAAGAGCACGACGGTAAACTCTGGCATATCGTACCGGATGCTGTTGAATTGCGTAGTAACATCAAATTCAAAATGGCTGCCAGAAGCAGGTTTCTGCACGCACTGGTAGCCGTAAAATTGGATGGGTACTTGGGGGTTCTTCAAAATATCGGCTTTGTACTTGAGACCGTAGTTAGATTCGTATTCTACCACAGGCATGCGCAGCTCCATGAACTGGATGACGCACTTGGCTGCGTCGGGTAGTGTGTTGGCAAGTGCTGCACCGTCTGCACCCAAGGTGCTGTAACGCATCAGCACATCGTTGTCATTGGCGCTTCTGCGAAAAGTGACGCGCAAGCCACCCTTCCACATAATCTCCGTGTAGTCGGAGAAGAAGCCTGGAAGCAAGCGCATGGGAAACAGTACTGTGTGGCTTCGAGTTTTGATTTTTGTATCTGCTTCGAATCCCCCTGCCTGGTAATATGCCGCATCGCTCTTGGAGAGTTTCAGTGTTCCCACAGCTGTAGAAGTAATCCCGGGGTAGTCAACCCTATCGATGACGGTGCCATGCTTTCTAACTTCCACTTGCGAGAACAGATGCGGCACAAAATTGTCCACAAGTTTTAAATTTGCATTGGCGTTAAATGCTTCCCCGTTGTCTCTCTTCACCACATCAAACTTGATATACAAATCAGCTCTGTGAGGGTGAATGAACCCATCCCCGACGTCCACATCGTATTCGATCTCCCTGTTCGGTTCGTTCAAATTGGCGAACGTGCGACGATTGGGTGGGAAAGATTGCAACTCGTAACTTTCGATTTGCTCCATGATTGTTATTTATTATACGTTAATCTCCACGACGGCGGTGGTAGTAGCTCCGGCAAAATTCACCACCTCATCTTTTTCGTTTGTCACTGCCAATTCTATGTTGTCTATGCGATTACGAGATATAGGGAAGTATATCGGTGGTGAGGGTGTGTATATAATCGGTTCCATGAATTCAGAGTTTGGTTTGAACGTAGCGATGATACCTGTCTGCTTGTGGCTGCCTGGGATGCCATCCGAGGATTTGGTGATCATGCCTTCTGCCACGTTGCAATGTATGTTCAGAGTTTCGATGGCTAGAAATTTAGGAATGTTGGCACCGATGTGCTTGATGCCAGGTTCGAGCTTTGTGTTGTTCTCGAATCCCAGAAGCTCTCCAACAGTGCCTAGGTCTACTGTTTCCGTAGCAGACACAATTTCAACTCTGTGAGTTACAGAATTTTGAGATAGCAGTATATTTCTTGGCAATTGGGCTTGCAAGGTAGACAGATTGTACTGTCCTGGCGTGATAACTATTTTTTCATTTCCAACAGTAATTTTGTTATTGTGCTCCGTGACATTGGGTATCAGGTACATGCTGTAGAATGCACGAAGAGCAATAGATTTAGGATAAATGATGTCGTCATGCAACGCGAGTTTCAAGACCGAAGTCTCGCTGGTGAGATGGAACACTCCCATGGTGTTTTAGGTACCACAATGCTTTCTGAAAATGCTCCACTGAGGGGTTATTTATTTTAGACATGTATGCGAGAACGGAAAGGCATAGGTGGCCGCAGTTAACATCGGTGAAACCCTGGATGCGTTTGTCATTGTAGTAGAGGTTGGCAACACTGAGATACTTCACCAACCTGGCAGGCGGTGTGCCACCGAACGAATCGAAAACAAATGCATTGTTATCGTTAATTTTGAGGTAGCATATCCAATGTGTACCAGGATTTTTGTAACTGTCCAGGTTGACCACGCCATACTCCTTTTTCTTCACAGCAGAGGGTAGAGAATCGGACATGAAAACACCCCTGAAGTTCCTTATTCCCAACAGTTCGATCAGAGATTCAATATCGAAGTTGGACAGGGCTTCTTCTTTTTTTTATATTTCTTCAAAGCATCGAGGTTGCTTTTTCGCTTTTTGGTCACACCTTTCCCCTTCTTTTCCATAGCCAGGTTGTGACGTTTCTGTTCTTCCAGCTCGGCCTTGTTCTTTTTTGCATCGATGACGGTTTTGGCGATGGCAGCACTGCCTCCTGCCAAGCTGCCCACTGCACCCAAAGCTGCCAAGATGGCCGGAATGCTGAATATGAAACCTCCAATCTTCTGCTGCTTCCGCGAATGCTGCAACTTTTTCAATTGTGGAGTGCTGAGCAGCAATTTTATTCCGTGTCCTTTAGACAAGCATGAACGTTTCTTCTCGCGTTGTTTCTTGGTGAGTAACCCATCGAGGGCACCCAGCGTTTTCAGATTCGAATATGGTATCTGGTACACGACGCCCTTGGGCTTCATGATGTAATTTTTTTTTTTTACGGTATGTTATTTTATATATGTTCAGAGATTTTTTGTTTTCCCTCCCGTGTAATTTTTTTACGGTATGTTATTTATATATACTTTGCAGCTATTAAACAAATTCGATTATGTGCTTTGTTTTCTTACCAAGAAGTTCTTTTGTTCCCTTGTACACGATTCGAGTTTTACTCTCGATTAAAATAGATAGCTTCTCGTCGGATAACAT
This sequence comes from Lepisma saccharinum, assembly GCF_977018435.1. NCBI lineage: Eukaryota > Metazoa > Arthropoda > Insecta > Zygentoma > Lepismatidae > Lepisma > Lepisma saccharinum. The sequence goes on from NC_139255.1 coordinate 3,725,803, forward strand.
GCTAGCGTATCGATCTGGTAAAAATAGGCTGTATTGTCCGTTGAGCAACAGACGTACTTTGGGACCATACTGGGTTGCAACAATTGAACCGGAAGTTATTGCGTAAGGTTTGTCCACTTCCAATTCCTGAATTTTTACATACTCGACTGACAAATTTAGCATTTGTTTTAATGCCTGGACGTCACTAATTTTTTCACTCATATCGAAGAAATATTTTTTTTTGGTCTCGTAGATTTTTTACAGTGTGTTATTTATAGAAAAAAGTTTCGGCATTGCCTAATGCGATGAGGTGATCGATGATCCTACTGGTTTCTGCATTTGAAGCGTACCAGTCGTCTGTATATCGTCTCCTCCCCTGTCTCCACTCGTGAAGTTCGTCCATCTTATCAGCCAATTTTTCATCAGCAGCCCGAAAAAGAGCATAGGGAGAAGAAGAAGATTTTACACCGCTTATTTTTCTCAGATAATCCAGAAGTAGCATTTCACAGGGCAAGCGAAATTGTGGTGTTATTTTAACTAAATCAATAAGCTTTTTAACATTCTCGTGACTATCGTCGAAAGTAAATGTAAATATTTTGTATAACACTTCTGTTGGTAAGTCTGTTATATGCGTAGACATTTTTTACTGTATGTTATTTAATTACAGCCCCCACCCCAATTTTCGTTTTGTATTCATGGCAATGGTCGTGCCCAATGCTGCAACCTGTTCACCCAGCGAGGCGTCTCTGCTGACGAGTCTCCCGAACGCAGCATGCTCCAATTTTCTATCAGCATCGTGACGCGCATCTAAATTCGTATATGTGTTGTAAGCAATGTCGTGATCCTTGCATGCAGCATCCAGCAGATTTACCCCCTTGTCTCCTCTCTCCAGTCGCCGTTCCAGTTTAGTACCCGGTCCGCAGTATTGGTAACCTGGTAGGTGCATCTCGAAGGGTAGCTTGTTGATGATGTCGTTCACGAGACCTCGACCCTCGGCCACATTCCAGAATTTTGGTGGCAGGGTGTTGATGATTTTGATAAGGTAACCTATACCTTTGTTGTCGTTGACAATAAAGTTGCTAAGCTTGGTGCTAATCATGTCCATGATGCCCACCTTCTCGTTGTGGAAGTTGCGATTGCCTGCATTTTCTTCGCCTGCGATAACCAGCAATCGATCTACAAGCTTCCTTACGTCGTCTACCCAAACAAACTCTTTAGGTAGGGTATTGTAGAGTTTGACACCGCTGCCAGTCTTGAGCTGGTTCCATATTGGCTTGATGAGGTTCCTGTATTTTTCTCCACTGCTTGATTTTACGCGATTCTGTGTTGCATCGTTGTTTTGGTACAGGGCATCCGTCATGATTAAAATTTCTGTGTAACTTTGGTAATCCTCGTCTGTGTAATCTTTAGGTTGCTTTTTGGTGATAAGTTCCCACAGGCCCACAGTGCCAGGATACCTAGTCCAGCTGTTCTTCTCGCCCAAATTAATTTTCACGTCGTCACCTTCGAACGTAACTTTTGACTTTCCAATTTTCCAAACCACACCCTCGTTAAGTTCCACAGAGGGGTACAATCCAAACACCTCGTCCTTTTCAAATTTCCCAGTGCTCAGGTAATCTCTCGCCAACGGACCTAATTCAACTACCTTGTCCGAAGAGGTACTGCCTAGAACCTGACGTCTCAGAGGTGCAGCTCCAAGTTCGAACGGGGTAGTGTGAATACTGGATATCGGTGTAGGCACAGCATAATTTCGAGCAGCAAGTGGCACGAGCTCGTTGATTAAATCTTTATTTTGCTCGGTAACATCTTTGATGTCTTTACCTAGTCCACTTATAGCATCAATAATAGGTTGGTCCTGTCGCTTTTTCTCTTCGTAAATTCCGCGATTCTCTGATTTCCAACCCCTGAAGCGTTTGGCCAGGTAGTCGCGCAGCTTCAAGTTGTCGTCTGCGAGTTTGCGTTTCATGATTTGTTATTTATAATACGTCAAGACGTTTCTTGTAACGTCGCAACGTTTAGAAAGTTGTTTATTTTGTTTCTGTATTTTCCGTCATTGGGTTTCCTCGTCATGTCTATCGTGGCGAATCCGAAATCATCTTGATTCCAGCATGAAGAGCAAAATTTGGAAAACTGATTGTAGTTCATGTCCCCGCCTACATAATCATCGTAAGCATGTTTTAAATTGGTGTGGTCTTGACGAAACAAGCAAATAAAATTAGCGTTGTCTCGGAGAAGCTGCTTGGGAATTTTAGAAAAAGTCTGAGCAAGGTAGAAGCAGTCCATGCCTCTGTGCCGCCCCTGTGTAAAAAAATTGCGAATTTCGTTATGGTTCTCCAGGATGACATCGTCGAAGACCACCACCGAATTTTCATGGCAGCAGTCTAGTGGCATTACTTCGGAGGCAAAAGTAGCTATGCTCAGCCCTTCGTACAGTTTTGTCAGCTGTTGATATTTTGCTTGCTCCAAACTTTTGGAAAAAACATACAAGTGCCTGTTCTTCCAATCTAACCAGTCGGGAGCAAGAAGAAAATTATCAATAAGTAAAGTTGTTTTCCCACACCCTGAAGGTCCGACAATAAGGCAGCGAATGTTGTCCGGCAACAGTTCGCCGTTTTTCCTAGCCTGACGCTCCGGGGGAAAATCTGGTAGTCGCCTCACCACATCCCAAGCACCCGTTACACAATCACCTCGTTTGCGTCGATCCAACTTTTTTCCTCGAGTCCCAACCATTTCACCAACAGTTTGTCACCTTTTCTACGTAATACTTTTTCGATAAGATACGTATTGGGGTATTTTGTTTTAGAGAGTTCCTCCTCGTAGAATCGCCCTTTCAAAATTTCGTCGCGATTATCTTTTATTATATACGTGTGACGGTTACCGGGTAACAATCGAGCAACAGTGAAAAGTTCCGTACTCCAGTTTTTGGTAAAGCCTTTTTCAAACATGCGCTTAAATTTACTAATTCTTACTTGGTCTCCAATTTTGAATTTCGGTTTTTTGTTAGTGGGCCGGTACTTGGGGCAATAAACAGTAGAGATCAATTGTGCCTCATCAGACTTGCTGACATCGGCAGGCTTCATGCGTATCGTGCTATGCAAACTGTGATTATAGTCGTTTACGAGTTCCGGAAGCACATTGACCCACTTGTGGTTACCTTGAAGCGTGAATCGTTTCCACATGCGTGTTTTGAGAGTACGGTTAAAACGTTCCACTACGCTGGCTTTGATGTGACTGAAAGTCGAGTAATGTTGAATATTTTGCTTCTGAACAAACTGTTGAAATATCGAGTTGTAAAATTCCTTTCCGTTATCCGTTTGAAGAAATCGAGGTCGCCTGCCACTTTCATTGAAAATAGTTTTGAATGCTTCCATTACGCACACACCTGTTTTAGCCTTGAGGGGCAAAGCCCACGCAAATTTTGAAAATGTATCTATAACAGTAAGAAGATACTTGTATCCTTTGTTGATTTTATGTAAATTTTTCAGGTTGCCGCTACTCATTTCCACAAGGTCAGCCTGCCAAAGGTCATCCACGCCTTTGGTCACTACCGCCAGTCGTTTGTAGTTTCGTCGTGCAGGTTTATGCAGCTCGTTCACGATACCCTGCCTAGACATGGCGCGAAAATAAGAATATAGCCTGGATGGGATTTCTGGCTGCAGACAATGCTGGGTTTTCTATATACAGCTTGTCACCTATTTCTATGTCGATAATTTGAGTGGCATCTTCGGCATAGGCAGTCTCGCGACTTTCGGGGTGTGTGAAATCGACCAGCTCAACTCCTCTTATTTTAGGCTCATCGCCAATGTTCGTCACGGTCATGATTGGGTAGTGGGTTGCGTGAGGCAAAGACCAGTAGGAAACCTTGACGAACTGAAGTGTGCCAGCGAGGAAAAATTGATGATAAGCTTTTGCAGGAGTCAACATGTAGAGTTTGTAACCTGGATTGAAAGGGGAGGAGAACTCTCTGTTTGGTATGCTGTACAGTTCGATGACAATCGTAGACTTGAGATTGTCGATGCTGGCATTTAGAGTGTTTACGTTGGTTCGAACCTCCGTCTCCACATCCTCCAATCTACCATTCACCGATTCCAGGTGTTCCTCGATAGCATGAACAACAGTGTCGTAGTTTGGTTTGATCTTTACATCGACAATAAGGCTCTTGAATTTTTCATTTAAGTCATGTAGTTGGGTGCTGAAATTAGCTATAGTCGATTCCTGACTTGCCTCGATACTCCCAATTTGCTCTTTCACGCTGGCAATAATCTGCTGCAGGCTTTCTACAAGCGTCAACTTGGAGCTCTGTATTACAAGGTCGTGGACTTGGGTTCTAATTTCCGCAAACAATTCATGCAGCTCTGTGATGTTCTGGTTGGTAGGTAAAGTCGCGACAGACCCCCGTATCGATTCAATTTCGGATTGGATGTTTTTGATGTCGTCGGATTTGAGTATTCGGTTGAGAGTTCTCTTCACGCTTTTCAATTCCTGAGAGGTAGGCAGGGTGGCTACCGTGTTTTGGAGCGATTCCAAAGCTTTTTTCACCGCGTCCAACTCAGAGGCATCGGCAGCAGCACGTATGCCTTTTTGCAGTTGTGTTATGTCATCCTGGGTGGGAGTAGATTGTTGCAGGGTTTCCAACTTAGTCTGTATGTCGTCGATCAAGTGATGGAAATGAGACAACTCGGATTCTGCATTCAGATTTTCCAGTTTGGCGATTTGCTGTTGAACGTTGGCCAGTGTATCCCTGATGCCCGGCAGTTTGGTTTCCAGCTCATCGTGAACGTTCGCCAGATCATTTCTAATGACAGCAAGAGCATCCTCAATATGGGTTATGGTGCCTTGCAGCTTCCCGAAATCCTCGTAGGTCTCAAGTTGGAGTTTGATGTTGGCCACGCTACGGGCAATGGCGTTCAGTTCGCTAGACGACGGTAAATTGTCGATAAAATCCTCCAGCGTTTGGAGTTTAGTTTTTACTTCGTTGATGGCCGCATGCAAAGCGTCCGTTTGTAGCTCAGCCTTGATGCTTTCCAACGTAGGGATTTTGAAAGATTGAAACTGTTCGCGCAATTTAGCAATACTAGCGTTCACGCGATCGTAGTCGTCTTGTGTTTTAATGCTCTGGATGATAGTTTGCAGTTCGGTCTGGATGTTGCTTGTTTGGTCCTGCAAGCGTTGTTTCAGCTGTTCAACGTCTGAGGTTTGCGTTTGTTGCAGCTTCAGAAGTTCGTTCTGCAGATTGCCCACACTCAGTGCCAGCTTGTCGAGATTGTCTATCGACGCGAGGTCGGTGTATTTTTGCAGCAGCGATTTTAGCTCTGCATCAATCTTGAGTACAGGGTCCAAGCACTGAGACTGCAAGCTGGCTATCTCGGACTGGAGGCTGGAGTTGAGCGTGGACTGTAGGGCCTGCAGATCGCTTCGCAGCTTTTTAACCCTGACGTCGAGCATGAGAAGCTCGTCGCCATGGTCGTCGCGTTTCGTGTGGCCAAAAATATCGTTAGGCATTATTGTTATTTATTATAGGATAGCTAATTTTCATTTCTATGAAAAAAGGGATGAGTTTGTCGTAGTCGTCCAAGAGCTCTATATACAGACGATCGCCAGCAGATACATCGTACGTGGTGGCACTGTTCATCCTATCGTGTTTGATGCAATAGATGTTCTTGCCGGAGGAAATTTTGGCCTCTCCTTTATTCTCGGGATTCATGTCAAACTGCAGTTTGCCGGAGATGGGGAATTGGTAATAATTCAAGTTGTTGTTGAATATGTAGAAAGTTTTGCCCACATCCTCGTCGTACTGGGTCAGGATGCTATTCAAGTGTATAATCAACAAACCGTTGAGTTTAGATAATAGGGAGGGTAACAGGTCCAAGCTCGCAGGTGGCGACGGTGCACTTTGGGCGAATGCCTCCATAGCCTGCTTCCTGAAGCCAAACAGGTTCATAGGCATTGTTATTTTATTTTATATTTAGCGATTTGTTTCAAGCGTCAAATAATAATTCGAGCCTCGTCAGTGCTGCCAATTCCTATTTGTAGGTTAGCTTAGCCAGTAAAAAATTATATAGTAGAATTTTCTTTGAATAAATTGGCAAAAAAACCCAAGCCTCAAAGAAGGCTACGCCGAGTTGGCAACACTGCTGGTGAGGTTAACATACACCGTGAAAGGCTACGCCGAGTTGGAAACACTGCTGGTGAGGTTAACATACACCGTGAAAGGCTACGCCGAGTTGGCAACACTGCTGGTGAGGTTAACATACACCGTGAAAGGCTACGCCGAGTTGGAAATACTGCTGGTGAGGTTAACATACACCGTAAAAAGCTACGCCTCGCCCGAACACATGTACACTCACACACAAAAAAAAAGCTAAAAAAATTATACACCGTGAAAGGCTACGCCGAGTTGGAAATACTGCTGGTGAGGTTAACATACACCATAAAAGGCTACGCCGAGTTGGCAACACTGCTTGTGAGGTTAACATACACCATGAAAAGCTTCAAAATATCAGTTGGTGAAATTTTCGGGGGGTGAGTTGGCAACACTGAGCCCCACATGATGATTCGAGCCCCAAATGAGGATTTAGAACCGGGCCACCTGTACTACTGAAACATCTTATGCTGAAGATGATGGCTCTCTGGAATTTAATATACAAATAGGAGACAAATTATATTTAGAAAATCCTGTAGTATCAGCTGCTGAACACCCTATAGTTGCAATATTCTTGTTTACATATTATGTCTAGACAAATTATTGTTGATGAGTTACACAGACAAGCCAGACATAATTATAAGAGACTGCGAGTAGTTACAAAATGCATATATGATTTATGGCAGTGCGACTTGATTGAGATGGCAAGTGCAAGTATCTACTCACTGTAATAGACACATTTTCAAAATTTGCCTGGGCTGTGGCACTCAAATCCAAGACTGGAAAATATGTTACAGAAGCCTTCAGGACAATCATTAATCAGAGTGGAAGATCACCGCGCTATTTGCAAACAGATAATGGCAAAGAATTTTATAATTCTGTGTTCCAACAATTTATTAAAAGCCAGTCAATACAACATTACTCGAGTTACAGTGATCTCAAGGCCTCAATTGTAGAGAGATTCAACAAAACCCTAAAAAATCATATGTATAAACAATTTACACTTCAAGGTAATTATAAATGGATTAATATTCTTCCAGAACTTCTACAAAAATATAACAACTCGGTCCATTCCACAATCAACATGAAACCCTCTGAAGTAACTTCATCTGATGAGCAAAAATTGATCAGTACTGTTTATTATCCTAAATATCAGCCAACAACAAGAAAAGCCAAATACAAGGTGGGTGATCAAGTAAGAATCAGCAAATATAAGCACTTATTCAAAAGAGGCTTTACAAGAAACTGGAGCACTGAATTATTTACAGTGGTTCAAGTTAAACCTGGGACCCTTAACACATATATAATAAAAGACCACCGAGGAGAAATTCTCAAAGGCAGGTTCTATGAAGAAGAACTCAACAAAACTAAACAGCCTGACACATATCTCATAGAAAAAATCATCCGCAGAAAAGGCAACAAGTTATTTGTCAAATGGCTAGGACTTCCAGAACACAGCTGGATCGAGGCAAACAAAGTGATAATATGAACACCTGGGATGTTATAAAGAGGCTGCCAGAACCTGAACAGCAGAATAAGAGAAATGGCAAGTTGCTGCCTGATAATATTAGATGTCTTATTGTTGGGCCATCGGCTTGTGGTAAAACTACACTAATGATTGATAACTTTTTATTGGCACCCAACTGGTTAGACTGGAAAAGCAGGCACTTGTATGTCTTCTCTAAGAGCTTGGAACAATTAAAGTATCAGCAGCTAATAAAGCTATATGATGGACTGGATATTGCCACTTTTGAATCAGATGTTAAGCCACTCCATGAATGTCTCGATAATTCTGTTGTTGTGTTTGATGATATTATACTGGATAATCAAAACAAGGTTAGAAATTTCTTTACACAGGGCCGACACAAAAACATTGATTGCTTCTACCTTGCACAGACTTTTTCAAAAATACCCAAGCAGCTGATCCGAGACAACAGCAATTTTATATGTGTGTTTCATCAAGATCATACCAACCTCAAACACATACATGATGAATATGTAGGTGGGGACCTGAGCTACAATGATTTTTCCAAGTTTTGCAGTAGGTGCTGGAACCAGGATAGTTATGGGTTTGTCACAATTGATATGACAAGAACACCTAATACTGGTAAATATAGAAATAAAATTAACAATTTTCTAGACATTGAAACATATATAAATAGCCATGAAAAGGCCAATCATTGATGATCTTAAATTAAGAGATTATCTTGTAAAAAGATTTAAGGGATGGAAATCAGAGAACCGAGGAATCTATGAAAAACACAAACAAACAGAACAGCCTATTATTGATGGTATTAGTGAATTAGGTAAAAATATCAAAACTGTTACAGAGCAAAATCAAAATTTGATCACAGAGCTTGTACCTGTAGCTGCAAGGAACATATTAGATTATCCATTCACCCCACTTTCTAGTATTCATACACCTAGTCCTGTTGGTCCTCGAAGAATTGAAGCTACTCAGGATCCTATTGAATTGGGTCTTCTTGCTCAAAAATATTTAAGCACACCTAAAGACAACAAAGATGAGGTCTTTGGCTTATATGCTGACACAGAGCGTGATGGTAGCATCATACATAGAATTGGTAATTTCAGAGTAACATTTATGGGAGATGATCTCATTGTATATTCAGAATCTCATCTTGGAAAAAAGGTGGTTTTGTTAAATATCCCGGCACACCTGGGTTGTGGGAACTGATGACTAGGAAAAGGCCTGGCAACTATACAGATCAAGATTATGAGCATTACAAAGAAATATTAATAAAATCAGATGCTCTATACCAGAACAATGATCCCACACAAAAAAGAGTCAAGTCTAGCAGTGGAGCAAAATATAACAACATAATCAAGCCAATATGGTCACAGATCAAGACAGGTAGTGGAATCAAACAATACAACACCCTGCCTAAAGAATTTGTGTGGGTTGATGATGTCAGGAAACTTGTAGATAGGTTGCTGGTGATAGCTGGGGAGGAAAATGCTGGCAACCACAATTTTTACAATGAAAAGGTTGGAATTATGGACATGATAAGCACAAAATTGTCTAATTTTATAGTGAATGACACTAAGGGGATTGGATATCTTATAAAAATTATTAATACTCTACCACCTAAATTTTGGAATATTTCTGAGGGTCGGGGGCTGGTTAATGACATTATAAACAAGCTGCCATTTGAACTACAAATTCCAGGCTATCAGTATTGTGGTCCAGGCACAAAATTGGACCATAGATTAAACAGAGGTGATCCTGGTGTTAATCCCCTAGATGCTGCTTGTAGAGACCATGATATAGCATACAACACACATTCTGATCTTGACAAGAGACATGTTGCAGACAAGAAATTAGAAGAGGCTGCATTTGGTAGATTTGTAAGCAAAGATGCTTCTTTAAGTGAAAGAATAGCAGCATTGGGAACCACCATAGCTATGAACACCAAACAAAAACTGGGGTGGGGGTTGTGAATATATATATAATAAACCTAGGATGAAGGCCAAGGGTGTTATGTATCAGGTACCTTATGCAGGTCTTAAATCTCTTAAAACTATTGAAAGCCTTTTAACCAAAAAGCAGCGCAAGAAAAAAAATTCTTGTATTGCCAAAGGCCATGGTATGAAATTATTACTTAGTAACCCCCAATTAAAAAAATTACAGCAATCTAGAAAAAAAATCACATGTGGGTGGATTTATATTTACTATCCAGGCCATCTTAGCAGCTTTGGGGCCTGTTGGGAGCTTGGCTGGGGGATCAGCTGCCATAGCAAAAACAGTAATAGATGCCAAGAAGAATAGGGCAGAATTAGATGAATTGAAGCGCCATAACCTGGCCATGGATAAACAAGGCATAGGTGTTAAGAGAGCCATGAATAAGTTTAAAAAAACAAGAGCCGCTTACAAACCAAGATATTGAAGCTTTAATCAAGCCACTAGGCATCAAACATTTTAGAGGTGTGTACATGTCTGATTCTTTACCAGAACAACCACTCAACAAAGAGTGTAGCATTGTTAATTTGGATAAGTACAAAAATCAGGGCACTCACTGGATCTGTTATCTTAAATATTTAAAAAATGAGGCATTTGTGTTTGATTCATTTGGAGGTGTTCCACCTGAAAATTTAGTAAAATATCTAAAATCAGCTAATCTTTATTACAATAATGCCCGTGTTCAAAATTTCAAAGATATTAATTGCGGACATCTGTGTTTATCTGTTCTTAGATATATGTCTCAAATAAATAAACCATCAATTGAAGATTTTCAAAAAGCCCTGTGGTATCTGAAACATCATGGTGGTATTCCATCTCACCAGCCAAAATTCAATATTGAAACTTAGATTACATGATGACATAGTGTATCCCAAAACAATAGCTCTCAGAGCATTTTATGGCATGTACTTGATCCCCAATATTACACACCACAACAACACAATCGCAGTTGGGGATCAAAAAATTGTCATCACTCCAGGGCAATATAATCTATCCACTCTAAATGCTCAATTACCCAGAGGTATAGTATTAACTCAAAATTCTGTCACTCACAGAGTAGAGATTGTATCTGCTACAGAGACAGTGGATCTGGGTACTATAGGAGAACTGTTAGGATTTGAGAACAACACAAAACTTGAACCAGCCATCAAACACACTGCTATTAATATACCTAAATTCTTAGCCATAGAGACTCTAAATATTCACTGTAATGTGGCCGAGGGTATGATGACCAAATCAAATGGCATAGGCACTCACAAACAAACTGGCATCATTGCAACATTCAAACCTAACTCTGAATTTATGGAGCCCATCATCTACACTCCATCCCCAACATTATATTTTCCTGTGTGCCATAATAGAATAGATTACATTGAATTGATGGTCACTAATGAAAAAGAAGAATTAGTTGATTTTGCTGGAGCCACAACAACTGCTATCATAGAGATTAATATTTAAATAAAAATACATACAAAAAAATGGAAAATATTGAGAGTTATGAGCTACAATCATTCCCCCCAAACAGGAGGACCTTTGCAAATTTAAATCAACCCAACACAGAGATTGACGTTGATCTTGATGTAGGGGATGGCTTTATACACCCCCACAGAGCAGATCTATACATCAAATTTGATGTTGTAAAGCTCGATGGTACAGATTATCCGGCAAATTCAAATATAAGATTGGTAGACAATTTTGTGCCACATCTGTTCTCTGAAATTGAGATCAGAAAGCATGGTGTTGTTATAAACAGAGTAGATTATCCCGGCATTACCTCCACAGCTTTGGCCACACTAAAATTATCCAAAACCGAGGCTTCTTACTACAAACTAGGTGGATTTGAGGCTGGTGATAAAATTATATCTAAGAGCCACACTGTACTGTTCCCCATGCGCCTGTTGCCAGGATTCTTCTCAGATTACAAAGATATTATGTGGAAGGGTGGTTTAAGAATCACATTTAGAAGAGCTGCCAATGATAATAATGCTTTGATGAGGTACAGTACATTAAACTCTACAGGGGAAGCTCTGCCTAATACCCTACCTGATGAGGGCAAATGCATTATTCAGACTATGGAGCTAAGAATCCCGGTTGTTGAATATGAAGCCAGTTATGCTCTTAAATACAAAGCAGATATAATAAAAAATCCACAAGTATTTTTACAATTTTATACATATCAATGTGTACAGAAACCTGCCACTGGTACCTATTATGAGTTTGATGCTACAAATTCATTCTCCAGTATACAATATGACATGCCAGATTTTGTGGTGGTACTGTTTCAGACTGGAAGACACAATAATCAGGAAAAAAATTCAAGTAAATTTGATAGCTGCAACATCAAGAACATATATCTTAAAAATTGCAGAAATGAGGTATTTCCTAGAGAAAATTATAATTTAGACATGTCCAAGGATGATTTCCTCAAATTATATGAAGCATTTACAGCATACAAAAGGGTCACTACTGGCAATACTGACATGTCTTACACACCAGATGAATTCAAAGCACAGAGACCCATGTTTGTCATCAATACTTCAAAAAGGAAACAAGTTGTGGTTAATGACAGGACAAACATTAAAATTATCTGTGAATTCCATTATACACTCCCTGATGACACCATATGTAGTGTTATTCTTATAGGTGAAAAATCATGTTTATGATGTAAGAAATGAGAGAGTCACAGAGCAATTCTAGAAAGTCTCTGCATATTACATTGTTTTAGTACTAGATATATGAGTTGAGGCTGGTGTCCAATTAAAATATTGACCATATTCCAGGTAATAAGTATTTAAGCATATATTACATTATATTATTGTGTAAGCAAAAGCTCTTATAAGCATTTTTGCCCTAGTTTTAGGTGTAGCCAAAACAATATCAAGGGGGGCATATTTTTGACAAGTTTATGGACAACAAATTGAGAACACACATGGGCAAATCTGTCTAAGGGGAGTTCTTCATTTCTACACTAGAATTCAAAATTCTTTAGATTTAAAAATGTACACACATGGCCGATTGGGCTATATGCCCTTTTTGACATAGTTTTAAGTGTAGGCAAATCTGTCTATTGAGGGTTCTTCTTTTCTACACTAGAATTCAGAATTCTTGGAATTAAGAGCATATCACACTTGAAGAAATAGGGATTAAGGGCATCTTGGCATAGTTTTAAGTGTAGGCAAATCGGGCTGTTTAATCAAATAACCTCTTCTTTTGTACAATTTTTGTCCTTATATTATATACTTTTACACTACTTACAGTAATTGTTTTTTCTGAAAAAATACAGGAGATGAATAACTTGATTAAAAAGTGACAATAATTTTAAGCATTTCTTACTTATTTATTAAGAATAATAATACAGAACACTAGTAAATCACAAATCATGAACTTGTTACTCTACTCGCCATTCGTATCATCGTCAAAATGAATGTTGTCATTCTCAAAATAATAAATTAAGCCAAACTTTAAGAAAAAAGTCAATGCAATATTTAAGAAATTTACGTAACAAGATGCTGTATTTCCATCATATACCTTCCTTACATATTTTCAAAAATCTGTTTTCACTGCAGAACCTTTTGAGCATTTCCTCTATTACACTTTTGTGTTACGGTGTAAAATACAGTGAGTTAACTCCGAGTCGAGGATCAAATATAGTCAACTAGCATTAATCAGAAATTAGTGATCACACTAATTGCTACCGATGTAGAGTTTTTAGCTGACATTATTTGAAGCAGCAAGATGCTTCTTAAGTGTTGAGTTTAATAGTAGAATCGTTTATATTATATTAGCTGATTGCCCAGCGTTGCCCGGGTATTTATTTATCCCAATCTTCTATTTGACAGGAAAACAATGAATTGTAACTATAGTGCAAAATGAACTTGTAGTTGAACGGGATTGGGAGTGTCACTATTCATCTTAGCGACCCCGAAAACTATGAATTCCACACTAATATCGGTCGTTTTCGATTATGTTTACATGTCACCCCCATCCCACCCTTGCCCCTCGGGGTGCAAAGGTGTCTTGGAGTTGATATTGGAACTGTCACTATTCATCTTAGCGACCCGGAAAACTATGGATTAACCACTAATATCAGTCGTTTTAAATTATTTTTACATGTCACCCCACCCCCAGGGGTGCCAGGGGTGTCTTACCCCCACAGTATTTCTTTCCATATTGCAAGTGATACGCGTACTAAGTTTGGATGAAATCGCTCAAGGCGTTCGAGAGTTATGCCGGAACAAACAAACACACACACACACACACACACATATATATCCATTTTTATATATTAGAAGATTGTTTCAAAATCACTCTAACGATCTCTGTACTGAACGTTCCCATTTCTGTATACGGAAAGATATTGAGCTGAAACATTTGTAACGGCTAGATATGTTGGAGAACTGTCCTGATTTATGCATTTGAGTACATTGGGCTTCCAAAACTTTTAGAAATTCCATACTTCATTTTCAGAAAGCGTGCCATAAATCCAACGCTTTATACTTAAAATAGTTACAGCTGCTTTAGAATTAAAAAAAACTAATCTGATGGTGAATATGTCCAGTTCTGAAGAAAGGAGAGACATTAGGTTATGTAGTATTGTTTTTATATATACTATAAGGAAACTTTAGACATTCTTTGTATTTACGGTGTTTGTATAGAAAGGTATTCTACTTGACGTGTGCAATACGCATAAAATACGTAGAATACCAAAATCCTGTTAAATACGTAAAAATGTGCATTCCCACTGCTTTTAAATGATCGGCATTGTCAGATTTATCAAATCAACAAGGTCTTGAACCATACATTTTTGATTCATTCGAAATTTGTCATACTGGAAGAGCCACTTGAGGTAGGAATATATGTAAAGTTGTAGAATAATATCTTTTGTATTTCCGAGATTACAGGACTGTGCGATTTTGAAAAATTTTCAACATTTGTTAACTTTAAGTTGCAACATTTCAACAAGAGAAATTATACAAGGGACTGAAAAGGTCTTGCAGGTTCTTTTCACACGAGATGTAGAACTACTATGCCAGGGTAAAGAAAAAAAACAATTGAACGTGGTGTCAAGAAAACGTTGATTGCCATTTTCTCACAAACAGGTATTTTATTTTTTTTAAAAAAATACAATATATATGCCATGCATATACTGTTACTCAATAACTGTACAACATTTAAAAATTGGGCCTCCCCGATGGCAAAGTGGTAGCGTCGTCGCCTTGTAATGAAGGGGTCCCGGGTTCGATACCCGGTGGATGCACATGGCACAGTGGTTCGAATCCCACTTTAAACTGTAGGTCCAGTCCCAATTAGCCTTACTGTGCATAAAGTGGACATAAAACACAAATCAATCAATCAATCAATCAATCAAATATATAAAAATTGGACGACAATGGGATCTGTAGTTATATTAGAATTTGTTTATGCTAGGGAATGATAGGTTAGGTAAGGCATGATAACATATGTTGATAGACAAATTCACATAATTAAGTAAAAGTTAAGAGAAATGAAATACAAAATTGTTTGTATTAATGTATATGAAGCTGATGTTTCTTTTCCCAGTTATTATAAATAGAGGGTGATTCAAAAGTCCGATCCAATAAGCAACTCTGATATTAGTGCAAATAGCGAAGAATTCAAACAGGGGGGATGTTATTGTGAATAGGTGAGTTTCAAAATGTGAACTTCACAAAATGTGAAACAGAATATTTACTGAAAAATAAACTGAATTGGTGCACTTCACAAAATGTGAACCAGAAATATTTATTAGAAATGAAGTGAATTCATGCACTTCACAAGATGTGAACAGGAAATATTTACTGAAAAATTAAGTGAATTGATGCACTTTACAAGATGTGAACCAGGATTATTTACTGAAAAATAAAGTGAATTGGTGCACTTCACAAGATGTGAACGAGAAATATTTACTGAAAAATAAAGTGAATTAGTGCACTTCACAAGATGTGAACTGAAAAATAAAGTAAATTGGTGAACTTCACAGTTGTCAACTAGAAATACAGTATTTACTGAAAATAAAGTGAATTGATGCACTTCACAAGATGTGAACGAGAAATATTTACTGAAAGATAAAGTGAATTGGTGCATTACACAAGATGTGAACCGGAAATATTTACTGAAAAATAAAGTGAATTGATGCACTTCACAAGATGTGAACTGAAAAATAAAGTAAATTGGTGAACTTTACAAGTTGTCAACTAGAAATACAGTATTTACTGAAAATAAAGTGAATTGATGCACTTCACAAGATGTGAACGAGAAATATTTACTGAAAGATAAAGTGAATTGGTGCATTACACAAGATGTGAACCGGAAATATTTACTGAAAAATAAAGTGAATTGATGCACTTCACAAGATATGAACATGAAATATTTACTGAAAAATAAAGTGAATTGGTGCACTTCACAAGATGTGAACGAGAAATATTCACTGAAAAATAAAGTGAATTAGTGCACTTCACAAGATGTGAACTGAAAAATAAAGTAAATTGGTGAACTTCACAAGTTGTCAACTAGAAATACAGTATTTACTGAAAATAAAGTGAATTGATGCACTTCACAAGATGTGAACGAGAAATATTTACTGAAAGATAAAGTGAATTGGTGCATTACACAAGATGTGAACCGGAAATATTTACTGAAAAATAAAGTGAATTGATGCACTTCACAAGATATGAACATGAAATATTTACTGAAAAATAAATTGAATTGATGCACTTTACAAGATGTGAACCAGAAATATTTGCTGAAAAATAAATTGAATTGGTGCACTTCACAAGATGTTAACGAGAATATTTACTGAAAAGTAAAGTGAATTGATGCACTTTGCAAGATGTGAACTAGAAATATTTACTGAAAAATAAAGTGAATTGGTGCACTTTTCAAGATGTGAACAAGAAATATTTACTGAAAGATAAAGTGAATTGGTGTATTACACAAGATGTGAACCGGAAATATTTACTTAAAAATTAAAGTGAATTGGTGCACTTTTCAAGATGTGAACTAGACATATTTACTGAAAAGTAAAGTGAATTGGTGCTCTTCACTATGTGCGAACCTGAAATATGTACTGAAAAATAAAGTGAAGGGGTGCTTTTCACTAGGCTTGAATGTTTTTCGGTATTGTCCTCAGACACATTGATAACATAGTTAATTTACAAGGGTCGTTCAAGGTTGACCAGGATTTTCGTACGTAAAAACTCGATGAATAGCCGGATCATGATGAAACGTGCGGGTGACGTAATGTATTCCTTCGCGAGTAACTAGCACCCGGCATGACGTATTTTGCGCATGCGCAGCAGTTGCAGCGAACATGGCGGCAAGCAGTGTGTCTGTGGCTGTGGAGCAGCAGTGTGTAATCAAATTTCTCGTGAAGGAGAAAGTGAAACCAGCTGAGATTTTCAGACGATTGCAAGCACAGTATGGTGAACAAACGATGTCGCGGACAAGGGTGTACTAATGGTGTGAGCAGTTTCGCGAAGGACTGGAGGTGGTGACAATGAAGCGCATGGACACATTCGCCCGACTGCAGTCACACCAGTGAATATTGCACGTGTTGAGCAAATGATTCTTGAGAACCGGCGAGTAACAGTGTGGGATATTGCTGCCGAGGTGAATATCAGTGTCCATTCACAAGAAAAGACCTGGGATGTTGTCTGGAATGTTATTCTTCTCCATGACAATGCCCGCCCTCACACGGCCAATGTGACAACAACAACTCTGGCCAACATGCGCTGGGAAGTTCTGCCCCATTCCCCCTACAGTCTGGATTTAGCCCCCAGTGATTATCATTTGATTGCACCCCTTAAAGACCATCTGGGAGGGAAGAAATTCACGACAGATGAAGCACTGCGGAGCGATGTCCTCCAGTGGCTACGACAACAACCAAGTTCTTTCTACGCCAAAGGAATTCGGGAGCTGCCAGAATGATGGCAACGGTGCCTCGGCGCGCACGGAGAATACTTTCAAAAACTGACATAGTTTGGTGTTTCTTCTGCTACCAATTCCCTCTGCAGAAATAAAAGTCCTGGTCAACCTTGAACGACCCTTGTATATAGCTGAAAGCTGGAAGCTGAAAAATGGAAAGAATTTGTGTTCAGTTGGTTTTTACATTAACAAATGTAAACTATAGCAAGACACAATGACGTCAGCTGAAGGTCCATGCATGATTGGTGGAAATCTAGGTGATTAGAGGTAAGTGAATTTCTGTAAACACACGTGTCCAGCACGTGCACAAAATTACAACCTTGGTGACAATGAAGTTCGACCAGAAAGGAATACGTGATTAAATGCACAGAGGCATAGGCGGTGGAATGGGTGACCCGCAGAAGTGACGCATGTGTGTAAGAGGAGGCGTGTGAGCAGTCAAGAATCGTGATCCAAGCATGTTGCACCCTAGGTCACGTAAAGAACGAAAACAGGGAACTATACGCGTGACATTGAACTTCGACTAGGCACCAGACCCATACGGGAAATTCCGATAGTGGCGCATTCGACGGAAGCATGAGGTCACGGACACGATAAGGGAGTCCGCCGTATATAAGCGCGTGCTGTGCACCGAGGAACCACAGTGCATCATCACCATGGCCAGGGGCAAACCTATTGACAACACCGTGAGGAGAAGAGTGGTGGAGTTGCAACGTGATGGACTCAGTGAACGGGAAATAGGGCGCCAACTGAACTTACCCAAGTCAACCGTCCACTGCATCATCAAACACCACCAAAATACGGGTACTACAGAGCCAGGTAAGGCCCCAGGTCGAAAACGCTTGCTGAGCGTACGTGACCTACGGATATTTAGGCGCTATATCCAGACCAACAATCATGTTTCTGTGGCCGAATTACGACTGTGGACTCGAGAACGCTTTCACATTAAAGTGTCAACCAGAACCATTCGCCGTTACCTACAGCGATGCGGTTGCCGAGTGTACAAGGTGAAACGTAAACCCTTCCTTTCCATGTTGAACAAAGGCAATCGACTACGGTGGGCACGAATGTACCGGGGATGGACATTTCGGCAGTGGAACAGGGTTTTGTGGACGGACGAATCCATTTTCAATGTTGTGTACGGGAAAATACGGAAAACAGTCATTTGTCGGAAGGAGGAACAGAATGAAGCAAAATGTTATGCACGTCGGGTACAGAAACCTGCTTCAGTGATGGTATGGGGATGCATGACGGCATATGGGGTTGGCCCACTACACGTCCGTGAGGGCATTGTGAATGCACACGCCTATACACGCATACTGGAGCGGCATCTTCCCACAGTGCGAACGCACCTGTTTAACAGGCGGCGTCTCATATTTTAACACGACAATGCCAGGCCTCATACAGCGCGGCTGACAAGAGAATGGTTGACTCGCCATCACGTGCGAACTCTGTCATGGCCACCATCGAGTCCCGACCTCTCGCCCATTGAGAATGTGTGGCGTGTTCTTAAGCGACGTGTGCAACAGAGGGGACCCACGACAGTGGCTGCTCTTATCGCCTGCCTGCAGGAGGAATGGCACCGCATCGATGTGGAATACCTTGAACGACTCGTCCGCAGCATGCCCCGACGCATTGCCACAGTTATTCGTCGACGGGGCGGCGTCACACCATGGTAAACAGGATCCCCTCTAACAGCGGTCGAACTTCAATCTCACGTGTAGATGGACGAAAATGTTTTATTTTGTGTGGACACCATACATTGCTGCGTTGCAGCGGAAATTTATGTTTTCCTTTGTTCCATGTAGCCTGCTGAATAAAATATGTTCAGCATATGCATGTGTTCTCCTTCTTTCACAACGCACTCCTATATTTGTGACTGGTCGAAATTTATTGTCACTAAGGTTGTACATAGAGCCCCTTCGCGCAACTTCTGAAAAGGTTTAGTGTCTTATCAATATCGATCTCATGAAAGCACATAGCTACAAGAGTAATTGTGTTGTTTATCGGGAATTAATCTCACGACAGAAGCTGGTCTACATTGCTAACTGTTGGTGTCATTCAAGTAATGGACGTACTCTGGTTTATATCTGCCATAGGTCTAACGTCGCCTGTTCTTTCTAGACTAGGATCTGAGTAAGTAGCATTTTATCTACATACACCTAGAGACAGAAGCAAATGTTGATTGTGCCCACAAACTATTTTTTCTAAGCATAGTTTGAATTATTCTTGGTCCACTACAAGAATGACGGTAATATAAGCACAACCATGTGACCACAGAGAAAATATTTCCTTTCCTGTGTGTTAGTTCTGCTATTATTTTGCGCATGAATATATGAGCCGTGATTGTACAGATCCCACAACTAGATTATAGCAGTTAAGTTGAGTGGTATGGCCTTATCATATGCACTATTTTCCTGTGCGTAAAATTCCTGCATAGCTGTTATTGAACTATCAATAGGATTATTTAGAAATCATTTGCTTACATTAACGTTATTGTTACAACGGACAGAAAATAAGGCAAATTTTCTGTGAATGTCTTTCGGATTGTGTGGATTTATAGAGAATTCGTTTTGTTGTTAAGTTTATAATGAACGTAGGTAATGTATACCGTTGAGTTAAATTGACGAAATGATCTGAGTATTAGGATGAAAGGAAAGGGTAAAGAAGTGCGTCTATCACTTCGAGTTTGCGTAGCAGCATTTGCACGGAGCGACTGAAGGAAACAACGGGAGAACCTCGTCCACAATGGGTTGAAAGGAAAGATTATAGTACGAGAGAGACCACTCTGGACGTATACCTAATGTAAACCAGAAACCTCATTTCATTTCAAATAAGCTACAGATTTATTTTTGAGTCTAAGATTCCACCAAAATACAAACAAGAACATCAAATTTCTAATTCTAATAGTACGATGTGTAGAATGAAACCTTTCAAGGAAGAACCGAAACAAAAGAATCCAAGTAAGGAGTCAAAACTGATTTAGGAAATATTTCGTTTCAAAAGACGATTTTCGCCACTTATACTTAGAAATAATGCTTTCGACATTTACAACGGCAAAGTTAAAATTTAGCTCACTGATTCTTTTTGTCCTTATCCATAGTATAATTTCTGTACGATATAACATGATGCTTAGCATTATAACATTACACTAAAATATCTGTCAATTGAAAAATATAAATGACATTAATATAGATCTATTTTGCCACCCGAACTTCAGGCACTCCTGGATACAAAAATTACCAAGGTGGATTGTAAATCAACCTGATTTAAAACTTGATTGAAATCTTGAAATCTTTAAATAAATAATTTATAGAATAATATACATAAGGATTTATTTTATATCAGAATGACTTTTGGTGAAAGTACATTAACCTCGCAATCATTTAATGGTGTTTATTAGGCTAAGAAAGAAAAATAAAGGAAATAAAATATATGTACTGATGGTGTGAAGCTCATACGAAAGTAAACATCCATTTCTCTTGATATAAAATTCAATAATTTTTATAGATAAAAATAGAAAACATTTTGTGTAGAAAAATATACAAAACACTAATCATGTTAAACCATAAATAATGTCATTATCATTAAACTGTAAATAAAGATGGCAGTTGATATTTTTCAACTACCATTAAAAAAATCCAAAATTTAACTACAAAGACTATACAAATATTTAAGTTAATATTTGTTACAATTATAGAGTACATCCACAATGTTTTACTTTCACTGGAAGAAAAGTTACTGAAATAATTATAGTTTCATTAACGCATTAACACACATCAACACGAATTTACATATATTTTTTAAACTTGTTTTATTCAAACCGTTCATATATTTTACAGAGCCGTTTACTAGAAAAAGCCGTTATATAATAAACATATTTCAATTCAATATATATGGTGTTAAAAATCACGCAAGCAATTTTAAGCATGTTGTTTAAAAAAATTCGATTTAAATTTTAAAAAAAAATGATTTTTAAAATAATAAACATGATTTGATTCCACCCTGAATCTGACCCTGCTTTTCAGTTGTTATTATTTAGCTATGTAATATTAAAAAATGCACAAAACATATTTTCTCCCTGGGTGAAGGAAAGCGAGAGCTGGACAAAATCGCTGGTTCCCGCGCACCGTGTACGTCAACCGGGCTGTGTTGCCTAGTTCGAGCGTCAGACCGAACTCTTCCGGGGTACTTTTGTGTAATCCCTGACCTTTCGAGTAAATACTGTCGGTTTGAATCTCATGGATAACAAAGACCAACTCTACAACGAGATCATTCATTCTCTTAAGCCTCCGAACACAGGTGGTTGTGCTCCGACATGGCAACAGCGCGGACGTCTGCCATCCGCCTAATTTCATAGCCGTGCGTTTAGGTGTTTCATTTTTATTTCTGGTGACTGTACATAGAACAAAATGAATTAAAAGAGATACTACTGAGAATTATATTGAATTATATTAAGAGCGTATAGAGAAAGTTAATGATCACTTGGGCTCATACTTTAAAAAAATGATCTTACAAGATATAGGCAAATATTAATCACTCACACAAAATCTACCACTTTCTTATCAAATGAGCGAAAGTGATATTTAATGAAATACTCATAGTTGAAGAGTTCCGTAGTTAATAGAAATCTTAATTTTTCCATCTCTCTCTAGTTTTCTGCATGAATCAGAAGAACCAGAGAAGCCACCGGAAGTTATTTCAGTAATTCCTTCTGGATACAACAAGATGAAACTTCCAATAAATAATGGTAACATTAGACAGTAAATATGAATGAACTGCGTTTGGTACATCCTGGCATGTTTCTCGCGCTTTCCGATTGTTGGTATTTCTACCAGAAAGCACTCGGCGTTGACGCTGTAGAGTGAGCGAGCCTCGCGTTGGGGGAAGCTGTGTTCAGATTGCGGATAAGATACTTAGTAATACAAAAAATAAACAACACACTAATCAACATCACGCTAAAAAAGAAGCTTCTTGCAGACACAAACAAAGCACGTGGTAGTTAGAGCAAAACGTGACAACAGCGCCTACGTAAGCGCCTGTCTTCTGGCTTCCATTCGCTCCTCGCTGCCCAGCAGGCGACTCTTCCTAGTTTCTCATTGGCACCGAAACGGCCGAGTGTTCGCTAGCGCGGGGAACGTGACAGGTTGTAACAAACGGGGTATACGAGGCCCATCCAGAAAGTAAGTTTCCCTATTTTTTTCCCGTGAAAGTAAACATAATGAGCCGTGTAAATTGCTCATGCGCAGCAGAGCTAAGACGTATCAATCATATGCCAGGCGGACAGATCCCGCCCGGTGCCAGTAGCGAGGCAGCAGTGGTCCGAAGTGGAAGCTCGTATTCCTTCTCCCGCCGCATGCCAGTAGCGAGGTAGCAGTGGTCCGAAATGGAAGCTCGTATTCCTTCTCCCGCCGCATGCGAGGTTCGGTCGGTGATAAAGTTCCTGAATGCACAAAGCATTGCGCCAATTGACATTCATCGTCAGCTCTGTGAGGTCTATGGGCCGAACATTATGAGTAAGCAGATGGTGTGTCGCTGGTGTCGGCAGTTTTCGGAA
Organism: Lepisma saccharinum; assembly: GCF_977018435.1. Classification (NCBI taxonomy): domain Eukaryota; kingdom Metazoa; phylum Arthropoda; class Insecta; order Zygentoma; family Lepismatidae; genus Lepisma; species Lepisma saccharinum. The sequence continues at coordinate 3,748,900 of NC_139255.1, forward strand.
GGTCGTTAAAGTGTCCATGATGAAGAGCGCAGTGGGCGTCCGTCCCTCATCACTGATAATCTGGCTGAGCTGGTGCGGCAGCGCAACATAGAGAACCGTCGCGTCACGATTACGGAGTTGAGTAGCCTTTTTCCGCAGATATCGCGATCCGTGTTGCATGAGATTGTCACGCAACGCCTGCTGTTCAAAAAATTGTGTGCCAGGTGGGTGCCGAAACACCTGACACCCGAACACAAAATGAAACGTTCAGGAGCAGCACTTATATTCCTGCAACGGTACCATGATGACGGCGATGATTTCCTCGACAGGATCGTCACGGGCGATGAGACGTGGATTTCGCCCTTCACCCCGGAAACCAAGCAGCAGTCAATGCATTGGCGGCATAGTGGATCTCCGGTCTAGAAGAAATTCACACAGACGCTGTCGGTACAGAAAGTGATGTGCACCGTGTTTTGGGGCAGGAAGGGCATTTTGCCCATTGACTTCCTCCTCAGAGGTGAAACGGTGAACGCTGACCATTACTGTGAAACACTAAGGAAATTGCGACGTGCAATTCAAAACAAGAGGCGTGGCATGCTTACTGCAGGTGTTGTGCTCCTCCATGACAATGCATCGTCCACATACGGCTCTTCGCACAGCAGCTGTTGTGACGGAATTTGGCTGGGAGTTGTTTGATCATCCACCTTACAGTCCTGATCTGGCTCCCAGCTATTTTCACGTTTTCTTGCACCTCAAGAAATTCCTGTCCTCCGGTGAGCGTTTATGCAACGACGAAGAGCTGAAGACGTCTGTCACACGCTGGCTCCATTCACAGGCGGCAAAGTTCTACGACAGTGGGATCCAAAAGTTGATACCACGATACGACAAGTGTCTCAATTCTGATTGTTGCTATGTTGAAAAATAGCTGAACCTTTGCTGTACCTGTTGCCTGGTTTCCTGAAACTGTGCTGTTTTTTTTTTTTTAAAAAAAATAGGGAAACTTACTTTCTGTATGCGCCTCGTACAAGGATGCATTTTTCTCCACAATATGTTGCGTGATTTAATGAATACAGTTAGGCTCAGTCTGATGCAGAGAGTTTGATATCATTCGTTCCCTTTTTCAGTTCTTGAACCTCTCATCACTTAAAAGTAGTGAATAATGGTGATGAATAATTTGCTAATTACTACAGCATTACCGACAATATCAACAATGTTGTGAGCAACGTTTCTAGTGGATTTGTAGTTAAATCACCGGTGTCACACGTTTGATACACACCACCGCTAGAAATAAATTTGTTCACCTAAAGACGAGAAAAAACCGTTAAAATAACTATGGTATAACTATAGTTATATACTAGACAATTAATAATATCCAATTATCATTACATGCTAAAGATTGATTTATTGAGCTTTGTTCAGAAATAGTCACACCTAGGGTTAGTCCATGAGTTTATTGATTACATAATCTATTCGTAACAGAATATTGTCGTTTTCCGACAGGAAATGCTACTGTCGGTGACAATACATAGATACATAGCTACATATAGCGTATACATGGTTTTAAATGTACTTTTATCGAGAACTCGTAGCGTTAAAATAAACAACACATTACCAATACAAGTTTTTTGTCACATACGTATATTGTTGGTTTGTTTTACTTCTCTTTCTGCTATTTTCGGCTAATTACGAAGATGGGGATGAGTGATGATATGATGAAATTGATGAGTTGACACTCAAACACCCATGCCCAGGCCAGGATTAGAACCGGGGACCCAAGATTTGTACATCACTGTGCTACCCACTCCGCCACGGAGCAGAGGACGGCCTCCACACGTAGTGAAAATTTGTCTCTGTGTATTGTTTCATCTCGTAAAAATATTGAACATCATTGACCAGGAAAGTAAGAATATTAATATTTATTATTATACCAAAAATGTTGAGACTAGAACATGTTACAACTGACTTCCTAAAAGTAGTTTTTTTTATTGCTATCACTAGTTCTTATTACTAGGAAAGGAATTAACTGAAATTTTTCTTCCTCGTCTAGGGCAGGCTGTAAGTGTACGCGTTGGAATGTCTTTGACAGCAATATGTGCTATGAATGAAGGCGATATGGTAAGTGAAATCACGTGACAAACATGTGAAGATCGTTTATTAGCCAATAGCTAACGAATTGTTCACCTCGCTTCAATTTTAAGTTGGCCATTACGCGGCCCTACGTGGGTGTAGGGCCAAGAACACATAATTAGGGCAGAAACAATAGGAAAAGAAAATTTGGAAGATTCACAATACGGTGAAAACATGAGAATTAATTTCTTACTCTTACATATAAGAAGAGTGTGTCAGTTCTTTTCACACAAGTTTCTCTAGAAAATTTGCACTGTTCTAGTATATAAACTCATATATTTTCTAACATGCTGTCATTCTATACATAATACGAATTTTATATTTTTATTGAAATTAAACTTTTTTTTTAATTCAAGCACTTTGCTTAGAAGATGATTTGTTGTAATGTACAATATTTTAAAGTAAATACAACGATTTTCTCTTTAAATGTTTCCTTTCAGAATCTAAATTCTAAAAATTACACACTGTAAATTAGACTTACTTGCTCAGTGTATTTTCGGCAAACCCAACCTGACGCTTTTTCCGTTTCTATTATTTCCTAGTGCCACTTGGAAGACAACTTATTAGGGGACTCCGCCTCAAATAGCAATTAAAAATGTAAAAGATTTTGTTACATAAGAAAAATATGATTTAAAGTAGATTTTGTATCCAAATTATCAACATGAAGATATTAATTAGATTGTGAATAAAACTGCTTTGTAAAGGAATTGAAATAAAGAATGATAACATACAAAACATGTGGGTGGGGGTGGAGGGTGTAAAGTGGAAAATCAAGATGAATTAAAGGAACTGACTATTGCAGGAATACGAAAATTTATAAATAATAAATAATTCTTTAGCGACAACGTTTTCGAACTATAAATGATGATCTGTAGTTACAAATAACGTTGCGAACGTTGTAAAGTTTCTGTAGTTAAAGAACGTAAAAAAGAAAAGTAGAACCCAGTTTACTCTGTAAGTTGTGGATTCTGAAGATTCCTAATCATTAAAATAACCAATATTCAATCAAATCAACGCCTCATTTGTATTTCATTCGTACATAATATTTCTGTTTTTTGGTGTTGTGTTGCTTTTCTGAGACAGAGTTAGGGCAGTGTTTTTTTTTTGTTTTTTTTGTCAATTCTCGTTGGGTGCCAGACAATGACGTACATCGATCGGATTGGCCTACTAGTTCGGTCAATTGTTTGAGGTATACTAGACCTTCGTTCATCTGTTTTCCATCGAACCTTCTTTACCTGTGTATCTCTAGGAGTTTCGTAGCATGCAATAGGTACATAATAGATACCTTGTTTATTAGATCTGAGCAGTGGAGTGGTAATCGATGATAATTTGTCGAATAAGTTGATATGGATACATTTCTTGATACTCATGTCTGTAATTTAGTCATTTTCTGAGTAAAGGAACGTTCGCGAAAAATATATTGTTTTACGCCCATAGATAGGCGAAGAGTTTGATTCTGCTTAGCAAGATCCTTCTAGAGTTTGAATATAGTTAATGGAATTATTTAACTGGAAAGACCACTGACGGCGTCAGAAGAGGGATACAGGAAACCTACTAGTCCAAAATCAGAAAATATTATTTCAAACAAAGCATGCATGTTATATGGTATTTTCAATGTACACTAAACAAATGACTGCTTCCAAGAAAATACCCCTTCCAATTGTGTCTCTTAATTATTTTTGTGTCTGCGTCAGTATCTCAGGGAGATTTCGGACCAATGTGAAAATTTTGCTCTTTCAACCTAAAATCAAGCATTCGCTGCGCATGCGCGAAAAACAGACTCTGGAGACACGATGCACGGTATCGATGAAACGGCCGTCAGAGCGACATGTCTGTCGCCTGCCGCTTGTCGCTTCGATCTGAAAGCACCTCCTGACAACAAATTTTGTATTTGATGGTAGATAAGAAATAGACAGTTGACGCAGGGCGCCTTCATTTCAAGAACATTGGGTTGAGCTGAAACACTTGAATTGTAAGTTCACAAAATATCTCATAAATCCTCCCTTTAAGTGTATTATGATACGTATTACGCGTATGCCTACGAACAATGCACAGTAACATTTTTTTAAATAATTTTTATTGATTTCAATAAACACTCCACCACGATTGATTGATTTGGTGTTTTAAGTCCACTTTATGCACAGTAAGGCTAATCGGGACTGGACATAGAGTTTAAAGTGGGATCCGAACCACTATGTGCTTCCACAGCACTCCACAACGAGCAACCATAAAAATATAATAATAATAATAATAATAAAAACAACATTATAAAATAGGTTCGCTTACATTAAGTGCTAAGCACAGTATACAACCTAATAGGGCAATGAGTCAACTAACAGATTACAAAATTACAGGCATAAATTCTGTGAGATGTAGAATAAAAATTATTGAGCAGTTATTAGTATGCAATAATAATAATAATAATAATAATAATTAGAAGAAGAACACAACAAATTATTGGGTGGGCTTCAACCCCACGAACCCGTGTAAATTGGCGTCACTGAGCAAGGAAAATGTTCTGAATGCTTATTACTACCCTGAAGCAATGTTCTTTCGTACATTAAAATGAACATCACGTTTTTGATTAATTTGACATTTTATTTATTATACCTCATATACCTCTAAAACATAAGATCGATCCAAAGCAAGTTTGAAGTTTAGAAATGCAGGATCTGTACTGTATGTGTATGTAAGGACTATAGATTGTTAGTTACGCCACTATACAAAATGTATTGTACATTGTGAAAATTGAAGAAAATTACTACTGGGTAAAATTACTAGAATAGTTCATTTATTTATCTTTCAGGATCTTGAAATTGCTTTTTACTTTTATATGCGCTGGAAGGATTATCGCCTGGAATATCCCAAAGATAACAACGACCCTGCAATTCTGTTAACACACGAACATTTTAGACAACTATGGATACCTCATGTGAGTAACATTTATATTGAATATAGTTTCCTATTTTTATATACAAATTATCTGAAGAGAAAGAATTAAAGATAGAAATAAGAGGAAGAAATATCTCTTAAAATGAACTTTTCTTTAATATAGGCAAAGAATTAAATTGCTTTGGGACTTCGCAGTAAGGATTTCGTAAACAAGAATAATAATAACAACTTGAGAGACATTTCGAAATATTAAAATCATACATAATTATTTCTTCACGCAAATATATTCCCTGAGTATTCATTGTTCCATTGCTTGCTTGTTTAATTTCGTTTTTATCTAATATTGCAAGACATTTCATTTGACATTTTTGACATTTTTCGTTTTGCAGAAATATCCTGACTTTTTATAGAACACTGCATTTAAAATAAATTAACATCCTGTATATATTTGTATATGTCCAAACTTTCAGAAAGCGTTCATCAGCTCCAACTTCCTGTGCAAGGATTTAATACAAGAATATCTTGCAATCCAGTCCTGTGAAGGTTTCTCATGAAATGTTATTATAAACTTAGTAATAGTTTTATTTTCTTAACCAAGAGTATCTAATAGCCTACTAAAAATTACGTAAGTACCATATCTTTGGGGACTTTTGAACGCACTCCTCCAAAAAATTTTCCAGCCCTCAAAATATTCTATTCTCATGTCTTAAATGGTCATTAAAACAAATATATATACTTTTTTGTGGCTTCCAAATTCGGTAACGATCCATTACTTGTCCTGGTACAGTTCATTCAGGTAGTAAACAAGAATCTTGGGAAGCTCATTTAATGGAACGAAAGCATTGTTAGGCACATGATGTGAAATCGAATATTCCAAGTTTTTAAAGTAATTGTGCATAAAAATAACACACATTTATACACTTTATAATACACTCTAAATGTATAACATGGTCTAAAGTGATTCATATACACTGAAAGAGATTTATATGTATTCTTAAAGTACATGAACGTTTTGAAGTTGAAGATACATGAATCTATACCCTGTCTCAGCTATCTCTGGAGGAGGAGAACGAAAACAAGTCCCTACGCAAGTAGTGTCGGGAGACGGCTCCACCAATGAACACGTGAGAGGGAATGGGATTGGGTGGAAGTTGGAGCGACTGCAGTTACCACCCTTCGCAGCAGAGTGTTCTGCTTTGCTTTGCCCACTCGATTTTCTCCCCTTCTCTGAAGCTATGAGCTTCATTGCTCCAGAGATACTTGGGATAGGGTATAAGCAATGATTCATTCTTAGTTGCGAGTGTTAACTGTAGTTTCTTTGTATGGCATTAATTCCTATATTTTAATGCACTGTTCTAATGTCAGCATTTCCAAGGTAATGACGACACAATTACCAATCAGCACAGACAGAGAAAATTAATAGCCCTTATTGAAATAAAATCATAATTATATCCGTACATCACAATTATTGATTTGATCACGTGAATATGATATGCGTAAACCAGATATTTGAAAATTGATACATTTATTACACTTAAGAGTATGATTACCATGCAAATTAGTTGAGCGAAAAATTTGTAACTAAAATAATTGACAAGGAAAAAGAAATGGTGACAAAATATGGAGCAGTATTTTAAATATAATCTGCATTCTTTCCGCAAACTGCACCTCCTACTTCGTTTGATTTTTAATAGCAGATAGTTAAATAATAAATAAATAGAAGAATATATTATTACGAAGGATGTGTAATATCTGGTTATTATCAAATGACAAAGAAGTATACAAACAATTTAATATGCAAAGATTGCAATAATTTCATGAGATTGTATACATATAAATCGATAGTCACCTTGGAAATGTTACACTCTACAGTAATGACCTCTTTACATTTTTACGTGAGACACTTTGGAACCGAGTTATGATCTGTGATTTTCAATTTTGCTTTTTTAATCAGAGGCTATTTTACAAGATAAAGTTCAGGGAATAAACTGGTCAAACTTGCAATAAAGCCTTTAGTTGCTCTTTAGTAAAATGACATTAAAAAATTTCATTCTTACATACATCGATATTAATTTTTCTTACGTTGCTTAGTATTAATAAACAGTAATTAGAATCTGTAACTAATTATATACCTACATATTAATGTTCATATAATATTCCAGATACATTTACGGAATGCAAAGACACTTTATCAGGTTCCACATATGGGAAACGAATTGTCATTGCGCCTGCAACTAAGTAAGGACATTTTCACGAGTGACAGGTAAGTTTGGTATGTAATTAGTTGGCACATCTCTATTAAACACTGTAATTAATATTATTATTTGAGTAGAGCATTTGTAATATAATGTATTTTTCTTGTTTTATCCTTCGTTAGAGTTATCGCGGCAATGATGATGAATGATGATTAGATACATTGGATGAAGGGACATTGTAATGACAATGATTATAGCAGGATTTCAACCTGGAACCGTCGGTGGATAAATCGTGACTGCAGCATTCAACGCACTAACCCACGGAGGTGAGACAGATTGTTTCGTTACGGAAACCTACCGAGAACTGTTCTAAAGCACTGACATTCGTATTCATTGGTTGTTCAATTAAATAATGACATAGGAGATGTAAAATATGTAAGGTAGGTGAACCAAAAGAGGCTCTAGTTAAGCTTCTAGGGCAATTTACAAATCTGCAATGATAGATAAATTCTGAAATTAAAATAAATAACTCCTACAAATAATTAACAATGTGTATTAAATGGGTATTTTGTAACATTGCTTGTAACTTTTTAAAAGAAAATTACAAAACCGTCATATCTGTTTCCAAGGTGGCCCACGGCTTATAGTTAGCTTAGAAAATGATGCTTGTGCTCAAGATAACGTATTTATTCATATTTATTCACGTTTCTATATCTTATTAGAGAATATTGTTGGTATCAAACCTTAGATTGTTGACATGCATTACGTACAGTAACGACGAATAGCCGACCTCCGTGGAGGAGTGGTCTGCACAGTCCCTACGACGCCGAGGGTTCAAAATAAATTAAATGAAATGGCTTCTGGCAGCACAAGATAGTTCGTTTTCTGCATGGTGAGCCTGAGGGGAACCAGGTATATTAATGTAGTGATATTTGTTAGCTGTGTTAAATACTAGTATGATATTCGTAACATGGGCTACCTTATTAAGGACATGGGCTATCTTTGCCTCACCTAGCTTCCAGTATTTCATGCACAAATTAATATTGTTACAAAGGAGAGTATATATTTTAGTTCTGAGCTATCATTTACTTGAAACACATAAGTCTTGGTATATTATTTTACTTATTTTCTAATAATTTTGTAATATGGGCAACCTCCTACGTCTACATAAATTCCAACGACTTGGTGCAAATATGTACTTTTTCATTTAAGAGTAAACCATAAAAACTGGACGAAAGTAATAAATGTATTTATACTCCCAAAAAACTGTTAATGATCTTAAAACAATTAGGCCTAATTTTGTACATTCATCTTCTAGGTACATATCCAAGTTAATTTGCAACTTTGACTTTCATCTTTATCCATTCGACTCACAAGAATGTGCTGTGGAAATCGAAAGTTGTAAGTAAATAAGAAAATATCAGTATTTCGCTGCCTTGCCAGTAGATAATGTTTGAGATTCTTTTTAAATAGCTTATGGCTGTTGATGGATGTTGTGGAGGTTGGGAGGGAATTTCATTCTATAGTGGCAGTTACGGTATATTACTTTCCGTAAGTGGTGGTATTATGTACTGGGACTGACAATAATTTTTTTCGTCGTGTTACATGTTCATGTCTGCTCGAATTTGTGTTCAGTTTTTCAAAGAGAAATGCAGGCTGTTCGTTGCCTAGTACTTTATGTGTTAAAGTTAATAATTGGTATATCGCGAATGGTGTTAAGCCAATTCAAACTGAATAAATATTTAGAAATGTGGCCCCCTTTTTTCAGCTTGTAAATTAAACTTACGCATATATTTTGTAGCCTTCGTAGCTTATTAGTTATGGAGCTGCTTGGATTGTACGCAACTGGGGCTCAGTAGATTAATCTTGATAAAACTACTATCGCACAATTTTATTTAACCTCAATGCCTAAAATATTTTTCAAGTGATGTAACGCTCGAAGAGATTTGTTGGCTTTTTTAATCTGCTCTGAAATATGACCTAAATATGTGGGAATACATGACAAAGCCAAGGTTAATAACAGTATTTTCTAAATTTATTGGGTCGTTATTCAATTTTGGGAGAATCATGTGATCTGTGTTTTGGCTAAACTTTTTACCAGAAATAACATTCCCATTATGATAAAGTTTGACTTGGTTGGGTTTAATTTTAGTAACTTAGTTTGTGCCCATTCACTTATGGCGTTCAGGTCTTTTTGTAGTTGTGATACTGCATTTGAGAACTCTTATATCCTTGTTTGTATGTATATCTGAGTATCATCAGCATATTGGTGATACTGCGCATACGAGAGGCTCTTATGTAAGTCCATTACATAAGTGGAAAAAAGGAGAGGTCTAAGAATGCTTCCTAGGGGAAACTCCATTTCGAATGTTTAACCACCCAGAGGAACATTTATTGTTGCCTCTGATTTGTACGTACATGTCATAGTTGTGCTGTAACATTAAGAGAATGGTTGAATGGGATTCATTCAATGTACTTTGATGTATGAAAGGGATCACGTGATAGATTGTTATTTTTGTCGCACCGTAATGCGTGGCTATTCCTCGAACAACAAAAGCAAACCTATGCATATGCCGATGTACCCTCCGCATTGAAGTTGGTACCACCTAGTGAGGGATTCCCAATTCCTAAATCACTATCCACCACAGCGAAATTGAACATTTCTCGTGACAAGGAATGTTCTTTCAAATAAAAAAAGATATTTTCGATGGATGTCAGCGCACCTCGTACTATACTTTGACACGAACGATGTTGCCAGTACGTATCATAATATTTAAAAAAAAAGAAACAATTTTGTAATGAATATGTCATGATTTACCCCATAAATCGTCTGTAATGCACAGAATTACTCCAACATCCCCTAATGTGCCTTCATGGTACGGTGCTATTTGCCCGAGGAACTTTACCTTTTCAAAATTTTTATGCATAGAAATGTATCGGGTTTTTATCAATTCGATAAATTCCCATTGAGACCATAGCGAGACACACATCAAAAATTAATGCAAGCGACTCCATATCTGCCATTAATCCATGTTTTTCTTTCCTTCGTACATTTTTTTTTTTTTTTTGCACCTAACAAGCTTTTATTCCATACTGAACGTTCATGCAGAGAAATATGTTTGTGTTTAATGTTTCAAGAATAACCATATAGATCAAATTAATAACTAATACAAGTTTTATGTCTCTATATCGCTTTTTGTAGAAACGTTAAGACCGTTCAAATTCTCGGTTCTGTGTCTATTGGGACACCTTGTATATTTCGGAAATGTAACGTCATACACAAATGTTGAGACTTTCTCTGAATTCCTCGCACCGAAATTAGTAAAGAACACATCTTGGATACAGAAAAGAAGTTGAAATTTGTTCCCTAGTGTTATTGAAGAATTGGTTAGTACTAGAGTTTGGAACCAGTAGCATTTACGGGTAACCTGCACAATAGTTGCCCCCTACTCTTCATTTGGCTGGTCGACAGCTCTTAATAAGCAAGAGGAGAACAACGCTCAGTGGGTAAGGCAGCCTGTATCTCCTTCCTTTTCTAGTGAGAAGTGGGGCTTGACCAGGGCTCATTGGCAAATATACAGCTCGTCAATTCTAATAATGCTAATAACTTTTCATTGTCTGAAAAAGGTTCTATGTCTAATGGTTTCCAAACAGTTGTAATATAAAATCAGGGCGGTTTCATGTGGACACCCTGTCATTTTACGAAAGAGTGCCAGGTGCTATTATACAGGGTGGCTCAATAAGTCAATTAACACCCCCAGTACAAGGCCACTGCGGCATGGAACGTGAAAATGGCGATGACCAATCGTTGACTGGCCAAGGGGGACCACATTGACGTCACCCGCATGGTCGGCAGCCATCTTGATGTCCGCCATCTTGAATTCACCTTCAGAAATTTAAATGGGAAGGGGGTCGTGCGACATATCAAAATGGGTTAGAATTTCACCAGGAAAACAACTGTGACATTTGTTTTCACCTAACTTTAATTGTTGCAGAGTTAACAATACCACAAAGTTATGATTCAAAAAGTCACTTAACACCCCCAGTACAAGGCCACTGCGGCATGGAACGTAAAAATGGCGATGACCAATCGTTGACTGGCCAAGGGGGAACCACATTGACGTCACCCGCATGGTCGGCAGCCATCTTGATTTCCGCCATCTTGAATTCACCTTCAGCCAATACGATACACCCTGCACATGCAAATATTTGTCTGCATGTGTACTGCATGAACAATGTCCCATGTACTTCAATGGCTTTTTCAATTGTTATACTAACTTTTGTACAAATACTTTGTATGCCTGTCATTGTTATTTCAATTCTCGTGAGGTTAAATTAGCCAATTCTCGCTAAGACAGTCCTACGAAACTCTGCGATATTAGTTATTAATCAGTGAGACAAGCTTTCCCAAATCTAATTATGGTAATGGAATTAGACCTATATTTTATTACTGTGTATTATATATTTATTATACTTCTTATTAAACCTTTACAAATTCAAGGTTATGAAAAACTTTTAATAGTTAAACGTTAAACTTCCTACCACTCCCAATCACCAACTTTGTCAAGTTAAAATTCTAAACCTAATGACTCTTTTATCCCATTTCATACACTCTATATTAGTATTGACTTTTATTTTACTAACCTGTTCTATCTAACTTTAAGATCTTAAGATTAAAAATTGTAGACCTAAGACAGTAACATTTTAACCCTACTAACACTTTCCTATAAAAACCAATGATTATTGTGGACACCGAATAATCATTGGTCCTTGTTTGGATATTATATTAATACATCATGTATAAAAAAGGAAAATACAAATAAATGATAATAAACAAAGATAAACGGGGGAATCCTGTAAATATTTCGCGTCACTGACGTTCCGGTATAATTTAGGGGACCGGGACTATAAGCGCATACCTCCGAATGTGTGCAGGTGGAGGGGAGCATTTTTCGGGGGTTACCCCCTTTATTTTTTCTTCCCCAAATGTAATCTACCCCTTTATTTATAGTAATGGAATTAGGCTCATATTTTTTTTTAAAGTTACTTTCCATTTCAAACAGTTGGAATTCACATGCAAGTGCATGGTTTACTAGACATAAGTTTGACATATTTGTATTTCCACTGTATGCGACGTCACTCGAATGGTGTGAACCTATTCCCAACGCGTCAAGTGGCAACCGTTGCCTAACAGCATAAAAATCCAAGGTGCTTTGAAAGACTTATTCTGGCCCCGTTTACTGGAGGAATATGGAATAGCTCTATGGAATGTTCCACTTGGTGAAAACGTGGTTTTCTCCTTTTCGTGAATTGCAAATCTCAAACTCCTCCTTCGTTAAATCTTGTACGTCAAGCGCATAGGCGGATCTAGAATATTTTTCCCTGAGAGAGAAACGAAACGTGCAGATTTTTCTAGATATCAAAAACAAGGTGAAATATGTTTATCATAAGTTCGTTTTAGGTACAATTTGGCCATTAAAGTAATCGGAACTTGACATTCAAGGAACTCGAAAAAAAAATGTACAATGTACTTCGCCGAAATTGAACAAAGATCCTTCAAATATAAGCATTTCTAAGTTATTTGTTTTAACAATGATTACAGAAAGGGATATATTTGAGAAGGGCAATTCAATTCTGACGGTTGTGACATTCACACAAATTTACATTCATTTTAAAATTATTTTCTTAGCACATTCAAACATGTAACTCTATTAATTCATGTGATATCATTTTCCCTGATGAAATGTATTTCATTTCAGAATATTCCTCCCTCATCTCAATTCCGAGCTACAGAAAATACATTTTCTGTAGTTGTGACGGGTGTAACATGACTTTCCGACCTCTCTCAGTCTTCATAAAACTCTGTGAAATATAGCCCCCGTGGCGGAGTGGTTAGCACACCAGGGGTCCCGGATTCGAATCCCGGCCTAGTCATGGGTGTTTGTAAGTGTCCATTCATAAATTTCATCATATCATCATTCATCCCCATCTTCGCAATTTAGCCAAAGTGGCACAAAATGTGAAGTAAAATGAAGCAAATCAATCAATCAATCAATGTATCATAATGAAATCAATTAAGTGGAAGCACCAAACATGAAATCTCACTTCTACTAAAAAAGGTAATATATTTGAAACAATGTGTTATTTAAAAGTCATGAAACTAATGTTTGTATTAATAATTCGCAATTCTACAAAGATGTCCCTTTAATCTCATATATAATAAGTAATACTTTCAATATAAATAAATTAACTTTGATTGTCCACTATCACATGGAATAGCTCAGAAACAATTTCCTCAGGTGAAACTTGATTGATTGATTTACTTTACTCTACTTCGTTTTTCTGCCCCTCTTGGCTAATCGCGAAGGCAGGCAAAACTGTCACGAACATCAGTCACTGTTATTACCTTGTAACCAAGAAGTCCCGGATCAATTTCCGGTGCCCACGTATTTGAGTGCCTAATAAATCTAGTCCCAGTTGATGCATTTCTGTTAGACTTTGCTCTTTCTTTACTACCTGGAAAAGGATTGTTCGAACATTGTTTTGTTCGTTGCAATATAATGTTTTTACTTTATATAATACTGTGTCACCACTTTTGGGAGGGGCACGTGTCCCGTGTACCTCCCGCTAAATCTGCCAATGGTCAAGCGTGTAGAAGAAAATCATTCAAAATCTGACTTTTTCTCGTGTTCCTTACTTTTCTTACTCATATCTCGTAGGTGTGTATTAGCTCTGCATATATTAATAATGAATGAAAACAGTTCATACTCTGTACATAAAAAAGTTTTGTATGCAAGTCAAAATTCCTGAAAATTTTTGAAAATCAGCCAATAATTTAAAATTACCTACAATGCAAATGACAGAATTCTTCGTCATATTTTTAATTGGAATCAAGGTCCATTTAAACAAAATCAAATAAAAGTGGAGGCCACTGTCAATATGAACGGTATCAACATGCAAGAACTTTCAAATGTGTAACTTGCATTTGATTGATTGATTGATTGATTTAGTTTATTTTACTTCGCGGTTTGTGCCTCTTGGCTAATTTGCGAAGATGGGGATGAAATGATGAAATGGATGAAAATGGACATTCACAAACAACCATACCCGACCGGGATTAAAAACCCGGGACCCTTGGCGTCGCAGCGCGATGTGCTAACCACTCGGCCACAGGGTCGGGCAACTTGCATTTGAGTATAGTTGATGAGCAGGGTAAACTTTCCGGAATATACTTAATCGGCAGTATGAAGCAGAAACTTGGTACCGAAATTGTTCTCCAATACTGTAGTTGATCGGATATGAATTAGATTACTAAATTAATCTTCTGAATAGTATGAAGAACCATGCAAAGTTTTGAAGAGGACATTTCTGGAGAACGTAGACAAATACAAACAGCAAGTAGACCATTACTTGTATTTGAAGAAACATTGCAACTATAAGAGACTATTACACGCAACAATTCCCCAATGTGTTTCTCTACAGAGAGATATCAGGATGGATAACTTTTCGTAGGGAACTCCACATAAACGCCAATCGGTTTGCTAAACTTGTAAAAGATGGAGAGGTTGATACGTAGCATAGTTCTATCAGCTTCCTTATGTGGAGAAGTAGATATGGAAGACTTGTAATACAGCCCAACAGAGTAATGCTTTCATATATTTGCTTCCGTTTCAAGAAATGAAGCACGTTACTGATGAACTTTTTCGTAGAATTCGATTTAACAAATAATTGATTATTGAAAAGATCAGGTGAGTTGTGGAAAAGATTTCAAGCTTTCGAGAGCTTTCGTCACTTCTCATCTTCATGGTCACTTCCACAACTCACTTGGTAGCCCGATAGAATCTTTTTATCATTCGTTGCTAGGAAAGCTAACAGACTTACGTCAATTGATTACACTGCACAACAAGAAATTTGTACTTTATATGAAAGTGTGTGTTTCTAATGTATTTGTGCATGATAAAAACGAATTTACAATTTGATTCCGTGTAACACGTGTCATTTAGCCAAAAATACAAAATTTGAAAGTTACATAAGAAACGTATTTTACAATAGCCGAAAGTGTGTGGTCTCCTGTATTAGAAAGAATAAACGCTCCAAATTATACATTGGTATGGCAGGATAAGATGTATGCAAGAAGGTTACATGAAATACTGTTGCTTCCTCTGTGAGTGGGACAGTAGGGACACACATAGGCGTGAGCAGACCCTCTGATTAGAGGGGGCAAAAGCCTTGATGAAAGTTCAGTCGGGAAAGGAAAACCTAATTTTATCTCACTGTTTAAGTTTTATTGCCTCGATGGGTGTGTGTGTGTATATACACACCCCATATACGTGTATATGTATATGTATATAAACAGACACACACAATAGATACGTACATACATAATCAATTCATCTGCCCCATAACAAACCAACAGCAGAAATGATATAAATGGTCTCTCAATTGTGAGCGCTCCTTTTCCTCAAAACAATTGGTCATGCATTTGAGAGAAATCCGTTTAGCAACAGTAGGGTAAAGTGCCCGAATATGAGACCCATTTTGTTTTTCTCTCTTGGCAGGCTGAGAAAGCCAGGAAGGTTTGTGTTAATTGTATAGACGTATTCTTCATTCTTTTATTAATGAATGCAAAACCGTTTACATGTGAACTAAGAACCACCAGTCTCACCAAATATAAGCAAATGAAAATGTGCATTTTTCCCTTGTTGAAAAAATGGTTCCCAATATGAGACCCTAAGCGAAATAGTAGAAAGACAATATTGTAAACACAACTGTATGCTAAAAAAGGAAGAAATTAGTATACAATATGAAAACACATCTACAAATGTAGTACGTACATACCTGATAATAGAACAAAATATGGCTGTTAAGGTATGTCATGACACTAGTTTAACTTCTCTGAGAACACATACGACACACAAAATAAGGATGGGTGGCACCACAGGCCTCGTGAGCCCATCGGTGAAATCCATCAGTGCATTTCGCCCATTTTTCTCCATTCCTGTCCTCACTAAGAAACAACCACAATGTAAACACTCTGCATCAGCATTGTCCCGAGGAAGATCATCATCATCATCATCATCAGAGGAAGTGTAGAGATATTCACTTGCTTCTGATTCATCAGAACTGGGTGTCTTATGTTAGACTAATACTTGTTTCTAATAAATTATGAAAATAAACATTGTTGCATTTATCTGTTTGAGTAACTTTTACTTCATTAATTTGCAATGTACAAGTATAACAATTTTTAATGAATATCACATTAATATAGGTCTATATTATGTTCTTATATTTGAAACAATGCATAATTCTGCAAATCATTAGGATACATGCCAGTAGTCGCATGAGATTATAGCTATATTATGTCGGTGCATAATTTCGTAGCGTTTTATAACATACATCAACAGGAATGCAAGAATTAATTAACACAAGTACATAGACATTAGACATTGTTATTGTAGTCTAACAATACGCACTCACAACAACAATGTAGTGGCCTCCATTGTCACTGATCATCTGCCAATGTTCGTAAAGAGTTCGATCCTTCGCTGTACAACTGCTGTGTTTTCAGTATATAGCATTAGCCCCGTACAGAGCTCATTTATTTCTTTCAGTTGAAAAAATCAGTTAGCCATGTTTCAAGAGCAGTTTCATTACGATACACTTCTTACTCCGGCACTTGATCCTCGGTTAAACTCGAAGAGCAGAATGTGGCGGAAATGTTCAACTTTATCCACTTGACACTCCATCTTGTTTCGTATGCAAAATAGACAAAATTTGCTCAGAATAAAAATACACTGTGTTTCCACGAACACAACACTACAAAGTAAGCAATAACAATGGAATAACGGACAAGGAACTCTTGGCAACGCAATGTTGCCAACCCATAACAATACGCTACGAACTTACGCACCGACACAATAGATACAGAATGAAATTTTATCATAAGGTAACTAATATATTAAGTTATGCGAATGCCTTCGTTGGCATGGTTTATTGGATATCCTTGACTTTTTTTGTTGAAAATATTACAATGTGAGTCAAAGATCAAATATAGAGGCTAAATTTACAATATCAATTGTCGGACTTTATTCTCGTCACTCTCAATCTGTACGCTTAATGTTAGTATTAATAAAAGTACCGTTAAGCAGTTATATTGCATAAATTGACATTGTACGCGTATTTCCCATAGTGCTTGGTGTCACACTATCAAGTATCGGCACTTTTGTATCTTTTAATGACCTTGTATCTTACATTGTAGCATATTTTAATTTGTGTGAAGTTATATAGTTCGATCTTTAAGGCAAATATATATTTATTGTATTTCATATTAAATATTTAATTTAATCCGATGTCCCATCTATTTATTTCGTCTAGTTATTTTTCTGCTGATCTTTTGGGATTACCCTCGTAGATCGTTTATATCGTTTAGTTATTTATGCTGTCATCTGTTGACCTTTGTTGCGAAGTTCTTAGCATAGCGTTCTACGACGTCTGTGGTTTTGGGTTCGAATCCTTCCCTGGGAATGGCTGTTCTTTTTTAATGTATCTTTGTTAATATTACCATATTATCACTCTTCGTTGCTGCGATTAGCCAAAACTAGAAGAAAAGCGGCGCTAAATAACATAAACCAAAATTATACAGTCCTCTATAATTTAAAGTAGACTCCTTTCATCGATTTCATGTATTCATTAATCATTTTCATGGTTACGATTAATCAAAGGAAGTTATGTTTTGAACCAAAAGTGATCTCTTTCGCGTTTTTTATAATTATATAAATACGCGAAAGAAATAAAAACAAGTATTAGTGTATAAAAAGTATTAAAAATATCAATATTATACTCCAAGTGACAAAATTATTTCTGAAAGAAAAATAATAGGTTTTCTAGCATTTCATCGCTGATGAGTCTACAGAAAGGAGAAGAGGTGAGAGGAAACGAGAGGTGACAAAGGACAGGTGAAAGAGAAAGCGAGAGGAGAAGAGGAAAAGTAGAGGAGAGAAGAAAGAGAGGATAGACGAGGAGAGGAGATGTAGTGAGGAGAATGGAAAAATATTTTAGGAGAGATGAGGAAAATGGAGCAAAGAAGAGAAAAGAGAAGGAAAACGTGATGAGAGAAGAGTGGAGAGTAGAGTAAAGTAGAGAAAAAGAGAAGAACGAAAAGAAGAGGAGAAAAGTGCGTGGAGTCGGAAATCTAAGACAGGAAAGGAGATACGAGGAGTGGAGATGAGTGGGATGGAGATAAGATGCGAGAAAAGTAGGGAAGGCGATATGAGATAAAAGCAGAGCAGAAGGAGGGGAGAGAAGAAGGAGAAGAGAAGAACAGAATGGACCGAAAAGAAGAGGTAGTAAAGAGAAATATCGTATCAGCGTAAAGAATTGATACATTGGTCAAATTATCGACAAGAAACATTCAATAACATTTTGAAATGTATTGGAGAACGTATTAAATCGGTGCGAAATGCCTTTTGGCTTAGTTCAGAACAAGGTAAAATCTTCCATGTAAGATCTTTGATTTTACCTGCGATTATACCACTAAAAACATGAATGTAATTTTAATATTTATAAGAATTATCCAATTTTTGTCCAATTCTCGGTTCGTTGAAATGGAGATTTTGTAATTTAATATTTCCCCTCCCCCCATCGTCAATTCCAAAATGAATAATTCCGTTTCACACGGGGTAAACAATGAACACAAAGGGATAGGTCTAAAACTTACGAAAATTTTCTGCCACTGGAAGGGATTGAACCTACGACCACCAGATTGACAGTCCTGAACGGTAAACACTACCCTACAAGCTTTCGCTCCTGAAAGTAAGTAGAAGGAGCTGACCAATGTGAAATGTAGATGCAACTCTCCTCCTACATGTAATGTGCAAACAATACTTGTTTGTAACAAAGATAACGAAGGTAGTAGGGCTCGGAGAAAACATTTAATGGAGAATTGCACATGGTGAGAACTTTTCATTCGATATTTGCGGAGGTATCCTTGCATTGAACTCGAGTGGGAAAAGGGGTAAAATTAGTATGTCCTGAATTGCCACAAATATAAATAGTTATTTCATTAATATTTGTCAATGTCTTTGAAGCAGTACACAATTATCGTTAAAGTATTATAATTCACGATCTTATACATAAAAATATCCCTTTGAACGTGTGTCAATTCATTTATTTGTTTATTTTTTTATAAATTCCATTTGCAGAACAATGTAGCTACTATATACTGCTATTACAATTAATGTTACCATGCTCTTGTTTGTAATAAAAGGAGAATTAAAAAAAGAACACCTCCTAAGGAGGATCGAACCTGGGACCACAATCAATGCTTTCAAGAACTCTAACCAATACACTATGCCCTTTGCTTCCCTTGGAGAAACAGTTCTTAATTATTCTGTCGCGTCAATATTGTAAACGTTATCCTGCAAAAAGAAGTTTAATACTCTGACATAGCTCTGTACTTCTAGAATTACTCTATACACATGCATTTGAAAATTAACTCTCAATTTATTTCTTCGTTGTTAGTATATCTAATCTTGTGAATATACTTTATTTGTAACTTTATAACGGTTACATGAACATCTAGGAAATAGTTCCTTATAATAACCTCAGGTTGACCAAGTTGCCAATACAAACAAATGGAATACAGATTGTCTTCGAGCTTACATTGTTAAAAAGGAGCGGGTACGCGTATTACTATCCCAATACTTATTCAATAAGGTTTCTTGGTTGTCAGAAATTATCACTTAAACTATTGCATGTTGAGCTAGTGCCCACCTAGCCGCCTCTGGTGAAATCTATCATTCTTCATATTCTCTTTAAAATTAGACTCTGGTCACTCGTAACTTGCTGGGTGCATCGACGGACAATGTTTTGCGATAAAAAGCGGCCTTGAATAGCGTGAATGAGTCACTTTGAACGCGAGCAAGCTACGTTACCAAGGTTGTCTGCC
This sequence comes from Lepisma saccharinum, assembly GCF_977018435.1. Taxonomy (NCBI): domain Eukaryota; kingdom Metazoa; phylum Arthropoda; class Insecta; order Zygentoma; family Lepismatidae; genus Lepisma; species Lepisma saccharinum. Next base: position 3,769,039 of record NC_139255.1, read on the forward strand.
TTTGAAGACAAAGTCATTTTTTTTCACCATTTCCGAACGCGATTGCTATTGTAGAAGTATATATTCTCACAAAAGAGCAAGAAAGAAAATAAGACCAATGTTCTTCCATCGTTTAAAACCAAATATTATCTATTAAACGAAAAGTTCACGATTGTCAATAAACCTATCTGAGCATAAGGTGGATGTAAATAATAAATTTAATACAAAGATTCTCCAAAATTTCTCTCCCACTGTCTACGTCACTAACGTCAGGCCAGTATCCAGGGGGGCATGGGGGCCATGCCCCCCTCGAACCCTGAAATATTTAAATGTGAACCTATCAATAACTACGAAAATAACATCGTCGATTTTAGAAATGTGTAAACATTTTAATTTTGTTCTTTCATAAATGAATCTGTTTCTTGCGCAAAAGTCTTCAGGCTGCATATTGGATGGTTTTAGTTTTATAATGCAAGGCTAGCAGACGTCCGATTCACCGATTTAGTCAGGACAGTGCGCTACTTTCGATCCCTGACCCGACTTTTTCGAACTGCAATCGTGATGCGAGAATGTCTCTTTGTTATTGTTGTTTTCTTAACTTACAATTAGACATGTTCTTTATTGTAATAATAATTCCTAGTACGGAACATTTAATTTATAAATATATTATTTTCTAAACATAGAATTATCATGACTTTTGAATCGCGCTCGCACTATTTGAACTATTTTGTAATATCTGTATCTCTCTCTCTCATACACACACACACACACACACACACACATATTAGGGTCTGGCCATTCCCTCAAAAAAATCCTGCGTACTGGCCTGGTCTACGTCAATGACAGAAATGCAAGCAATACTTTTATTTATATTTAACCCAATGAAAGGAATGTGGAATAATTTAAAAGAAATAAGAAAGAGCGGAACTACTGTTGCTCTACTTTAAAAATTGTTGTCCTTCGAGGAAGAAAAATAAGAAGGATTTACTCCAGCACCTTAACCAAGTGTCCCACGAGTCTCTCTCGACTAATACTGTCAAGTGTGAAGAATAAAATTTTCCGCCTGTTTACGTCTAACGTTGCGCAGATTTGGTAGTTCGCAAACGGTGTAATTATTTCGTGTTACCTTACGCAACAGCAAATACATTTCATAAGACTGTTCTCAACACCAGACTTGCGTCAGTAAACAAGCATTTCGTCTGTTGCAGTATCACAGGAAAAGAACATCGTCCTGCAATGTTCAAGCCTCTAGATATTTTTCATTAATAATGTCTAATCACAATAATAAGTTAGAAGAAATAACTCTCATTTTCACAACTAACAATATTCTCGTTTTTCTTCATCACTTCGAAAATTATTTCTCGAAGATATCTGCTATACTACAAGAAAGCAATTCAAAATTAAAGTAAAAGTTCAAGAACATGTATACCCAACTTCATTTACAATATTGGAGAGACAGAATACTTAAAAATTGTTGTTTCAATCGAAAGTAAGGGCGTAGTGTAGTGGTTAGAGTTCTTGAAAGCATTGATTGTGGTCCCAGGTTCGATCCTCCTTAGGAGGTGTTCTTTTTTTAATTCTCCTTTTATTACAAACAAGAGCATGGTAACATTAATTGTAATAGCAGTGTATAGTAGCTACATTGTTCTGCAAATGGAATTTATAAAAAAAATAAAAAAATAAATGAATTGACACACGTTCAAAGGGATATTTTCATGTATAAGATCGTGAATTATAATACTTTAACGATAATTGTGTACTGCTTCAAAGACATTGACAAATATTAATGAAATAACTATTTATATTTGTGGCAATTCAGGACATACTAATTTTACCCCTTTTCCCACTCGAGTTCAATGCAAGGATACCTCCGCAAATATCGAATGAAAAGTTCTCATCATGTGCAATTCTCCATTAAATGTTTTCTCCGAGTCGTACTACCTTCGTTTTCTTTGTTACAAACAAGTATTGTTTGCACATTACATGTAGGAGGAGAGTTGCATCTACATTTCACATTGGTCAGCTCCATCTACTTACATTCAGGATCGAAAGCTAGTGTAGTGTTTAACGTTCAGGACTGTCAATCTGATGGTCGTAGGTTCAAACCCTTCAGGTGGCAGAAAATTTTCGTAAGTTTTAGACCTATCCCATTGTGTTCATTGTTCACCCCGTGTGACACGGAAGTATTCAGTTTGGAATTACCGATGGGGGGAGGGGAAATATTAAATTACAAAATCTCCATTTCAACGAACCGAGAATTGGACAAAAATTGGGTAATTCTTATAAATATTAAAATTACATTCATGTTTTTAGTGGTATAATCGCAGGTAAAATCAAAGATCTTACATGGAAGATTTTACCTTGCTCTGAACTAAGCCAAAAGGCATTTCGCACCGATTTAATACGTTCTCCAATACATTTCAAAATGTTATTGAATGTTTCTTGTCGATAATTTGACCAATGTATCAATTCTTTACGCTGATACGATATTTTCTGCAACTACCTCTTCTCTTCAGTCCATTCTGTTCTTCTCTTCTCCTTCTTCTCTCCCCTCCTTCTGCTCTGCTTTTATCTCATATCGCCTTCCCTACTTTTCTCGCATCTTATCTCCATCCCACTCATCTCCACTCCTCGTATCTCCTTTCCTGTCTTAGATTTCCGACTCCACGCACTTTTCTCCTCTTCTTTTCGTTCTTCTCTTTTTCTCTACTTTACTCTACTCTCCACTCTTCTCTCATCTCGTTTTCCTTCTCTTTTCTCTTCTTTGCTCCATTTTCCTCATCTCTCCTAAAATATTTTTCCATTCTCCTCACTACATCTCCTCTCCTCGTCTATCCTCTCTTTCTTCTCTCCTCTACTTTTCCTCTTCTCCTCTCGCTTTCTCTTTCTCCTGTCCTTTGTCACCTCTCGTTTTCTCTCACCTCTTCTCCTTTCTATAGACTCATCAGCGATGAAATGCTAGAAAACCTATTATTTTTCTTTCAGAAAGAATTTTGTCACTTGCGATATAATATTGTTATTTTTAATACTTTTTATACACTGATACTTGTTTTTATTTCTTTCGCGTATTTTATAAATATTTATTGTGCATGTGGCAACCCTGAAATTGAGCCTAACTCTACACGCAACCCACCAACGCCTTGTGTAAATTGGGTTGCCTAGTTTAAAATGTCGTTGTCCTAAAACTTTTGAGAGACACTCTACATGACGATATTTTATTCTTGAAACATTCTCATGACGATTGTTGGAAATTAATTGTTCCGTTTTCATTAGTAACAAAGATATTGCATAAATTACACGATAAAACTTTATATCGAAGAATAAATGTTTAATGGCTAAAACTAGAATGCGGCAAAAGTATAAGTCAAAATTGAAATATATAAATGGAAATCAAGTTACTATTATACCTGATGATTTAGTCCTTATTAAAAACCATCAACAAAGTAGTGCCTTAAATAAACAGATCCATAAACTATTTGATCTATGGTTTGGTCCGTATGTTTTATCAATGTTAAAAATAACTTTGCGGAATTAACATCATTGGATGGAAAGAATATATTAAGCAGACAAAATTTATCAAACGTTAAGACGTTCAACTGCAGTATTGAGAAAAGAAAGAAGCTATTGAGCTAAATTGAAGTGTGTCCATGCAAGATTGTTCTTCATTTATTTTAAATGTAAAAATGATATGTTATTTCAGTAGAAGTGATAAATGTAGTTAATTAGTTATGAAATAATGGAAAATGAATTATTTATTTGATTTTTTTTTTTCGTATGTATTTAGTTCCAAATGTAAGTTAGGTCTGAAAAATGTTACGTTGTGTTATGATTTGAAGGAGTTAAAGTTTAACTGAAAGCAATGTTGCAGTATTTCAATCTCTTGTATTTTGTTGACTTGACTAAAAGCGATATACTTTAATTTTATATGTGACTCACGGATCAGATGACGAGATTAGGCTCTACTGTACGAACGCAACCGAAGAAGCCCCAGCCTCTCTCTCCTTCCCGCCTCTCTTGTGAATGTTGCAGTACCGCCGCTCGCTATGCAGTCCACACGTGAACGAGCGATCTTTCACAAGTACAACTGGTTGTCCAGGCCTGTCATTGATTGATTTGGTGTTTTAAGTTCACATTATGCACAGTAAGGCTAATTGGGACTGGACCTACAATTAAAAGTCGGATCCGAATCTCTATGTGTCTCCACCGGGTATCGAACCCGTGACCCCTTGACAAAGATGAGATTGAGTGATGATAGTATAAAATTCAAGAACACCCATATCCAGGCCAGGATTCGAAACCTGGACCTCTGTTGTCTTAGCGCGCCGTGCTAGTAATTCAGTTACAGAGGCCGGCAGATGGCATCACAAGTAACTACAAGTAATATACATACAAAATTCAGTGTTATCTAACATTTATAACATAAAATACAAGAAATTAAGAGTCGTTTAAAAGCTAGAACTATACAACTTTACACAAGCGAGATATTCCTCTACGTAAAATGCAGAGGTATTTAGAGACACAAACTGCCACTAGAGGAAATGGTCTAAATATTGGCCCCACTTTTTATGTTGTCATTTTCGGAGGGAAGAAATAAATATATCAATTACCTGCCTTTAAAATGCATATCTATGAAATGGATACGTAAATGTAATAACATGCTAAAGTATAGAAGGTCTCCATTTTTGTTTTACAAGGGGAAGACGCTAGCACTGCGCCATCGGGGAAGTCCAGGCCTGTGATAGAGTATGCAAGGTTGAAGGAGATATAGATTTTATTATTTTCTTTAATGAATTTGAGACTGCTCTATAGCTAACTCAGTTCTGCGTAATTCTGTTTTAAACGTAGGTCCCGGCAAAATTTGATTTAAAAACGTTTAAATTATACGTAATGCATTTATTGTTATACGTACTAACTTTCATAAAGTGCACTTGATTTGTACGTACCAAGGTACAACAATGTCACAGAAGTATGCAGTTCTTGTCGTTACAAGAACACAAGGCGAGTTTCAAATAACAATCAGGATAGGCGGGCATGGCGGCGGTCGATCTTGATTTTCGAGAAAGACGAGCGTCAGAAGGAAGGCAAGGAGAGGCAGCGCACGGCATGGAATCAGAGGGGAAAGATTTGCCGCAGTTGCTCACAACATGAGACGCATTTTCTTTTGTGTTTAATCACGATACGAAAGTATGGTACGTTATAAAGAAACTTTGAGATTAGTTAATTTACCACTTCATGACAGAAAAAAAACCGTATTATACTGTATGTTGTTTCTCAAAATAGATACAATTATGTATTTTAATAATGATTTGCTATCTAAGTCCGGTTTGTAAGAAATTCTCAGTTATACGTATTATTTTATGTTCACCTTGATATACGTGCAACTGAGGTTCAACTGTATTGAGCATTTTTGCAAGGACCCTGGAAATCACTAATGCTATTTTTATAAGCCTCAGTCTATTTTCTTCGAGGTAGAGTAGTGATACAAAATTGTGGTACAACTCGCCCTCCACAAGCGAACTGAACACCTGTCAGAGTTCTGTCCTCTCGACCTAACCACCGCCCTCAGATATAAAAAGAGTAACGGAAAGCCGCGTCAAGATGGCAACAAGCAATTTCACCAAGACGCAGCTGCATTCTCTGGGTGTCCGAAGTTTTTGAAACTGCCCTCGCAGCCGACCTCCAAGTTTAATTGAAAATGTTCTTAAAGTGTTTAATATCAGCTGTTTCGTCCATAAAACTATACTTGTTTAACTTCCAGCCACGCCCCTTCCCCATTCTTCGTCTATGTTTTGTCTACGCTATTTCTTTCTAGGTAATGAATTATTGTATGATAATTCTGTTCCATACCTAGAAATTACTTAACAACTGAGATTTCTCATTGTGTCAGAAGTGTTGACGTTGAATGCTATCTAGAGTTCTGAATACCTCCTGCTATTTACGTTGTTATTTATGTGATTGATTGATTGATTTGGTGTTTTAAGTCCACGTTATGCACAATGAGATTAATCGGGACTGGACCTACAGTTGAAAGTGGATTCCGAACCACTATGTACCTCCACCGGATATTGAACCAGAGACGCTTGATTACAGGGCGACGACGCTACCACTGCGCCATCAGGGAGGCTCTATTATTACGACAGTATGACGGAAACTGTGTTTATTGTGATTTTGTTTCATTTTATAATTATGGATTCAATTTTTTAATTTTGTATAACCAATTTTGACAGAGTTATATACCTGGTAGTTTAATCGTGATCATCACTTAAATAAATATGATTATTATTATTATTAGAAAATTTCACAGTTAATTGCACAATATTATAAAACAATAAACAATTGTATTATCAGAGATATAATAGATCTCGTTGAAAACTGTAACTTGAAGTGCAAATATGCTAACTTGTTATGTTATGTTATTCTACAGCTTATGTATTTTATTCCTGTAATTTTGTACTTTTGTATTTGACTTAGTGCTGTATTAGGTTTCATAATGTGCTCAACACTTAAAATAAACGATTATTATTATTATTATTCTGTTCGCTGCCTTTATCAATGATGTTACATTATGTTATAAATCTAGCACATGTTTACTATATGCAGATGATATAAAAAATTTTAAGAGTATTTTAACAAATAATGGTGTCGCTCAACTTCAGGCTGATCTCGATAGAATGACATATTGGTGCAAGATTAATGAAATGGAAATTAACTTGAAAAAGTGTAAAGTTTTAAGATGTACTAAGAAAGTTCATTATATAGTCTCCAACTATTTTATTTATGAAAATAAAATCCAAGTGTGCGACAGTCATAAAGACTTAGGAATAGTAATAGACTCCTCTCTCATATTTGATGAGCACATTTCAGAAATTTGCAAGAGAGCAAAGAGAATGCTTGGTTATATATTTTTCTCATGGAAAGTTTTTAAAAAGGAAGATACCTTAATATTCCTGTATAAAACGATAGTTCGTCCTATTCTTGAATATGCAAATGAATTATGGTTTCTGACTGCAACCAGTCACCTTCAAAAAGTTGAATCAGTTCAAAAACTTTTTATCAGGTTATTATGCACAAAGTTAAAAAAAAAATACTATGACCAACATTACTCTGAATGGTTATCACAGTTGAATATGTTTTCCTTAGAAGAAAGAAGAGAAATGAAAAAGATAAATTTTGTAGAGAAGATATTAAATTTCCAAGTTGACAGTGAATACTTTTTGAATAATATAGCTTATAAAATTCCCAGATATTCCCATAGGTATATCTCAATTCTCACATTCCTAAACAAGGCAAGAGGTTTAGTAGCGGATCTTGTTGAAACCTATAATTTGAATTTATGTTGATGTATAAGATTGTAGGATCCACTGTTTTATTTTATAATAATGTATTCAATTTTTTAATTTCGTATAACATAGTGGTTGTTTAATCATTATGATCACTTCAATAAATATGATTATTATTATTATTAGAACAATACACAGTTAATTGCACAATATTATATAACAATAAACAATTATTAGTATCAGAGATATAATAGATCTCGTTGAAAACTGTAACTTGGAGTGTAAATATGCTAACTTGTTATGTTATGTTATTCTACAGCTTATGTATTTTATTCGTGTAACTTTGTACTTTTGTATTCGACTTAGTGCTGTATTAGGTTTCATACTGTGCTCAACACTTAAAATAAACGATTATTATTATTATTATTATTATTATTATTATTATTATTATTATATGCTTGGTGGTTATATTCTACTAGATACACTTAATTTACTCGATGAGTAAATACAGGCAGAACTAGTTTCCTTTTTTTAACAAATTTCTTACCTTTAATATATTGAAGTTAATATTACCCTATTTTGTATTTTTTGTTAATAAATTTCACACATCCTTCTCAAGCAATTTATCACAAATTTACATGAAATTTTCGTTGAGATGACACTGAAATGTATCGCAGAAGAAGCTAACCTATCTACTTTTGTACGATAAATTTCAACTCCTTTCTTTCATCTGGTCATTGATAGAATATCATGGCAAGTCGTAGGGTACACTTGGTACTGCCTTATGACACGACCAATGTTGCCAAACACCTCGTAATTTAAAAATGGAATAATTTTATGAACATTCCATACTTAACCCCATAAATCGTCTGTAGTGCATAAAGAAGCATAATAAATTATCGATCCTTTATCAATTCGATTCATATTAACAGAGTCCATTGATACGCATCGAAAATTATTGCAAGCCAATCCATGACTGTCTTCTATCCATGTTTGTTTTCTTTTCATACAAAAAAGTTTTTTCCCCATACTGAACGTTCATGTTCATGTACAGAATCATTGTTAAATATTTTTAAAATATCCACATAGACAAAGGTCCATGTCTCTATCGTTTTTTGTACAAAAGTGACGTTCAATGTTTTTGCGTGACACCCTGTATATCTTCAGTTCGAAACCTTTAAATGTGCAGCAGTTATATTAGAGTTACATAGTATGGGACTTGGGACCCATCCTATCCTATAAAACACATTGTATTTTATACGTGTTATTGCAAACTTGTGTTTGAATGAATGTCCAAAAGTTGCTTAGAGATTAGATCCATATATATACGCTGAAGTGTATTCTGGACAGATGTTGGATTTTTTTAAAAAATCTACGTAGAGTAGGAAAAAAATCGCGTTACGTTTTGGACACAACTATCTTAAAATGCATACTTGAGTTTGCTCAAATGCAATATTTTACCAGCAACTGAAGCTATCTATTAACCGAAATAATTATATCGTAATAAATCTAAATTTACGGTGGCTATCGTTACCAAAATGTATAACTCCTTACCATCAATCTTTCCTTACCTCATTTTCTTAACCTCATCCAAAATAAATCGGAAAATTATCCACAGAATGTCCAAAAAATATCCAAACAATCATCTAGAAAATAAAAAAGAAACAAATCCAAAAAAAACTAACTATTTTACCAAAACATACCCTAAAATGATTTCAGAACATCCATTATCCATCCCGGTTATTCTATGAACAAGGGCGCCCGCCAAGACATCTGAAAGGACTACATATAATTCGAATTTTGAAATAATAGCGTGAAAACATGAAGATGGAGTGTCGTGAAAGACAGCACATTATGTGCCTATGCAAATCATGCTTTATGAGAATTATCTTAACTGGGTAATCATCACTTCCCTTGAGGAAAAATCCTGCGGGCGGCATTGCCTATGGATGCAACGTGAACACATATATGGATATCTAAGCCATGTTTCTTCATCTTCGAGGATCATAAGGTTGATTCTGTAACGAACCCGTCTCGTCACAAATAGTACGAGTCGCACCTCTATTTTTATGACCTTTTTAAGAATATAAGGCGAATTGTATAAGAAAATGAGTTCCACCTCTATTTTGGAAATCTTAATTAAGGAATATACTTTTACTCGCGTACTTTCGACGTGGCCTTTGGCCACGTCTTGTACGCTCTCATGCGTGACATTCGGCCATGTTGTGGGCGCAATCATGTTATAGATGGGGTTCTTCATAGATCTCAATGACTTTGAAAAGTTTAGAAAGTAACTGTATGTGTGTATAGGCTCTAATAAGGTACAAATATTCAAACTATTATTGTATATTTTCTTCATAATGAACTGAGTAAATAATAACCGTTTCAAGATAAGTAGTTGGATGTTTTGCATCAACGAATTGAATAGCGACTAAATTGAAAATGAAATATTTATATATTTTGTTATTTTCACATTTTTGAACGTAATTGGATAATAACTGTTTCTCCTCATTCAACTCAAATTCCTACCTTGCCTCTGTAATAAATTCTGATGCTCGTATTTTGAAATACGAAAAGTCTAGCATAATTCCCTTACAGTAGTTTTCGTGGTGAAAACAAACTTTCTTTAAGTTCCCTAGCAACGTCCGTTTCCATGGACAACAACAACAAGCACGGCAAGCTCTAAGGAATTGCATGTCATTATACCCTCTAAACATTTAGTAAAACAAGCACGATGTAGATATTTTCTCATTGAGTATAACAATATATACGTAATTGTATCTGGGCTGAAACTCCTTATTATGTAGATGTCACCCTTGTTTGAGCCACCTTTTCAAAGCCAGGAGTTGATTCATCTGTGTTGTAGATCTGTGAGAAATATAATGTATCTCGACAATTAAGAATTGAAGGAAACAATGTGTGCTGCTAAGAAATGCCCGTGGCAACGGTTGCTAAGGACGTGAAAAAAGGGCATTTTCACCCTTAAGGAAGGGTCGATTGAGCGATTTTTGAATTTTCTCGGTCTTTTGGGACGATTTCATGGGGGGTCGTAATCGGGCGTTTTTCGCCTCCGGGGCTTCCTTCATGGAGAACATTTATGTCAGTGAGTCAGTGAGTGAGTGGTGGGATTGGGGCTATATATATATTGGATTAGTTTATTTCTTCTCCAGCAGTTTGACACGGTCGTGCCAGGTTCAACTATAGCATATTAATATCCATAAGAATAGATTTATCTCAATACAAATTGAGAATGAGTAACATGAGACTGTATATCGGTATACACGTGATACCTCCCAGGGCACGGGAAAACATTAAGATTTGCAGTAAATTAACAAACTCAGGACTTACGTGTTAACATCTAGGTTCAGAATATATTTATCTTGATTATGCAATTAAGAACAACATTTTACATCATAACGAAATGCACTAAAAATCATAGTAACAGCAGAACAAAAATTATCACATGAACTTCCATTAATCTCGTAACTTCTATCCCCCCAAGATTCATATCTATCAGGCGGGATGATGTACTTCAGCAGACTGTTCATAAGTCCGGGAAAGACATGTCAATCGCCCCCTCCATTGAGAAACAAAATCGACGACGACTCGTGGAAGCACTCACAGTCTAGGAGATTTTGGATTCAACCTTCTAAAAGTATTTTCCTCGTGTCTGGAGAACAATTAAAAATCTTCAGATTGTCGAAATTTACCTTGCACACTTCCTTACGAGTTTTTGTGTCCAAAAACACTGCCGTGTTGAATTTCACTTGGGTAGCTATGAACGGTCCTGTCCACAAATAAAACAACTTGGAAATGGTTCTGTTAACAGCTGAACTTGGACACAAGGCACAATTATTTCCCAATCTTTCCATTTTTGCAGCTCAGCCTCTAGTTTTGCCCGTTTTGCCACTGGAATCGGGTACGGTTTTTGACTCACTGGAACGGTACTGGACAAATGAATATCACAGACTAAGTTCTTGGCAGTGCCAGGTCTCTCTGAAAACACCTTACTATGTGCAATAAATATCTCGAACAATTCGGCTCTTTGTTCCTTAGCCAATAATTCACTGGAGTCAATCTTCTCCCTTATATCCTCTAGCGGTGTAGCCCATTTATCGTAGCTAGCTTCAATCCTCCGGACGCTCATCTGCTTATCAACGGAATCATCATCATCTAGCTTTTGCTCAATTGGCTCTCCATCCACCATTAGATACAACTTTTTATGCTTGAGATTGATCTCTGCTTCATATTTCTGCAGGAACGAATAACCCAATAATAAGTCTGAAGGCAAATCCTTCACAACAAAAATTTCTAAAGGTATGGTGTTCTCAGCAATTTCCAGCACGATTCTGCGCTTTCCCACAACTCGAGTTCGACTTTTCCCAGCGAAATCAATAAGTCGTACCTCTGGAGTAGCTTGTAACATGGCCCCTGGCAAATTTAGCTTTATTTTCTTCCAAATACCGAGACTCAGAACAGATATTTCAGCTGCAGTGTCCACTATACAAGTGATATCAACATTTGCTACACGTGCCTTGAACTCAGGCGCTCTTCCAAAGTTTTTAGACTGACTAGCCTGACACAAATTGTAAAGAAACTCACTCTCTTCAGGATTAATAACAAACACCAGCTTCAGATCATTACTTACAGACTGGGAATTATTTTCTGCAGGCCCCAGTTCTATCCGAGACCGCCCGACATCAGAAGGGGACGTTTCTATGCAGGCGTGGGGTAAAATCCCGCACCTGTTCGAGATTTGCTCCATTCTCCCAGCAAAAATTTCTGGTCAGCTCAACGCTCTGTTGCTGCTCGTTACTAGGGTACGACACTGCAGCATCTGTTTGTAAGCCACTGCTCGCCGCTTGCAATCGTGGAGAGGTACGACCTTCCCTCAAAGGTTCACTGTGCTCCGGTGAAGATAAACGGTTCTCAGTTCGTGGTCTCTCACAAGGTTCGTATCTGGCAGCAGCATACTCACGTCTTTGCCTATTTTGGCCTTGTTGACGATAACGATTGCCGTTTCTATATGGACCTGCAGAGCGATTTTCACGGTAATTATTCTGCCTCTGGACCATACGAACCCTTGGGTTTCTGTTTGCCGAGTTGCCTGGAATATCTCGGTTGTTCTGGTGAGTAGGATTCTCCTTCCTCCACGCAGTTCGCCAAGCATCCTGCTCTTCCGCTTGCTCGTATCTCTTAACAAAATCTGCAAGCAAATCAACAGTTACGGGAGCGTGGGCCATACACAATTGCTTCACTCTATAAGGCAATTGGCCGATTATGAGGTTTACCACCTCCTGCTCTGTGTAGTGGCTACTCAGGTTTCTGTAAGCAGAGTATACAGACCAAACATATTCTTCCAAACTATTGTCATTGTTTTTGTTGTACCGTTTGGCCCTAACAGATGCCAACTCCCTTTCTTTTGCCTCTGAAGACGCAAAACGCCTCTTAAACGCCCTACGGAAATCTGAATATGTGTGGAAATCATTCTTATGAGAGTAGAACCAATGATAAGCCATGCCCGTTAGCAAACGAGGAATAATGTCCAGCCTGTATCTATGCGGGATCTGAAGGATCTCAAGGTTGGTATCTAATTCTTTGAGATAAATCTCAGCCGAAGTGGCTATAATATTTCCGTCGAATTTCCGCATGGAATTCAGGTCAGCCATCCGGGGAGTCATCCCACCACGCGTAGCATTGGTTCGAGATTTTCTTTCTTTGCTCTTTTCCGATAAAGTCGACTCGCTGCCTGAAGAACTGGAAACGATCTCTCTGTGGCGTCTTTTTTTTACATGTGTACGGTTTCGTTGCCTCGAAGAGACCTCAGAACGACTAGGAGACAGCAACCTTCGAAAAGGAGCGCCTAGCTGGTCCACCCGCGGTAACTCTGGTTCACCGGAGAGTGGCAACTTGCTTAAAGTGGTTGAAATTTGAGCCACTTCGTCACAAAGACTACGCATGTTTGAAGAAAGCTTCACTTGTTTGGATTCAATATCATTTTTCCACTCTTCAGCATTCTCTCTAGGACCCTCTGTGCCTTTAAGGTTTTCCGCCACAGTCTCTTCAACTCGCAAATTCAGGTTTTCTCTCAGCTGATATGCCATATTGGTCACCTGGTTGTCCAACTCTCTGGACATTTCTTCTCTGAAACCGCTCTGCGTTTCACTGATTTCCTTTCGGAACTCCTCCTTGGTCTGCTCAGCTTCTTCCCTCAACAGAACAACTGTTTCATGGAGTTTAGATTCCAGCTGCTGAGAATTTGACTGACATGCTTGACGTAAGCTCATCATCTCAATTTCAAGGCTTTCCTTCAATTTCTGCTGTCCCTCAGACATTTGCAGAGTCAGTTGTTCGATCCTCCGTCCCATCTCTGAATTGGACGCAGCGAGTTGTGAACAACTATGGGCCAGTTTCTCCTCCATCCTTGCTTCTAGCCGGCACTCAAGAGTTCTACTACTTTCTTCTAGTCTTAGTTGTAAACTGTGCTCCAAGATATTCATATTTTCCTGAAGTATATCCTCTAACTTCCTAGAGTTCTCATGTAACTTAGCCTCCAAGCTATCAGAATGTTCCCGCATTCTAGATTCTAGATTATTAGCATTTTCCGTAATCCTTTCCTGGATTCTAAGTTCTAGATTACTAAAATTTTCAGTAATTCTTTCCTGTATTCTAAGTTCTAGATTACTAGTATTTTCAGTAATCCTTTCCTGGATTCTAAGTTCTAGATTACTAGAATTTTATGCCATTTTAGCTTCCAGATTGCTGGAATTTGCCTCCAGCATTCGCTGCAATGACGCGAGCAAATCAGTAGTAACAGGAACAACAGGAACTGCAAGTTTTTCTTTGCATGCGAGACATGTTAATTCACAAGGCGAATTACTTTCCTTTGGTGACTTTAGCTTTGCACAATTTAAATGAAAAGTATTGTGACACTCAGTGCAAACAAACGTATCATCAAGCCTTGATTTAGTCTCACAGCAAAACACATGAACTGTGCTTTCATCAACATTTGAAGCTTTGCTTCCACTTCTTAATATTTTCTTTTCCATTGTTGCGCATCAAAAGTTCTGAGTCAACTACAAATCTAAAACACGTTACCAAAGATTAACGTAACTAATGCACAATGTGTTCGTGGCCCCACGTTCTGTGCGCCAAATTATTGACACGGTCGTGCCAGGTTCAACTATAGCATATTAATATCCATAAGAATAGATTTATCTCAATACAAATTGAGAATGAGTAACATGAGACTGTATATCGGTATACACGTGATATCTCCCAGGGCACGGGAAAACATTAAGATTTGCAGTAAATTAACAAACTCAGGACTTACGTGTTAACATCTAGGTTCAGAATATATTTATCTTGATTATGCAATTAAGAACAACATTTTACATCATAACGAAATGCACTAAAAATCATAGTAACAGCAGCACAAAAATTATCACATGAACTTCCATTAATCTCGTAAATTCTATCCCCCCAAGATTCATATCTATCAGGCGGGATGATGTACTTCAGCAGACTGTTCATACGTCCGGGAAGGACATGTCAAGTTTTCGCTAGTATCGCACTACCCTATATAAAGGCAAACGCTTGGCTGGCAATTGAGTTCCGCTCCGCCCTCGGGGGAGAGAAGGTGCTCTCCGCTTAGGCGAGAGTCCAAGCACCAAAAAGGGATAAGGACTCCCCTTTCGGGCTAGAGGAGGTGCGCGTCGCTAAGGCGAGAGACCAAGTACCTCAAAGGAAACTCACTCCTACATATCCAGCGAGAGACCAAGAGTAGTAAGGGCTCCATCTTCGGATGAGAGAAGCTGAGCTCCGACTCCGGACGAGAGATAAGAGGTTGGACTCTGCCCACTAGTTAGAGAATCCGCTCCACTTTCGGGTGAGAGATAGAATCGCTCCGTCTTAGGACGAGAGAAGTGGACTTGGCACTTCCAAGAACCCACTCCACCCTCGGGTGAGAGAAGTTACTAATCAGCTTCCCTTTTACTTCCCCCAGCCTCCAACCGGGAGGTAGAGATTTAAGCTCTAATAGTAATATTATTTTAGGAGATAGATTAGTAATGGGTTTAATATGTAAACTTAGGGTCCCTATGTATCAATGTAAATTTAGAACGGACTAAGTTTATCCTTTGTATTTCTGTGTCTAAAGTCCTGTTACCTTAATATAAACTCATAACCTCTCAGTATTAGTCTAAGTTGTTGAATAAAATTTTATATGTTAATGTCAATCCTGTGTATCGCTCTGGTCAAGCCTTTGGCTACCTTTTTTAACTGGCAACATACACCCGAACCCTGAGAGCATTTTAGAGTCTCATGACACCGCTGGAGGAAAAGGTTAGCATTATGGGTAATCTTGAAACGACGGTAGTGAGAGAGATCTATGCCTGCCTGCCGGTGGACAAGGTCGTTTCAATTCCTGTCCTAACACGGCCCCTGGAAACATCCATGCTCCTCAAATTGTTTAGGACCTTACTGCAGATCTGGTCTTATAAAACTTGAATTCGCTTCTGGAAAGAAACCAAAACATAGAATACTCGACGGTTGAGTGAGAAGGAAACTACAAATCCGGTTCCTTAAAAATTTCACCTTCAGTTGCGTCGAATCGGCCCAGGATCGAGCTTTTCGAGGCCTCTTTCTACCAATCAGAGGATGATTTCAATGCCAATGCAGCGTGGACGTGACCGAACTCCATTGGCTCTGCAGGCTACATCAACTGCTAGATTCCTCCAACAGCTACAGAGACGTTTTGTGGGTACAATTCAAGATATTTCGATTCTTCGGGTGCCTTACAACCCTTCACATTGTCAAAGAACATCGCCTGTGACATGGGAACAAATGTCTGATTTATCGCGCTCGGCTCTTTTGAGTTTCGTTGATTTTCTTATGTGTCATTATTGTCAGGCCAAACACTATCGGATCGAATCGGGACTTGACCTACAGTTTAAAGTAGGATCCGAACCACTGTGCAATGTGCCTGCACTGGGTATCGAACCCGGAACTTTTTGAATACAAGGCCACGACGTTACTGTGGGCGGCCATCTTCTGCACACTGCACTGCACTGTTGCCAGCTATTCTCAATTCTCTTTGTTGCATCTGCACTTTTTTCACTTACTTAATTTTGCATCCCACTGCAAAATGATTATAGCCACCACACTGCCTGCACTGTTGCCAGCCACTAGTATACACATGTTACATCTCCTTTTTTATTACAATACTGACTCAACATACAATACATACTTTTCGGATACTAAGCAATCAAGACTAAAAAGTACTCTTCTGCAACAGTTGTGTCCCTCTGTCTATCTTTCCATCCGTCAACCATTCATAGGAACCTTGATTTTTTCCCAAACGCGATAACACCGAAAAATTTTAATTGCTGTAAAAGAAATGTGTTTACGTATATGCAGCGACCTGTCTTGAACGCATTTATCGTGCTTTCGAAATCGCAAAATAACTCAAATTTGCATAAAATGCGAATTGTGTTTCTCTCGCAAATTTCAGACACAATTATTTCTTTAGAAAAGAAAAATACAACGGAAATTTAACATTTCTTGTATTTTAGAATTACAAATTAAAATATAACACATTCACGCTCAGTCAATAAATAACGAGGAAGAGGATATTACACTTAAACTATGGTAGTTAGAAATGTTTTCACGCTAGGTGGCGTTGCGTGTCTGGTAAGTTATGCGCAAGGACTGCTAACAGAGCTTCGGCCATGTCCGGTCATTCCCTGATTGACTGTGACGCGAAATGGTGGCATCCAAAGTGGAGCAGCGGGGTGTTGTGCGCTACTTGACAACGGAACTAAATGAACTCAAACTATACTTCTAATTAGACAGCTGTAGAGGCAGCAGTAAGATGATTATTGTTTGGGAAAATCATGCGAAAATGTAAAGAAAAACATATTATACGGTTCTTTATGTTATCCCCCTCATTTGTTTGTAGTACTACAAATAAAAATAGTAAAAAAATGTGTATTTATTGCTCCAAAATGAGCCGATTTCCTTTCATGCTTCCACTCTCCATGCAACAAGTTTAATACAAACACTCCGTACGAGAGATTCAAAACTGTAAAAAGAACGATTTTTTATTTTTATCTTCATTGATATCTACACACCTGGAAGCATACGTCATAGGACATAGATGAACGATAGTTACTATTTCGTGCGTGATTCTTGTTTTCTTCGTAGTTGAAGAATATCCTAATACATAAAGCAGTGGTATCATTTATCCGCCTAGAACATACATAAAATTATAATATGTAAGCTTTTCCAGATACTCACCGTTCTATGCATTCATATTTCATTGTAGTTACATAGAAATAGCTGTGCAATACAACAATGCATAATTATTTCTTCAATATTGTTGTGTACAAGCTTCAACATTCGATTTATCCATAATTTAAAATTCTTATCAAGAGGTAGCGCGCGCCACTACAGTGTAGAAACGTTTAAAGATTCATCGGTTGTTTGAATCAGATTCAGCTGGCATCGAAGTTTCCGGGTTCAATTCTACGTCTGGGCTTGGGTATTCCTTGTGAGTGTACCTTCATTAATTTCTCATAATCATCACCCATCTTTGTCGCCCCGGTTATCTAATCTCGTATCCAAAGTATCTACTGGTATGAAAATATCAGGTCAGTATCTCTCGGTGTAAAGAATTTCGAGCATGCACTGCAGAAGGTAAAAAGGTTTCTGTCATTATTTCATTTTAAACCTTTTAGTAAGAAAAATATAGGCTAGCTATGGAATTTTATAAATTGTAGTTACATCGTATATGTCCCAGGGCGAGCCTCAGCTACTGGGCGGGTCGCAGGTGGCGGATAGCGAACGGCCATCAGATATGGTGGTTAGCTGCGAATAAGGAAATACCAAATAAGCAGTCCCGGACCGAGGCGGTAGTGCTGGTGAGGTCTGGGGAGGAAAGATTATGGCAAGATCATCCTCATAAAATCCCAGAAAAGTCCTATAACGACATGCCGAGAAAGTGCCGCCATTAAATAAGCACTGCCCCTGCTGCCTTGCAGGGAGGAGAGGGATCTCCAAAGGCTAGGGGAAGGTCACCCCAACAGAAAACCAAAGGATGGAAGGAACTCTTAGGCATAGAGAAGCCGATCCTTCTAAGGGTAGAAAACCCCTATCAGAAAATCCCAGGTCCTCCAAGGAAGTTGAGGTTGGAGCATAGAGCCCACAAAAGAAAAGGGGAGAAACATCCAAACCACATTGCTGGCATAGCAGCAATAAGAAGGCAGCCCCTTCCCTATGCTAGGAAGCTGCAGGCCAATCACCTACACTTCTTAAATAAAGATGATTAAAAGAAAAGACAGAGAGTTGGCCGGACGGATCTACAGGAAAGATAATTGGCGAACTAAGGTATACGACTTTTGGAACTTGAAACATCAGAGGCCTTAATGGAAAAGAAGTTGAAATAGTAAAAGAAATGAAGAACACCAAAGTAAAATATTTAGCTCTAACTGAAACCAAGGAAATGGAGAAATTGAGTTAGATGACAGATATGTACTGATATATAGTGGAGCGAAAGAGCTAGAGGAGGGGTGGCACTTCTGATCCACGAAGAAAAGAAAAACAATATAATAGATTGGGAATTCATAAGTGAGAGAATAATGATTGTTAACTTAAAAAAAAGAAGAAAATATATCAATGATAATAGTTTATGGTCCAATTGAAGATGATACAGTAGAGAATAAAAACATGTTCTATGATACACTACAGAAAATTATAGATGAAAGAAAGGAAGAAGTACTGATAGTAGGAGATCTAAATGGAAGAGTAGGAAACAATACGGAAGAATGGAGACAGGTAATAGGACAACATGGAGAAGAGACATTAAATGATAATGGTGCACGAATCTTAGAATTATCTGTAACAAATTACATGGTAGTGGTAAATACTAAATTCCCACATAAAGAAATCCATAAATACACTAGGGAAGAACCAACAAGAAGGGAAAAATCTATAATTGACTATTTCATAGTAGAGAGAAATACGATGGGAAAGATAAGAGATGCCAGTCAAAAGAGGAGCGGAAATTGGGAGTGATCATAAACTATTAATAATGGAAAGAGTAGTACAAAGAAGTAGAGTGCTAAAAACTAAAGGGAAAAGAAGACAGGAAAAACAAAACAAAATAAGAATAAAGGCATACAAATTAAAAGATACAAAAGTTAAAGAAAAATATCAGCAACAAATAGAAGCAAAGATACAAGAGAAACATGAAAAGGAAGAAAGAGATGTAGATAAGTTGTGGGATGAATTTAAGAAGATTTTGCTACAGTCTACAGAGGAAAGCTGCGGGACAACATACATTGGAAACAAAATGAAAAGAACGGCATGGTGGACAGATGAGCTGAAAGAAGAAGTCAAGCACAAGAAAATACTGAGGAAAAGTACCTATCAGTTAATGATTTAGAAAGCTTCGAAGAGTATAGGAGGCAAAGGGATATAGTTAAAAAGAAAGTGTTAGAGGCTAAAAAGAACTCGTGGAGAAAATTTGGGGAAAGTATGGAAGAGAACAGCCGAGATAATCAAAAACTATTCTACAAAGTTTTAAAGACCTTGAGAAAAGATAAAGAAAGTCCATTAAAATACATAAAAGGAAAAGATGGTAAACTAAGAACAAAACCAGAAGAAATCATGCAAAGATGGAAGGAATACTTCGAATAATTGCTGAAGGATGAAACACAAACTAACAGGACGGAGGTTCAAACAGGAAACGAAAGAACAGAAGATACAGAAATGGAGGATGAAGAAGAGGAAATAAACGATATCAAAGTAGAAGAATTAAAAGCAGCATTAAACAAAATGAAGTTAGGTAAGGCTAGTGGACATGATGGTTTAACACCAGAAATGCTTAAATACATGGGGAATGCTGGAGAGCAACTGTTTTTGAACCTACTGAAGGTTATATGGGAAAAGAAAACTGTACCGAAGGAATGGGTAATAATCCCAATCTTCAAGAAAGGGGATAATAGAGAATGCAGAATCCATCGGAGAATCTCATTGCTCAGTGTGCCAGGGAAGATATATTCAAGAATCCTGGAGTCAAGCAGGCTTTAGACCAGCAAGAAGTGCACAAGACCATATTTTCACCCTCAGACAAATAACAGACAAGACAATAGAATACAATAAAAAGGCACATGTATGTTTTGTAGATCTACAAAAGGCTTTTGACAGAGTTCCTTGGAACGAGATATGGAAATCTTTAGAGAAGAAACGAGTGAATAAAAACCTAATAAAAGCAATCCAAAGTTGGTACAAAGGATGCAGATGCTACGTGAGGACGAGAAGCCACCAGTCAGAGGAATTTGAAATAACAACAGGAGTTAAACAGGGAGATATACTATCACCATATCTATTTATAATCTTATTAGATGAATAAAGGAATACCATATAAAAATGAAACAATTTCATGTAGGATACTGGAATATGAAATCAATTAAACTAACAGAGCTCATATACGCTGATGATATTATACTAATAGCTAATACACAGGCTAGTTTACAATATAACCTAAATATTCTTAATGAAGAATTAAAGAAAAAGAATATGGAAATAAATACAGAGAAAACTAAAACAATGATAATTAGCAGAGAAAAGACAAACCATAAGATAAAACTGAATAACAAACCTTTAGAACAAGTGACAAATTTCAAGTATCTTGAAGTAATTATAAACAGTCAAGGAAAACAAGAGGAAGAAATAAGAGACAGAATCATGAAGACAGGAAAGCTATATCAAATGATAAACCGAGGATTTATAGGCAAAATAGAAATACCTACCCAAACAAAATTCACTGTATATAAAACAATTTATATACCAACACTTATATATAGCAGTGAAAATTGGACACGGACTGGAAAACACCTGCAAAGTGTACAAACAATGGAAATGAGGTGCCTCGAAGAATAAGTGGGAAAACCAGGAAAGATCGGATAAGGAATCACACCATTCGTCAATCTTTAAATGCTCAGCCACTACAAGAAACAGTTGAACGTAATGAACTCAGATTTTTTGGCCATTTGAGCAGAATGAGCGAGACGAGACTGCGAAAGGAGATATGGGAAGCACGTCCACAAGGAACAAGAAAAAAAGGAAGACCAAGAAAGACATGGAATATGAGTGTCAAAGAGATTTTGGAGAAACGAAGCATAAGATGGAAAGAGGCACAGGAAAAGGCGATGGACAGAAACGTCTGGAGAGCTCTCTGTAACCCCTCGACACCGGCAGGTAGAAGAGGACGCGACTAAGTAAGTAAGTAAGTAGTTATATGTGAATAAAGATCACTTAAAACAATAATTCCATTCTAAATTGTAGTGTGTACTAGACAGAGAAATCAATGCTTGATACATGACTAGATTCTTAGATTCCGCCATAAGGTTCTCCGTATCCTTTTCAAGAAAATTGAAATTAATATATGATTGATTTGGTTTATTTTACTTCGCTTTTCTGCCAATTTTGGCTAATCGCAAACACGAGGATGAATGATGATAAGATGAGAGATGAAGGGACAATCACAAATACACATGGACATCAGGCAACAAAGTCCATTGGAGCATTGGCCATGGGTACAAACGCCAGAGCATCGTCAGTCTGCAAATTGCAGTCCAGGGTGTACTACGTTGGAGTTAGGTTGACATCTTGACATCGTCTTCAGATAGGGTCACCCCTTGCACCTAACATTAATATATGTTAGTTAAATTAAATGTGTGAAAAGATTGTTCATCAGGTGTGTTGAAAGCATTCCAACCTTTCGAGAGCTAACGTCACTCGTATCTTCAGGACAGAATTTTAATTATGTAATGTAATTATGCATATTACCATTGGCGTGTGAACACCCTCTCATTAGAGAGCGGGACAAAAGCCTTTATGAAACTTGAGTCGGAGAAAGAAAAACTACGTTCAATGTCGCTGTTCTACAAACTATTTATTGATGCGTACAAAGCAGGGCCGTGTCTAGAATAAGTCAGGTCTCCCAAAACCTTATTCCTGTGTACATTTAGTTTACTTTTAGGAGTAATTATAAAGATATCATACTTCTGATACGGAAATGAACCTTATATTTACTACAAGTAAAGTTAAGCCTAGTCTAAACGAAATCCACGGCTCTTCTCAAACTAAAACTTTCACTGCACTCAAGGTTGCGAATTGAATGCACAAAGTAAGTAAAATAAAGCAAATCAATCAATCATCATTCATCCTCATCGTCGAGATTAACACAAAGTGATAGAAAAGCTACTGTAAGTAACAAAACCCAAATGATATGAAGGAGAATAAACACTAATACGTATTCATGCTCTTCATTAGACGAACAGTCAAGAATCTTCTATCTCACCCTAACATAACAGGGAGTCCTCTAGCACAAAGTTTCGTTAAACCTTTATCATTTGACACCTTGTTACCCTAAATATATTGACACCCTGCCTCGTCTCAAGTTTGCGAA
The DNA here is from genome assembly GCF_977018435.1 of Lepisma saccharinum. Taxonomy (NCBI): domain Eukaryota; kingdom Metazoa; phylum Arthropoda; class Insecta; order Zygentoma; family Lepismatidae; genus Lepisma; species Lepisma saccharinum. The sequence goes on from NC_139255.1 coordinate 3,791,770, forward strand.
GTTTCCCGACACTTCCAAGTTCTTGTACCGGAACTCAGTTTATCGATTATCTCTCGTGGGAAATTTGATACCGAGAGCTACTCAACGTAGGCTTTTAAATAAATTCTGCTCGACTGTTACAAGAGAAATTCGTATCGAAGTGGTTCTTGCCAGTGAATTCCCTTCGGTCATGTTCAATAACGAGATAATAGTGGAATGGTATTCTATGAATAGTGATTGGATATACTCGTATATACTGTAACAAAACTAACCAATCCTGCTAATTTGTCATTCATGATGGGAGATGATAATTAATCTATACAGTTTCGTGAGAAGTGTGGCCTTTTCACCGTCTCTGAGAGCCACGGTTGTGTAGCCTGACTGCCACGCGGAAGACCCGGGTTCGATTCTCGGGTGGTTATTCTAAGCTCGGAGTTTTTTCGGCTTTGTCCCCGCATAGAGCGGATCTGGAGTTGACCCAGCCTCACGTCAATTGGTACCTGAGGTCAACCCTGGAGGGTTAAAGGCCTTCGGAGTGTGGTGCTGATCACATCATCTCCGAAACGACTGAGATCGAAAATATGTCGGATCATACCTCCCACATCCCCTAAATGTCCCTTCATGGCTCGGGGAGTTTTACCCTTTACCTCAGGAAGTTTTTAGTTTTTCCTTACCTTTTTAATATGTCATGTAGCCCATGTTCTGTGGATTTCCTTTTACAACCTGTACTTTTAACTTTCCTCAAGGGGCTTTTTACACCCCTTTTTTAACTTCTAGGTAAGGATTTTAGATACATCGAAGAGTGCAAATTGTCCATATGTGTTGACGAACTCAAAATTTTAACTTACTCATTCTTCATCCATTCATCGTAATATGTTTACATATAACACTATTGAGAGGGAGAAAATTGTTGTGTGGAAATGTGAAAATTCACAGAGTGAAATTTTCTTGAGGTTATTAAATAATTGATATTAAAACTTTGTATTTCTCTTGTAATTGAATAATATTCTGGTTTAAACTTCTTTAATTAAACTTTTCGTATGCATTTAAGATAGAGAGAGAGGGAAATTCTCCCCATGCGACGAGAGATGTACGCTTAGAATTCGATTTGTATTATTTTTATGTTATTTTAATGTAATTTAGATATTCGGGGTTTATATTCAAATATGTTGGATTAAAGCTGTGCGTCATTGGATAAGGCGATAAAACAGATGTGTTCGGTTTTGATTATATTCATTGAAGGGTTCGGGTGTAAAACATAGTAAGTGACAGTTTGGTCATTTCTGAGTTTATTAAGAATAAATGTTATTAGAAGCTATACTGTACATAAATTGTTTTCGTGTTGTGTTTACCAACTTCAGAAAGCTTCACTGAGTCCAGTGCAAATTGTATAACATGACAATTTTACTCGAAAATTGAAGGATGGCAGATTTTACTTTTAATCTCAATAATAACCAAAATGTCACTTACCATGTTTTACACCCGAACCTTTCAATTGTAGTATTAATTAAGCACTGGTTGTTTGTGTATTTAGTGAGAGAGAGAAGTTCTCAAATTCTAATTTGGTATTTATACATTCTGTGAAGGTGTTTATTTAAACCAGGGTAAAATATTCGATTATTTACATCATAAACTTGGCTTGAGTAGAATTATTTATGAACTTGAAAGCAAAGAATTGACGTGGTGTTTTATTCTATTTAGAGGAATCTGTCCCTTAATATATAGTCCTGTTCAATGTTGTACTTGGCATATCGTTGTCTATAAAACCTATGTGTTTGTTGCGCCCCGCCTAATTCAGTTAGAAGATATTTGAAATATTCAATTCAAACACATTAATTTTCTTATGATATGATATCAATTCTATCACGACTCAGTTCTGTAAAGATACCGATTGGTTACTGACTAACCTGTAAATTTCTTTCCGGTTGGCAGAAGTTCTTAGTTGTTTTAGAGATTATGATGTATGCTTATAAAAAAGATATTGGTTTCGTTTTGTGCGATTTGGACAAGTATCCACAGGTACAATGAATTAAGAAAAACAGGAGAAAGGGGAAAATACATAACATTATGATAATACAATAAAGATTATACAATGATAGAATAATAGAAGAATCGACATAATCTGAACAGGTACTACTCTAGTCAAGTGAGTACTACGCTACTCAGTGAAGAGGTGTATAACTGGAAGTGTCAACTGACATATGGCCTCAATTTCAACTTTCTTCCACTTCCTTTGTAGGCTTTTGTGTAACTGTGTAACTGTAGAAATGTTTCTCGAAATCAATATTGTCGTTACTTGATTGAATGTTTTCTTTTAACTGCAATTTATAAGTATATAATAGAACAAATATCACAAGTGGAAGCAATATCTAATGTTAACTGACAGTGCATCTCACGTCTGAAGTGGCTTGATTGATTTGATTTATTTTACGTAGCATTTCCGTCACTTTTGGCTAATCACAAAAATGATGATGAATGATGATTAAATTGATGAAGGTACGTTCGCAAATAACACCCAAGCCGGGATTCGAACCCGTGACCACTGACTTGCCCAATCCGAAAGCCCTAGTGTCCTCCCAGCTCAGTTTTGCTGGTCTATTATCTTTGCACCATTACCTGGTAGAATTTTGATTTAACTGTGAGGTCGCCAATTAAAAAATCCCTATCAACAAATAATGAATATGAATTTTTGTAAAGATCTTCCTGCCATCTATCCTATTAATTCCAGACGCTTTCGTGACCACGAAATTTGAGTTTCCCTTAATTCCTGAGAGGCTATGAAAATTGATCAGCGATTTACGCCTTGAAAAGTTGACCCAATTCCTACTAATACCACAAATCGTATTATGAGCTTCTTGCAAATGTACTGTTCGACAAGAATGAAAGCCTCACTGGTATTTAAAATGATAATACGTATATAGTGCAAAAAGCAGTGTTGCCATCTTCATGTGATCTTTAGAAGGTATACGATTGACACACAAACACAGAGTGATTTTCCTTTAATCCACGTTAATGTTTACCATAAAGTATTTTCTGCGTGCGATATGTGCACAGCGCTTGAGGTGGAAATTGTTAGGTGGAGGATGTTTACTCGAGCCTTAGGGCTAACTAACGCGATGATCCTATGGATTAGCATGATATAATTTCCCAGATTGAGGTATATCATTACTCAAACCACCCATGGTCGTATATTAAGGGGGGTTGGGGTTCAACCCCTCCCGAAACATCTGGCATCTTGTATTAATGGAAGTTCAGTAGCCAAAATCAGTACCCAATTTTCAAGAAAATATTCAATGTTTCATAAGAATACAACAGGGAGACAATGCTGATAGGGTTGAGATGATCGAGGTAGAATTTTAAAACACTTGAAAATCCTAAAACTTGTGCGAAAGAGGTTTTACTCTCGGAATCGCAGCTCAACGCCGACCCCTCCATTTTTACTTCTGCTGTCTCCAATCCACTGTTTTTTTATCTGGTTGAGACAGAAATTCCACTAATTTTGTTCCAAAATTCATTATCCGACCTTCAGATTCCCTGTTCGATAAGGTTGTAATCCCGCTTAACAAGAGTTCTAGCTTAGGACCTCCTGCTTCCTAGCGCGTTCCGTTCACAACATTCCACCCAGCGGTTTATATAATGCATATATTTAACATACCGGGAGGTCCAAAAGTCCCGGAACGGTCACATATCGTGAGAAATACACATCGAATCGGAAAACGAAAACATACGTGTTTAATAACTAAAAGAAAGCTATTCTATGATATAACAGTTGATTCCCCACCCCCGACCCCTGGGGGGGGGGGGGCAGAGGGCAACTGTGAAATTTTTAATGGAAACCCCCATTTTGTATTGTAGAGTCGGAAAAAGGACTTCATCCCGAGTCCAACGAGCTATCAATCATCCTCCTACTTCAATTATGAACGAAGCTAAGGCAACACAGTTTGTCAGGATTTTTTTAGCGAGAGCACCCGTGTGCTAGACCTCCGTATGCTTATCGTTTTCGTGGACTTGGTTTTTCTTTTTGCGCACCGTCAGCTAGTAACTGCCAGTGAGCTGATTCGCGTGTGCTTGATTCTGTGAGATCATACGCAGTGAATTGTTTTGCGAAACGAGGACAATCAACAACTATGGCAGGCTAAGGGGATAAGAGGAGAGGGACGCCAGGTCCCCGAGTCCCGCAAAGACGCTGCCACTACCATCTGGCGCGAAGCTACAGCCGAGCCAGCCGACACCTACATCATCGACGAAGCCGTCCAGCGACGCCGCCAACACCATCCGTTGCGATCGCTCAACCAGCGAATGTCCAGCCGCCACCCGAGATGAGCCGATGCCCTAGAAGCGAATGTCCAGTCGACGCCCGAGATGAGAACGTCCAGCTGATGCCCGAGATGAGAATGTCCTGCCGATGTTGGTAAGAAAGAGAGATACGCGACGTGGGGAGGAAGTAAAAGTGCCAAATATCATCATCACTGCCCTTCGTCGCGGTTAACATCCGAAGGAACATTTTTTGGTCACAATGGAACCTAATGTGAATTCCCGTACCTACGAAAGATGGACCACCCGACGATGTAGCAGAGTCTGGTAGAGTATTCTTCTGTCGATTCACATCCACGTACGAATGCATTGTTTTCTGTCAACGCCCTACCACAAAAGCAAAAATCACATTGATTCGCGATTCTCAACATGACTCAGGAATTCCGAACCTAACTTTCGTGTCTTGTATTTTGAGTAATTGCTATAGGGTCTTCAATAAGTTTTGCAGGGATGGTTATAATATTTTTATTAGTTGCAATATGATGAAATTTGAGGTGAACATACTTTGATCCTTTGGCTAGAAGACCATGTCACTCACTGTGACGCATCTCGTCCAACGTTATTTCCATGCACTTTGAATGCACTTTGGTAAAATTCAGGTGGCTGACTTTTACACCATTCTTTCACACAAGAAATGAGGTCCTTGTCACCGTCGAATGTTTTTCGCCGCAGGTGGACCTTCAGACGACTAAACAGGAAGTAAGGAGGCTGAGGGACGACTTCCCATCCCATTTTCATGATTATTTGCTGTGTCATCATGGCTGTGTGAGATTTGGCATTGTCATGATAGAGTTTGATGATCTTACCTTGCAGCTCCGGTTTATTGGTTTGTTGAGCACGTCGTAACTTGTCCAGTGACAAACAATAACGCTCCTTGTTAATTGTGGAGCCATGTTCCAAGAAGTCTATGAAAATGACACCGCACTGATCCCAGAAAAAGGAGGCCATATTTTTTTGGCGTGATCTGGAAAGTCTAGGTTTGTCCAAGAGAGTGAAATCACCATCTTTAAACCTCTGCAACCATCTTTGGATACTGGCGCGGACCAATGTGTTATCCCCATAAACCGGAAGCAGCTTCCTATGGATTGATGTGGCTGATTCATCACCGATTTTGAACAGTAATTCCATTACCTACCGTTGTCGATTCCTGATGTATACTTCAGTGTCCATTGTGGTTTACCTGTGAACAATAGGAAAAAAAACATTACAATTTTAAAGACAAAGGATCAAAGTATGTTCACCTAAAATTTCATCATCATATTACAGCTAATAACAATATTATAATATATAATATATATAACCATTTGTGCAAAACGTAATGAACGCCCTTTGTATAATAGGTCGTTTAATATTTTAAATATCAGTATTTTAAGATAAAGCTCCTTTACTGCCTTAAATTCCATTGTAACTTGTGAATGTGTGCTTCATTGTAATGTAATCAGCCGCCCAGTCGTTTCAATAACTTATCGACTGTTTAGTCTTTTATTTGTTGGATACGTATGTTAAATTGCTCAGGTCGTACTAGTGAAGTATTCTCTATTGTGTAGTGATATTGTAATTTTTGCTCGCGCCGATGATTAATTGAAGTATTCCGGCAGCTGGAGCCTAACTAAGTATTACATCACTCTGTAGAAGTGTAATTATTTTCGAAGGACGAGATAGGCTTGTTTTAATATCCCGTCCGAGAAATTTGGTAAAAGTCATGCTTGCGGTATAATTGCGGATGTTCATTTGAACGAAAGGTTCAATCACGCTGACCTATTTTTCTGATAATTGTATTTCCCAAGACTGGCGCATATTGATAGTAATGAGCACAGGAGCAGAAAGATTAACGACCTAATTCAAGTTCATGTTGAACAAAAAGGAACAGTACGTTGATTAAATACGAGTCTTGTATGTGTACTTTCATGTTGAAATACCCATGAGAATGAATGAGTGAGAGAATGAAAGAATGAGTCAGGGGGACCTGTAAGGTGTTTGTTATGTAAATATTTTGATCCCAATATATACATATTTTACTGTTCGTACGAGTTATCATTGATGTTTACAGGTACCAGATGTATCAGGTACAATGCTATTTGCTGTGTTCCTTTTAGTGCCGACAGATGTCAGGTAGGTAAATGTCTGTTATATCGGAGACACATTAAAATCGGGTATTTTGTGTTTCGGATGGTTCGTACTTACCAAATATGTATAGCGGAACATAGTTGAAGGCGCCATTATGTTTTTTACACGAAAATAAAATCGATCTTTCACATTACGAGTAATTCTTTTGGTTCCCTTCTTCCTTTGCGGAACATACAATATGGCACGCACAGCTGTGGATCATCACAGGTCGTGCTTGTGTTTTGTCGATTTGGAGTGGGTATGCAGTATTTCAATCTTCTTAACCAAAAAATACCTACTTTCGTGTTCATTATGTCATCACAAACCATTGACGGATAGCCCCAAAAACCAATCACGATAGCCCCACAAACCATTGACGGATAGCCCCAAAAACCAATCACGAGAACTCCATGAACCATTGACGGATAGCCCCAAAAACCATTCATGATAGCCCCACGGACCATTTCTGGCAAGGTTAGGTTAGGTTGGTTTAGGCTAGGTAAGCATAGTAAAAAGAGTATCGTAAAAAAAAGGCACGTTTGGAAACACTGGCAAGACCGCGTGACTTTCGACGCTCGCGCCATCTGCAGGTACATAATGGAAACAACGGCATAATGTTGTCGCTTTGTATAAAATGCAAGTTTATTACAACCTTAGTGACAATGAAGTTCGACCAGTCACAAATATAGGAGTGCGTTGTGAAAGAAGGAGAACACATGCATATGCTGAACATATTTTATTCAGCAGGCTACATGGAACAAAGGAAAACATAAATTTCCGCTGCAACGCAGCAATGTATGGTGTCCACACAAAATAAAACATTTTCGTCTATCTACACGACGCATTGCAATGCGTCGAGGCATGCTGCGGACGAGTCGTTCAAGGTATTCCACATCGATGCGGTGGCATTCCTCCTGCAGGCAGGCGATAAGAGCAGACACTGTCGTGGGTCCCCTCTGTTACACACGTCGCTTAAGAACACGCCACACATTCTCAATGGGCGAGAGGTCGGGACTCGATGGTGGCCATGGCAGAGTTCGCACGTGATGGCGAGTCAACCATTCTCTTGTCAGCCGCGCTGTATGAGGCCTGGCATTGTCGTGTTGAAAGATAAGACGCCGCCTGTGGAACAGGTGCCTTCGCACTGTGGGAAGATGCCGCTCCAGTATGCGTGTATAGGCGTGTGCATTCACAATGCCCTCACAGACGTGTAGTGGACCAACCCCAGATGCCGTCATGCATCCCCATACCATCACTCACGCAGGTTTCTGTACCCGACGTGCATAACATTTTGCTTCATTCTGTTCCTCCTTCCGACAAATGACTGTTTTCCGTATTTTCCCGTACACAGCATTGAAAATGGATTCGTCCGTCCACAAAACCCTGTTCCACTGCCAAAATGTCCATCCCCGGTACATTCGTGCCCACCGTAGTCGATTGCTTTTGTTCAACATGGAAAGGAAGGGTTTACGTTTCGCCTTGTACACTCGGTAACCGCATCGCTGTAGGTAACGGCGAATGGTTCTGGTTGACACTTCAATGTGAAAGCGTTCTCGAGTCCACAGTCGTAATTCGGCCACAGAAACATGATTGTTGGTCTGGATATAGCGCCTAAATATCCGTAGGACACGCACGCTCAGCAGGCGTTTTCGACCGGGGGCCTTACCTGGCTCTGTAGTACCCGTAGTTTGGTGGTGTTTGATGATGCAGTGAACGGTTGACTTGGGTAAGTTCAGTTGGCGCCCTATTTCCCGTTCACTGAGTCCATCCCGTTGCAACTCCACCACTCTTCTCCTCACGGTGTTGTCAATAGGTTTGCCCCTTGCCATGGTGATGATGCACTGTGGTTCCTCGGTGCACAGCACGCGCTTATATACGGCGGACTCCCTTATCGTGTCCGTGACGTCATGCTTCCGTCGAATGCGCCACTATCTGGAATATTCCGTATGGGTCTGGTGCCTGGTCGAAGTTCAATGTCACGCGTATAGTTCCCCGTTTTCGTTCTTTACGTGACCTTGGGTGCAACATGCTGGGATCACGATTCTTGCCTGCTCACACGCCTCCTTTTACACACATGCGTCACTTCTGCGGGTCACGCATTCCACCGCCTATGCCTCTGTGCATTTAATCACGTATTAATTTCTGGTCGAACTTCATTGTCACCAAGGTTGTATATCAAAAGTGCTTATTTCTTGTTGTGCAGCATTCTACGGTGAGAAAATACCTCCACGAACTTTCAAAATGCTACAGAAACTCATTTCCGTAAGTAGTTTCTTCTGTAAAAATGAAGAAATGTGTCTCCAATATAACAGATAATTACTGTCAGGTAAAATGCAAGATGATATATTTCTAGGTATTTTATCTCCATTCCCGCATTGAAAGGGTAGCTTTACCGTTCAGAACCCGAACTCAAGCTGGATCGTTTGCTATTGCATAAATGGCACTCCCTCCCATTTTGTGCGGTGGTGTTAACTTTGGTCCCGCAAACAAGGGGCTGCTGATAGTAAGGCACAATAATTCAACGAATATATACGAAGGATCATTAATATATTTGGTTCACATCCAGATTAATCCTAATTTAAATCATTACATTTTCCTTAAAAATACTAAAATACGTATTAACTTAAGTTATAGTATCATAAAGGCCTGATAATAAAATATCTTGATAGAGAGACTGTAGACGTAACAAATAAACAAAATAAGATAAACCTAAAATTACCTAACACCAACATGGTAGACTTTCCAAGCACGGGACTTAGTTTTCAAGGCAGTAGATACCCTGTATTAATACACACACTTAGTTCAGTAGTGGGATTGGCTATAGGATAAGCACCACTTATAAGTGTAGAAAAGGAGAGGCTATTTGATTGAACAATCCAATTTGCCCACACTTAAAACAATGGCAAGAGGGGCTTATACCCCAATTCTTCAGGTGTGATATGCTCTGAATTTTAAGAAATTCTGAATTCTAGTGTAGAAAAGGTGAAGCCTCTCAGACAGATTTGCCTACACTTAAGACAATGCCAAGTTCCCATATCATCTTATTGTTTATAGTGTGTTTTTTCTGTCAAAATCCCAGGAATCTTGAATTGATATAAAGCTCATAGCTCCTGGGTTCTGAGATCTAGTAGAGTGTGGTGCATAGCCCCATGGTTTTTATTGTCTTGTAATCAGGAGGCCTCTGTGTTTGAGTCCTGATAAAATGTGAAGCCTCCCCTGATGGCAAAATGTTAATATTGTTGTCTTGTAAACAAGAGGCTCGGGTTTGAGTCCTCATAAAATGTGAAGCCTCTCCTGATGGCAAAATGTTAATATTGTTGTCTTGTAAACAAGAGGCTCGGGTTTGAGTCCTGATAAAATATGTAAGATTGAAATATATGTGGCAAAATAATATCTCCACACGTGAGATTTTGAGAATAATTACTGCTAGTTGATATACAACTGGCCCTTTTGATATTGTTTTTGGCCATATTACTATGCTCTAAAACTTACAGATCTAATTCAATACAAAATGCAAGCAAAATTTGAGCTGTTGCGTGCTTTTTTCCAATCTCTGATCAATTCCATTGCTCGGGGTAAGCAATTATTTAGCTCGGAAATGCATGAATTGATATTAATCTATCAAAAAAACTAATGTTTTGCTTGCATGTCCTGCCGGCACGCAAGAGATATAATCTACACAGCTAGAAAGGAGCATTAATGATTTTCCTGTGCAATTCACTGAAGGGGCCATTAATCTTTCTGTGCGACAGGGGAAAAAATGTAACAAAGATCATTGAGATAAAGATACAAATTTTCTGACATAGTGGCAATGAACTGCCCTCATGCAAAACCAATTCTTATTCTGATAATACGAGCATCGGCAAGGCTTAGAGAATATTATGACAGTTCAAAATCCAATTTTGTCTGTATTAGGGTCTTAAAACCAGTAAAATGTGGATATATGCTATATGGAGAAGTGTTAATATTGCTGCCTTGTAATCAGGGGCTCTGGGTTTGAGTCCTGATAAAATGTGTAAGATTGAAATACATACAACAAAATAATATGCCCACACATGAGATATTCACTGCTAGCTGATATACAGTTGAGGTTTAAAACGTGGCAAAGTGTGTTGTACAACATCAAGAACAAATATCTTCTAGAATTGCTCTGTGACCCTCTCATTTCTTACATCATAAACATATGATTTTTCACCTATGAGAATAACACTACATATGGTGTCATCAGGTAATGCCTCATGGAATTGACAGATAATTTTAATATTTGTCCTGTCATTAACCACAACTTGTTTCCTTTTTGAAGTGTTGATTACAAACATGGGTCTCTGTGCTTTGAATTCATCTGGTGTGTAATACATGTCAGTATTGCCAGTAGTGACCCGTTTGAAGGATGAAAATGCCTCATATAATTTGAGGAAATCATCCTTGGACATGTCTAAATTGTAATTTTCTCTAGGAAAGACCTCATTTCTGCCATTTTTAAGATATATGTTCTCGATGTTGCAGTTATCAAATTTACTTGAATTTTTTTCCTGATTGTTGTGTCTTCCAGTCTGAAACAATACCACTACAAAATCCGGCATGTCATATTGTATGCTGGAGAATGAATTTGTAGCATGAAACTCATAATAGGTACCAGATGCGGGCTTCTGTACACATTGATATGTATAAAATTGTAGAGGAATCTGTGGATTTTTTATTATATCAGCTTTGTATTTAAGAGCATAACTGGCTTCATATTCAACAACTGGCACTCTTAGCTCCATAGTCTGAATAATGCATTTGCCCTCATCAGGTAGGGTATTAGGCAGAGCTTCCCCTGTAGAGTTTAATGCACTGTACCTCATCAAAGCATTATTATCATTTGCAGCTCTTCTAAATGTGATTCTTAAACCACCCTTCCACATAATATCTTTGTAATCTGAGAAGAATCCTGGCAACAGGCGCATAGGGAACAGCACTGTGTGGTTTTTAGATAATATCTTATCACCAGCCCCAAATCCACCTATTTTGTAGTAAGAAGCCTCGGTTTTGGATAATTTTAGTGTGGCCAAAGCTGTGGAGGTAATGCCGGGATAATCCACTCTGTTTATAACAACACCATGTTTTCTGACCTCAATTTCAGAGAATAGATGTGGCACAAAATTGTCCACCAATCTTATATTTGAATTTGCCGGATAATCGGTACCATCCAGCTTTACAACATCAAATTTGATGTATAGATCTGCTCTGTGAGGGTGTATAAATCCATCCCCTACATCAAGATCAACCTCAATCTCTGTGTTGGGTTGATTTAAATTTGCAAATGTCCTCCTGTTTGGGGGGAATGATTGTAGCTCATAACTCTCAATATTTTCCATTTTTTTCTTGTATGTATTTTTATTTAAATATTAATCTCTATGATAGCAGTTGTTGTGGCTCCAGCAAAATCAACTAATTCTTCTTTTTCATTAGTGACCATCAATTCAATATAATCTATTCTATTATGACACACAGGAAAATATAATGTTGGGGATGGATTGTAGATGATGGGCTCCATAAATTCAGAGTTAGGTTTGAATGTTGCAATGATCCCAGTTTGTTTGTGAGTGCCTATGCCATTTGATTTGGTGATCATACCCTCGGCCACATTACAGTGAATATTTAGAGTTTCTATGGCTAAGAATTTAGGTATATTCATAGCAGTGTGTTTGATGCCTGGTTCAAGTTTTGTGTTGTTCTCAAAACCTAACAGCTCTCCTATAGTACCCAGATCCACGGTTTCTGTAGCAGATACAATTTCTACTCTGTGAGTGACAGAATTTTGAGTTAATACTATACCTCTGGGTAATTGAGCATTTAGAGTAGATAGATTATATTGCCCTGGAGTGATGACAATTTTTTCATCCCCTACTGCAATTGTATTGTTGTGGTGTGTAATATTAGGGATCAAGTACATGCCGTAAAATGCCCTGAGAGCTATTGTTTTGGGATACACTATGTCATCATGTAATTTGAGTTTCAATATTGAATTTTGGCTGGTGAGATGGAATACCCCCATGATGTTTTAAATGCCACAAGGCTTTTTGAAAATCTTCAATTGATGGTTTATTTATTTGAGACATATATCTAAGAACAAATAAACACAAATGTCCACAATTAACATCTTTGAAATTTTGAACACGGGCATTATTGTAATAAAGATTAGTTGATTTTAGATATTTTATTAAATTTTCAGGTGGAACACCTCCAAATGAATCAAACACAAATGCCTCATCTTTTAAATATTTAAGATAGCAGATCCAGTGAGTGCCCTGATTTTTGTACTTATCCAAATTAACAATGCCACACTCTTTGTTGAGTGGTTGTTCTGGCAAAGAATCAGACATGTACACACCTCTAAAATGTTTGATGCCCAGTGGCTTGATTAAAGCTTCAATACCTTGGTTTGTAAGCGGCTCTTGTTTTTTTTAAACTTATTCATGGCTCTCTTAACACCTTTGCCTTGTTTCTCAATAGCCAGGTTATGGCGCTTCAATTCATCTAATTCTGCCCTATTCTTCTTGGCATCTATTATTGTTTTTGCTATGGCGGCTGATCCCCCAGCCAAGCTCCCAACAGCCCCGAGAGCACCTAAGATGGCAGGGATGGTAAATATACATCCCCCCACATGTGATTCTTTCTTGATTGCTGTAATTTTTTTAATTGGGGGGTGCTAAGCAACAATTTCATACCATGGCCCTTGGCAATACAAGAGCTTTTTTTCTTGAGCTGCTTTTTAGTTAAAAGGCTGTCAATAGGCCCAAGAGATTTAAGACCTGCATAAGGTATTTGATACATAACACCCTTGGCCTTCATTGTAGGTTTATTATATACATATTCACAACCCCCACCCCAATTTTTGTTTGGTGCTCATAGCTATGGTGGTTACCAATGCTGCTATTTTTTCACTCAAAGATGTATCTTTGCTTACAAATCTACCAAATGCAGCCTCTTCTAATTTCTTGTCTGCAACATGTCTCTTGTCAAGATCAGAATGTGTGTTGTATGCTATGTCATGGTCTCTACAAGCAGCATCTACGGGATTAACACCAGGATCACCTCTGTTTAATCTATGATCTAGTTTTGTGCCTGGACCACAATACTGATAGCCTGGAATATGTAGTTCAAATGGCAGCTTGTTTAAAATGTCATTAACCAAGCCCCCGCCCTCAGAAATATTCCAAAATTTAGGTGGTAGAGTATTAATAATTTTTATGAGATATCCAATCCCCTTAGTGTCATTCACTATAAGATTAGACAATTTGGTGCTTATCATGTCCATAATTCCAACCTTTTCATTGTAAAAATTGTGGTTGCCAGCATTTTCCTCCCCAGCTATCACCAATAACCTATCTACAAGTTTCCTGACATCATCAACCCACACAAATTCTTTAGGCAGGGTGTTGTATTGTTTGATTCCACTGCCAGTCTTGATCTGAGACCATATGGGTTTGATTAAATTGTTGTATTTTGCTCCACTGCTAGACTTGACTCTTTTTTGTGTGGGATCATTGTTCTGGTATAGAGCATCTGATTTTATTAATATTTCTTTGTAATATTCATAATCTTGATCTGTATAGCTGCCAGGCCTTTTCCTAGTCATCAGTTCCCACAATCCAGGTGTGCCGGGGTACTTAACAAAAGCACCTTTTTCTCCAAGACGAGATTCTGAATATACAATCAGATCATCTCCCATAAATGTTACTCTGAAATTGCCAATTCTATGTATGATGCTACCATCAAGCTCTGTGTCGGCATATAAGCCAAACACCTCATCTTTATTGTCTTTAGGTGTGGTTAAATATTTTTGAGCAATAAAACCCAATTCAATAGGATCCTGAGTAGCTTCAATTCTTCTAGGAGCAATAGGACTAGGTGTATGAATACTTGAAAGTGGGGTGAATGGATAATCTAATATGTTCCTTGCAGCTACAGGTACAAGCTCTGTGATCAAATTTTGATTTTGCTCTGTAACAGTTTTAATATTTTTACCTAATTCACCAATAGCATCAATTACAGGCTGTTCTGTTTGTTTGTATTTTTCATAAATTCCTCGGTTCTCTGATTTCCATCCCTTAAATCTTTTTACAAGATAATCTCTTAATTTAAGATCATCAATTATTGGCCTTTTCATGTTTATTTATATATGTTTCAATGTCTAGAAAATTGTTGATTTTATTTCTGTATTTGCCACTATTGGGTGTTCTTGTCATATCAATTGTGACAAACCCATAACTGTCCTGGTTCCAGCACCTGCTGCATAACTTAGAAAAATCATTGTAGCTCAGGTCCCCACCTACATATTCATCATGTATGTGTTTGAGGTTGGTATGGTCTTGATGAAACACACATATAAAATTGCTGTTGTCTCGGATCAGCTGCTTCGGAATTTTAGAAAAAGTCTGTGCCAGGTAGAAGCAATCAATGTTTTTGTGCCGGCCCAGTGTAAAGAAGTTTCTAACCTTGTTTTGATTATCCAATATAATATCATCAAACACAACAACAGAATTATCGAGACATTCATGAAGTGGCTTAACATCTGGTTCAAAAGTGGCTATATCCAATCCATCATATAGCTTCATCAGCTGCTGATATTTTAATTGTTCCAAGCTCTTAGAAAAAACATACAAGTGCCTGTTTTTCCAGTCTAACCAGTTGGGTGCCAATAAAAAATTATCAACCATTAGTGTAGTTTTACCACAAGCAGATGGCCCAACAATAAGGCACCTAATATTATCAGGTAGCAACTTCCCATTTCTCTTATTCTGTTGTTCAGGTTCTGGCAGCCTTTTTATAACATCCCAGGTGTTCATATTATTATTTTGTTTGCATCGATCCAGCTGTGTTCTGGAAGTCCTAGCCATTTGACAAGTAACTTGTTGCCTTTTCTGCGGATGATTTTTTCTATGAGATATGTGTCAGGCTGTTTAGTTTTGCTGAGCTATTCTTCATAGAATCGGCCTTTGAGAATTTCTCCTCGGTGATCTTTTATTATATATGTGTTAAGAGTCCCAGGTTTAATTTGAACCACTGTAAATAATTCAGTGCTCCAGTTTCTTGTAAAGCCTCTTTTGAATAAGTGCTTATATTTACTGATTCTTACTTGATCACCTACCCTGTATTTGGCTTTTCTTGTTGTTGGCTGATATTTAGGATAATAAACAGTGCTGATCAATTTTTGCTCATCAGATGAAGTTACTTCAGAGGGTTTCATGTTGATTGTGGAATGGACCGCGTTGTTATATTTATGTAGAAGTTCTGGAAGAATATTAATCCATTTATAATTACCTTGCAGGGTAAATTGCTTATACATAAGATTTTTTAGGGTTTTGTTGAATCTCTCTACAATTGAGGCCTTGAGATCACTGTAACTCGAATAATGTTGTATTGACTGGCTTTTAATAAATTGTTGAAACACTGAATTATAAAATTCTTTGCCATTATCTGTTTGCAAATAGCGCGGTGATCTTCCACTCTGATTGATAATTGTTCTAAAAGCTTCTGTAACACATTTTCCAGTCTTGAATTTGAGTGGCACAGCCCAGGCAAATTTTGAAAATGTATCTATGATAGTAAGTAGATATTTGTAGCCCTTGCTGATTTTGTCTAAGTTTTTCAGCTGTCCACTTGCCATCTCAATCAAGTCGCTCTGCCATAAATCATCTATGCTTTTTGTGACTACTGGCAGTCTCTTAAAATTATGTCTGGCTTGTCTGTGTAATTCATCAACAATAATTTGTCTAGACATAATATGTAAACAAGAATATTACAACTATAGGGTGTTCAGCAGCTGATACTACAGGATTTTCTAAATATGATTTGTCTCCTATATCTATTTTAAATTCCAGAGAGCCATCATCTTCAACATAAGATGTTTCTAATGTATTGGGGTCTGTAAAATCCTCCAATTCTGCACTGGTGATTTTTACTTTGTTATCAGCATTTGTTATTGATAATGTAGGGTAGTGGTGTGCCTGTGGTTGAAGCCAATATTTGATCTTGATTGGTCTCAATGTGCCCCCAACAAAAAATTGGTAATAAAATTGTGCAGGGGACAGCATATATACTTTGCCACCTGGTGTAAATGGTGAATCATATTCTTTGTTGGGGATGCTGTACAATTCAAGAATTACTGTATGTTTAGGATTTTCAATTATGCCGGTTATTTCTTTTTCTGCTGTAAGCAATCTACTTGTTACAGATTCAAGGTGCTCATTGATAGTTCTAACAACATCATCATGGCCTGGCTTGATTTTTATGTCCACAACAAGTCTCTTGTATTGTTGCACAATTTCTTGTAGCTGGGTGGCAAAAACAGACAGAGCATTTGCTTGATTGGATTCCATGGTCCCTAGCTGTTGCTTTATATTAGCAACAATTTGCTGTAAATTTTCAACAATGCCAATTTTGAATTTTGAGCTGTAAGATCATGGTCCTGTCTTCTGATATCCTCAAACAGGGCATGCAGTTCATTAATATGTTGATTGGTTGGAAGAGTGGCCACTGTCTGTGTGAGTTGTTTGATCTCTGTCTGGATATTCTTGATATCTTCTGATTTCAATATGCGATTCACTGCTCTCTTAATATTTTTAAGTTCCTGTGATGTGGGCAGATTTGATACAGTATTTTGCAAAAATTCAAGTGCCAATTTCACATTGTTTAATTCAGAAGCATCAGCCACATTTTGCATAGCATTTTGGAGCAGGGCTATATCAGCCTGAGAGGGTGTTGATTGTTGTAAAATTTCAAGTTTTGTTTGGATATCATCTATCAAGTGATGAAAATGAGATAGTTCAGATTCAGTGTTGAGGTTTTCAAGCTTTGTGATTTTTTGCTGGACACTGACAAGGGTATCTACAATCCCGGGCAGGCGAGATTCTAGAGTTTCTTGTACATTTGTCAAATCACTTTGCATTGCTGCTATTGTACCTTCAAGATGGGTTATGGTACTTTGAATTTTTCCAAAATCTTCATATGTTTCAAGTTGCAGCTTAATGTTTGCAACACTCCGAGTTATTGCATTCAAAGCATCAGAAGATGGCAAGTTGTTCATAAAATTTTCAAGTGTCTCAATTTTGTCTTTAACCTCGGCTATGGCATTGTTCAGAGGGTCCAGATTAGGTATTTGGAGTGACTGAATCTGTTCCTTTAGAGTGGAAATCACTAGATCAAAATCTTCTTGTGATTTTATGCTTTTGACAATTGTTTGGAGCTGTGTCTGGACATTATTAATCTGTTCCTCTAATTGCTGTTTCAATTGCTCAGAGTTGTTAGCCTGGGTCTTAAATTTGGCTTGAAGAGCTGCTACAGCCTCTTCTAAACTTTGAAAATTATCTAATGTGGCCAAATCAGTATATTTCTGAAGCAACAATTTGAGTTCAGAATCAATTTTAAGAAGAGGGTCCATGCATTGTGATTGCAAATTTGTAATTTTTAATTGAAGACTGGCATTGAGTGTAGTTTGTAAAGCTTGTAAATCACTTCTTAATTTCTTGACTCTGACATCAAGCATCATAATCTCATCACTGTGATCTTCATGTCTTGTATGGCCAAAAATATCATTAGGCATTTTTGATTTATTGGTTATTTATTATTGAATATCTGATTCTTAATTCTATAAAAAAGGGTATAAGCTTGTCATATGATCCCGGGACCTCAATATATAAGCAGTCACCAGCAGAAACAGTATAAACAGTGCCAGAAACCATGTTTGAGTGCTTAATTCTATAAATATTTCTCCCTACTGAAATTTTAACATCACCCTCAGGAGTTGTAATAAATTGCAATTGACCACCTACAGGTAATTGGTAATAATTTAAATTATTGTTAAATATGTACAATGTTTTGCCTGTTTTATCATCAACATCTGTAAGTATGCTGTTCAAATGAATAATTAAGAAAGCACTTAGTTTAGATATCATATCAGAAGAAGGTTGTGGTGTTGGCAGCTCCATAATATCTTGTTTTTTAAACCCAAATAAGTTCATAGGCATGTTTATTTATTTCAAATCATGCTCTGTAATTGGGCATTGATTGCCATTTTTCAAATCACAATGACCCCATGGTAAAGTATGTATGCCACATGATAAAATACATCTCTTATCATCATGTGGGTCCAGAGCCACTTTTCTTACAATATTTGTATTCAATAAGTGATCCACACTCTGAATTCTATTTTCTGATGTTTTGATTGTGCTACATGATTTGAGGCAATTTTTGTAATCCTCAAATTCAAGCTCTTTGTCAACAGTCACTCTGCCAATACCCTTGGCTTTTTTGGCAACAACACCACTACATGTCTCAAAACTGTACATCTTGGCCCTTAACCCAGCAAATGCCACAATAACATCACCAAGTGTCTCATCTTTTAACTTGCCAGGCACCTTTTTGTTGTGGGGTTGAATCTTTGTATGTTCACTGGTATCAAAATATTCAAGCAATTCAGGCTGTGACATATCTTTATAAACATTTTCTGTTTGAATATCAAGAACAAAACTATCCGTATCCATGTACATCAATTTTATATTATCACGATAGAAAGGCTTCAACACATCATAATAGAGCTTTAACATATGTAATTTGGCCAATTCCAATATCACAGCCCCTACATAAAAAGGTTTATCAAACTTAATCTTTGTTTTTTTCATGTTGAAAAGTGCCATATTTTCATCATAAATTCTTCTGTAATTGAAATTAGGCTTTGCAATCAATTTTTTGCTCAGGCTGGGGTCAGTAATTATTTTAACATCGGTATGTTTTCTGACATTTTCAATAGTTTTGCCATACACAGAATTGACCATCAATTTAAACAAAGATTTATCAAATTGGCTCATTGCAGATGTTCGAAGCTCTGTGTTTGTATCAATATATTTTTTCAACCATCTTAAGTGCCTGAACCTCAAAACTTTTCCAACTTTGGTCACTTGAACACCATGTTTCATCAGGAACTGGAGGTTCTTGTAATATATGACATAGCCCTGTTTTGGCTCCAGTGTCATCATCAATTTCTTCTGTTTAGAGCCAGGTGAGCACTGAACCTCAGGAATTGGGGGCAGATCAGAAAATTTGTTATGTAAATTGTCTGGAATTGTCAGATCAACCTCTAAGAAGAGGCCATAGTCACTGTCATCAAAATCCTTAAGATCTTCAATATTGAAATCTTCAACCCATTCAAGCCCTGAATATGGCAATTTATCCATCATAGCGTAACCATAGAGGCTATTGGCATCTACATACAGTATATAATTTGATGGCCGTGCTGGATCATAATCAGGCATATATTTGTTATTTGCTCTGGCATATCTCTGAGAGCATTGCACCATGCCTCCTCTTATAAATTGCTCCATGAACAAATACATGTCCTGATCTTGGATTAGATCCAATTGCTTTTTAGTATTTAAAAACATTGCAGCCCATGCTAGGCCTGGGGCACTGTAAAAATACACTGGATCCAGTTTATAATTTTCCATGGATGATTTTCTGAATACCTGCAGTATATCAGCTAAGAGAGTGACATCAAGTTTTAAATATGCCATGTGATAATCACCAAATGTCTGGCATTTTAAATTGTTCCACATCAATTGGGCATGGTGATAATCTTCATCAGTGATTCCAGATCCTCTGATTTTGCTGTAAAACTCTTGTTGCGGTGGCAGAGAACACTCATCAAATTTAGAAAAATCTGTAACATAGTCATATGGATATACACCCTTCCGCCTAATTAATTTCAGGTCCTGATTTGGAAACAAGGCACATGTGATTTTGAATTGATCATCAGATAATTGAGTGGCCAGTGTAGCCAGGCTAGCAGATAAAATTCTGTAAGAATCAAGAAATCTTATGTGAATAGGAACATCATTAACTTTAATTATTTTGCTAATAGATATATATTTTTCATCATTTTCTGCTAAAATATTTAAATTCTGTTTGTCAAACCCCTCATATCTGATCAAATGATGAAAATCATAATTGGATGCACCATGGCAAAATATAGGGACAAATTTTGGTCTCTTGATCTTAATATTACAGCTATTACACAGGGCCATTTTGAATTTACCATCTGTATGAGAATGGTGTTTCACCTTGATTTTTGTATCTGAAAATTCAGAATCACATACCGGGCATTTTTCTGCATTGTTGAAATCTTCAATCTGTTTCTCTGTTAAAGGCAACATAGGTTTTGATTTTAATAAGATATTAGATGCTATGTCATAGCACTCATTTTCTATTCTATGTGCAAATTTTTTGATGTCATCTGCTCCCATGTATGAATCTTTTTTACTAACAACACCATCCTGTACAACAACATAACAAAAGCTGGAAGGTTCATGTAACTGGTATGGTGTAATTGAAGATTCTTCAGGATCTGGGCTACAAAATGCAAGAGGTTTGAGGTTTGATTCAAAATCACAAACTATATATGCTGGGTGTTCCGACAAGGCTTCAAACTTTTTGAATTTGGCATTTTCACTTGGCATTGGCATCACCATATGAACAGGTTTATAGTTGCCACAGTATTTCAGATGCTCAATTAACTTGTTTTTGGCAATTTCTGCATTCACTTCCCGAACCCCATTCACCATTTTTCTACCATCAATTACACTTAAACATCTTCTGCACAACTTGAATATTGTATTGGATTTGTCTATTTGCTTTCTTACTAAAGCTTCAAGATTATGTATCAGAGTGTAATGATATGTGCCATCCCCTTCAATTAAGAGCAAATCAATCGGAACAGCAGATTCATCATCAAATATACTGATTCTGAGAGGTTCTATCAAGCAATTGCCACGGCCAGTGGAACAAATAAATACATTAATAGATAATTGTTTGCCATTGATATTCCTGGCCTTTTTTTCAAATTTATCAATATTCTGAACAGACATTGGATATTCTAAACCCTCCATTGCTTCATCAAAAACATGTTCATGTTGTTTATAATAACTTATTCTCTGAGGATTTCTTGAAACTGGATACAAAGCAGCTAAAATACACCACAAAAAGCATTTCTCATCATTATTTTCAATATTAACCACGGCTTTTTTGTTTTTAATATTGGAAGGTAATGGCAAATATGTAGATCCTTGTAATGGGCTGAATTCAGAAATATTAACATATAACTTGTGTGGAGAACCGCATAGGCTCCATCCAGACTCTTTTGCTGCAAATTCAGAGTGTTTAATATTCAATTGATCTATCAAACTGCTTATTATTTTGTCTGAATTTGCATTTGAATATACAGGTACAGTTTCTGTTATGTGGGGCTGTGTAAATTTTGTGCCATTTGGTTTCTTATATTGTGTAAACAATTTGAGGGACAGCTTATAAGAGCCATTTTTGTGCATTTAGAATTGCCTGCACATCAGGATTTACACTGTTCAAAAAATTGTTAATACCACATCTTGGCTCTGATACAAGCCGATAATCTCTTAATTGGCCATTAAAACTGCTATGGATGGGTGGTGCATAGCGTGGCTGCTTTGCAGGTCCAGCATTAACAGGTGCTTCATGCTTTCTTTTCAGACCAGATGTAGATGGTTGTGAGGGCAATGTTGATGACTGTACATAAGAATTACACTTATGCCATTTGTAATATGCCTTGCTTAATATTTTACGGCATCTTGGACACATTTTTGTGGCCTTTCTGCATTTCTTAGGCTCACAAATATGCCGGTGCCTGGCCCAATGAGAACTAGATATATTTTTATTACACTGATTGCAATATTTTTGTTTTGGCATTTTTGTTGTTTATTTATATAAAATTTCTTGGTCCAAAAAAAAAACAGAACTATGCCAAAACAATAACTAGGCTCTGGTGATCCCCAATATAAAATAATTTTGCTTTTTTATGCTGTTGTATAACACTTTTTACCAGGTTTTAGATCTGGGAGTTGTATATCAACAAGCAGTAATTATTCTCAAAATCTCACGTGTGGAGATATTATTTTGCCACATATATTTCAATCTTACATATTTTATCAGGACTCAAACCCGAGCCTCTTGTTTACAAGACAACAATATTAACATTTTGCCATCAGGGGAGGCTTCACATTTTATGAGGACTCAAACCCGAGCCTCTTGTTTACAAGACAACAATATTAACATTTTGCCATCAGGGGAGGCTTCACATTTTATCAGGACTCAAACCCAGAGCCCTCCTGATTACAAGACAATAAAAACCATGGGGCTATGCGCCACACTCTACTGGATCTCAGAACCCAGGAGCTATGAGCTTTATATCAATTCAAGATTCCTGGGATTTTGACAGAAAAAACACACTATAAACAATAAGATGATATGGGAACTTGGCATTGTCTTAAGTGTAGGCAAATCTGTCTGAGAGGCTTCACCTTTTCTACACTTGAATTCAGAATTTCTTAAAATTCAGAGCATATCACACCTGAAGAATTGGGGTATAAGCCCCTCTTGGCATTGTTTTAAGTGTGGGCAAATCGGATTGTTCAATCAAATAGCCTCTCCTTTTCTACACTTATAAGTGGTGCTTATCCTATAGCCAATCCAACTACTTAGTTCTGAAACCCCACAAGGGTATGCATTAGGGTGGAGTGAAAATATAGGGCAAAATGTCTTTTTCAAAAAATGAAGATGCCTGTAGTGGGAAAAGCTGTGTTATTATACAGTTAATTAACACTAACTATTTCAGAAAAAAAAAAATATTTTTAGTGGTGCCCCAGGGTCACTGAAGATTTCATATTGAAAATCAGCATTTACGCACCGAAAATTATAACTTTTTATTTATTTTCCTGAACTAAAACCCAGAATACCCTGTTTCCTAAAAGCAAGTGCAAAAAATAGATATTTGAATACAACTATAAAGTTGTGCTACCTAAATACATAAAATAAACTACACAAGCACCCATTAGTACCAAAAATATGAAACATTGTTATACTTTTACATTTACATATAGCCCAATATCTTATTACTAATTATTTTTACAACTTATATTCTTTCTTAGTGTGAAATGTTTTCATCAATGCTCTTGACTTGATAGTTGAAAAGATAAATCCATCTCTTTGTTCCTGGTCACAGACTGATTCTGATGCTTCAGTAACTAATTTAACGTATCTTTCAGTAGCCTGAGTGTGACATGGGAATTTTGAAACTTCGATGATAGCTTTAAAAGCACTTTTTACATCATCAAGGTTGACAATATCATCTCTTGATAAATTTCTCAGTATTGGTGGAATATTCTGCCAATCAACAAGACTAAGGTAATCTTGAGCATCAAAATTAATTTGTGGAACATTAAATACTCTAGGTTGCTGTGGGGCTGTAGCATCCATTGCAGCAAGAATTTTTATTTGTGCTAGTTTCCGCATATGTTCTTGATCGTCATTCATCAGTGCAAGAAGCATATTTTCAGGGTGTGCATAAAAGGCATTCCTTTGAATTACATTATCCACTATACTTCGTAATGAGGGGGGAAGATATCTGGAGTACCCAATCATCTTCCACAGATTACGGGTTCCTTCTGTGCATTGCCAATTCACTTTTATGATAAACCACACTGGAGTATATACCCTCACCACAAAGGTCACAAGAGTTATCAAATTATCTGAAGGTTTTTCAGTCGATACATACAACCTTAGCAGTCTTGCAGCTGTTGTTAGCCACCTAGAATGGTTTAATGGGCCTGGTTTTGCGATTCGCTAATTCATCACTGCAGTGTCCATTTGTTACACTAATACACAAATCATAGAGATACCTCTGATCAGAACTTAAGTCTTCAAAGTCAACATTCTCAACAAGCTGACAAGAAGAAGGAACATTTATTGGATCGAATTGCACAAGAGGTTGTTTTTCGGAAGTTTGTAGAGCTTTCCCTATTTCCCCACAAAAAGCTTTTGGACCAGTTGTGAATCCATCAATTTTCTGAAAGAGATGACGCAGTGGGAGTTCATTTATATGCAGCATACAAATAAGCCACTGGAGGGGTCTACCAAGTTCTTTTTCGAGTAAAACAATAACTCCTCCTTTGTTTCCTGTATTCACATTTGTACCATCACATCCAACTGCTAAAAGATCATCCATACTTATTTCCTTCCTAGCACAGAAGCTCAAGATCTCATTTTTTATAGTAAGAGATGACCCTGTAACGACCCTGCGTGGTCGCCACATTTAACGGTCCTGCGTGGTCGCAATATTATATTTTTGTTAAGAAGGTATGGATGAAGAATGCATACTAAATGTTTAAATGTTAACGGGTCCACCTCTACGTTTATTAACTTCGCTCATTATTAGACCCTGCGTGGTTGTTATATTTGGTAAATGTTATCATTTATTGTCATTTACTCTGTTCAATTCGTTGCAAAGTCCTGCGAGGCTCATTATTAATTGTATTGTCTGAATGCACACAGTTTTAGTTTATATCTGACCCGTGCATCTAGTGATTTTCCCACTAGTGTTTTCTTAATGTCACTTCTTGGATGTTTCTCAGTACGAAGGTTGCAATATGTAAAAAAATGAGTTAGCAACGCGTACTTGTAGTTAAAATTTTCACCACCCATGCGCCACCGCGAGTATAAAGCCAGCGCAGCGAGGCCCGGAGTTCAGTTGGCTTTCAGGTCGGCTCACGATAGGATCTCTCTTACCAACGGACCTGGAAGAAGGATAACTCCGCTCTTGCGAGAGTCCAAGCATCCTAAGGAAGGAAGGAAGTTGCACTCCGCTCTTGCGAGAGACCAAGCACCCAAGAGAAGTTGTCCTCCGCCTGCGGGCGAGAGAAGCCGCACTCCGCCTTCCAGCGAGGGAGGTTGAACTCTGCCTTTGGCAAGAGAACCCACTCCACTTTCGAGTGAGAGATACCCCACTCCGCTTATTGGCGAGAGAGAACAACTCCACTTTAGAGTGAGAGGACCCGCTCCGCTTGCTGCGAGAGGTTTCCTTCCCCTATCAACCTGCGGCACCCCGCCAGGGTAGTGTGGCGTTGGGTTTCCAGACAACCTACTCTCTCTTTCAGGGGAACCCGTGACGACTGCGGTGACCAGGCTCTAAATAAAATTGGCGCCTCACTGCGAGGAATGAATTGGATGTTCCCTGCTCCCCCCCTTTTATCTCTTCGAGTCTAAAGGTGGTACAGGTAAATGCACGTGAGTGGTAAGGGTAAAGGTAAAAACACGTGTGTAAGTGTGCTCACGGACATCCTTGTGATAGGATTATAATAAACTGTTACATCTATATACCTATATAAACCTGGTTTAGTCTTTCTTTACACCCAGCAAGCCCTGAGATATTTCTGAGACTTTGTACTACGACTGAATCAGTTAGCACAAATGGGTAAACTTTTGCCGACCACCCAACTGCAGTGTTTAGCGTGTTGAACGCAGCCAGTATCAGTACTCCTGCGCCGTGGTGCTGAGCACTGCGTGGGTGGACGTTGCAACCCATTGGATACAGTGACGTGTCCTATATACTTTGAATTTGGCTCTTGGACTAATGTCACATACTCTTCTGTTACGACGCGACCATAATACTTCAATCCTCTCTTCTCATTAATTCTTGTCTGGTCCTTCCTGCCATCAAAATACAATCCAGTCAGAGTATCCAAACTATCAGCAGCTGTTTTCCTGACTTTACTCCTTTCCCTTCTAACCTTGCTCCTATCTATCACTTTAGAAACATCTGCATCACTAATAACACCTACATCTTGAAGAACTGCACTAGCAATTTTAGCTGCAGTTCTGTCAGATATGCCATGTCTGTCACACTCTCTAGCAAAATTCTTAAGAGGCAACCGCATTTGAGTTTCGTTTGTGGTTAATGAGGAATTCTCTGAAGTGGAGGTCATTTCCGATTTGGTTTCAAGTATTTTATTCGTATCACTGTCAGTATCTGAACCTTCTTCCTCCAGTTCACTTGATGGAATTGATTGAGAACTACTAGTAGCAGCATTGACACTACAGCTTGACAAATGTTTCTGAAGTCTTGCTTCTTCCATAGCTTTTCTTGCTTGCTTCTTCTGCAATTCTTTGGATTTTTTTAAATCAGTTTTTCCAATGAACATTTTTCTCGTTGTCCTTTGATCCAAAATAAATTATCTTTCTTGAATAGGTACTTTCTTCTCTCTAGAACAAACACAGGTTGAAAAGTATTTACACTTGCAACACGATATATCAAATAATGTAGAGTTAGCATGTGAGCAATACAATGCAATTTCTTTCTTGTAGTTTTCTTCATTTTTGTCTACTCTTAAAGGGCTTTCAGAGATTTCGATAGTGTTCGTGAAGTTTTTTCACTTTTGCAACGACTTGCTGATGTGACACTGATGGCAGTGAAGCTTTCATCAAAATTCCTACCACTTGCTGAGAAACACTTTCACTAATTTCTGAAACATGAGGTTCCTGAGTTTTTAATTTGCTTTTGAAGGCGTATATGAAGATATAATTTCATCACATCTCCTTCAGTAGGAAGCACTGATTCATTGAGTTCCTTAAAAATGCCAAACACAGGGCATGATGTTTCTGCTCTAGTCAACGGTTGCTTCTTTCTAGATGCCATCACACACCCCTTATACTAGTAACCTGAAAATACAGAGGAAAATACATTAACATACGAAGTTATAGCTAGGTTTCAGACATAAATGTTCATAAAGCAAATAATAATTTACTGGTTATTGGTTATACAAATACAGTACAAAATTAAATAAAATCAAACCAAGATTAATGTATATAAAACCATATGATGCATATGTTTTCATCAGAAAGTAACCAAGGAAACTATCACAAACTTATTCAAAGTATAAAACACAAGAATAAGAATAAATAAAACTGGAATCCAGAATTCTCCATGTATCTTTCAATACGCGAAAATAAGTGGAAATATGAAAACTTCGGATGCCTTAGGGTACCAGAAGAAATTGACCTAGAGAACTGTTTTTCTTTATTTGACTATCTGATCCCAAAATGCAACTTTTCTGACTACAGACATTTCGAAATTAAAAAAAAGGAAAATTTTACTCCACCCTAGTATGCATGTTAAAATCTGAATTTATCTCAATACTTCTTGGCACTTCGTATATACTTGCCTATGAGAATCTAATTATTTTCATAAATATCTTGATTCATTTGTCATATGTGTAGCTTCTTTTTCTTCTTGCACAATATTTTAATACTGTCTATCTTTCTGATTTAGTTCTACATTTAATTATATTGTCACTCATTTCTAATGCTGCAAATTTCTTTATCTGCATGCATTGTGCTACCATCTATGTTTGTCCTTTTCAACTATTTACACATACTGAGCTCTTCGGACACGTAACAATAACTATGTTCTGGTTACGTATTACCATTGTCAATATCTTATGTATATTTAATCTAAGGAAAATATGATTATTGAAAAGTACACCCCCTGCTTCCGAAAACCACGCTTGCACGTATGTTTTGCGGAAGTCAAGCTGTAAAACAGCGGCTAAGAGGAAGAAAAAACAAGCAAGAAATGGCTTCAAATAGGTCCCTCAAAACATCCTTTCAGAGAGCAATTTGGCTTAGTTCCACCCTGGAAGGTTCTTTTTTTCCATCCGCTTTCTCCCACCCTCCCATCGTGTTACAATGCTCATGCTCGCGGTACAGTGTTTTGCAACTTCATTCGTCTCAAAAAGAAGAAGAAAAGGGGGTGCCCCGAGTGAAGGTCTATGTAAATTGTTCTAGCGTGTGGCACTCTATTATTCACACCCAACCGGAGGAATCGAGAAATCTCAAAGAGCCTTCAAGAAAGATGGAGTAAAGGTTCTTGTAACTTTAATCCTGGGAAGAGGGGTAAGGGCAAGTAGCGGAACGAATCAGAATAAAAGAAAAAAAACTTGCTACTTTTGGATTGTACTCAAATTTCAAAAATGGAAATTATATCGCCACTCTGAAATTAATACCTTTGTTTTGTTGGGGAAACATGTAACGTTCCGAGCAGGGATGCTGGTTGGGTGAGTGTTTAGAATCTTCCAAAATCAAATGTTCTTCTGAAAATAACATGCGAGTTGATAACTTTTTCGGATTGCACTTTCAAAGTCAAGGTCTGCACTTAAAGAGTATTTAAAGAAAGAGTTAAATAACCTGTAGCGCAACAGCCCATGCGGGCCAGGACCTACCTACTGAATGCCTACCTCAATACCACCTGGAAGATCATCGTGTGGTCAGCACGACGAACCCCCAGTCGTTGATGTAGATTTTCATGACCAGGTTATGCTACTCATCCGTAGCTTCCCTCACGAAGGTGGATGGCCGTAGGTCCCATATACAGGACGAAATCTCAGGGGAAAAGTTGTTATGCTTCCCCCAGGAGAGACTCGAACCAGCGCGTGTATGTATGGGCGTATATTATATATACATACAGGGTGAGTGACCTATAATTACCACCGGAAATATTTCGTGAAAAACAATAAATATTTAGAGACTACTCTCGCAGATGAAAGTATGAGAGGGGCTCATGAAAGTAGTGGACAAAATACGTTCAACTACTTAAGGAATACGATTTTCAACACAAACTTGCGTCTTCTTAAATAGACACCCTATTTCATTTTTAGTACAATTAAAAGTAGGGAAAATTTCATTAACAATGGCGTTTGCTACATTGTAATCCATCAATTAGATCTCACGTAATTGTATACATATTCAACAAAAATGTTTTTATTAGTACGCAATTTCTTAAATCGTTTCTCATCAATTTACTTAGGAAAACTTGTTTAAGTTCAACTTATGTACCAAGTGACATTAAAACCATAGTTAATTTTGGTTTACGAACTTGATACACTGATTATGAAGAAACAGGAATATCATCTAGACTCTTAGCAAACCTATTTCAGTTAGAAAATATCCTGGGTTCGATCCACTGTTGGAAATATTTCTGTGCTTTTCATTCACTTTATACTGTAGATCCAGTCCCGATTAGCCCATATTTGAACAAAATACACCAAAAACAAACCTAGTCCAAGTGCCGCTCCATCTAACGTTAGATATTATCATTTTATTCATATACGAGGTATGTACTGAAAGTAATGAGGCAAGTGATGTTACTCAAAGTGAGAAACGACAATTTTTAATCTAACTATGGTTATACATAATCTGGACCTTGTTGCTACTTTTCCACATACCATCCAGATCAGTTAACACATTTACACCACCGTATCGTCGGATGGAAAATATCGCTCTTGCAGACGTAACCACCTACGAACTTCATACTTCACCTTGTCATCGTTGATAAACTTGGTGTCCCGAATGCTGTTCTTCAACGTAGGAAACAAATGAATGTCGGACGAGGCTAGGTCTGGATTATAGGAAGGGTGAGGCATTAGTACCCAGCCGGACTTTTCAATTTACTGTACTGTGCGCCCAGTTGTATGGGGACGGGCGTTGTCACTTTGCAAAATGGCATTGTGCTTGTGATAACCAAGAATTTTTATGATGTCCTGTACAGCACTGTGTCCAATGTTCAGAAAATGTGCAATTTCTCGTCACTTATCCTGCTGTCACTTTTATGCTTGTCAATCCTGTCCATGCTGTTGCGCGTGGAATCTGTTTTAGGTCTGCCACTACGATGCTTATCAGCAATGTCTGTGTTACTGTCTCTAAAATGTTTCACCCAGCTTTTCACTGCACTGTAACCCATGCGAGCATCTCCATAGAAGTTCTGTAAACGCTGATGAATTTCTGCAGCTCCAACGTGTTCACTAACAAGAAATACCACGACAGCACGTTGATAAAACGAATTGTCTGTGGACACCATTTTTCTCCTACTGATAGCACTGACAGTGAAAGTGCGCATGCGCCAGCATGTGGTTCATGCAGTGGACAACACATGGCTGTACCTGCAATACGTGTGGTTTCAACCGAAATGGTCAAGGCCTTAGAATAATCGAACAAGGCGCCCGACTTCCAGTGCATGCCTTGCAGCTTTAGAAGTACGTTTTCATGACAAGAAACTTTCCTCCACCTTTTCAGTAATCCGGACGTTTTCGTTTCACCACTCAACAAGATTACAAACAGCAACAATAGATAAGCGACTTATCCCACCCCATTTTAAAAGCCGCCAACAATTAGAACACAGTGTTAAAGTAGTGACTGGACAAACCGGAACAAACTGGTTTCCCCGAAGGCTGAACGCAACCGTGTAATTCAATGAAGCTTTGTAATTCTTGACCGAACGCAAGTTGTCAAAGCCAGAAAGGCACTTGTGAAGAAAAATATCATTTCCCTGGAGTGCCTACGTCACGCACAACACTGGGGAACTTCAAGCCGCTTACTCCTCCGGGAATAAAAAAAAAGGCGTAGAGACGCTCAGGTAGCCAATCCTTGAAGGGTTTATTTTAAACCAAGTTCAAGAGACTCGTTAAGCCAAGACCTGACATCATCAACTGGTAGGTGAGAACTTTGTTTCCGTATTGATTCTTTAAAAGATGTGCAATCATGAGTAAAATGAAACTTTTTTAAGAAAATGTGGATATGAATGAAGTTTTGTTCTGAAGTAGGATTATACATTGAAAACCGCGTGACATCATGTTTGTAAGTTATTTAAAAATAAAAATATTTTAATTAGGAGAGGGAGAAAGAGGCAGAGATCAAAGTTGTACAACAGAGTAATAGAAGATAAGGGTGAGAAAAAGAAAGAAAATAAATGTCTGCAAGCGAGAAAAGGGAAGAAAGTATACTGGAGGTCACAAGAGATAGAGATAGATAGAGCGAGAGAGAGCGAGAGAGAGAGAGAGAGAGAGAGAGAGAGAGAGAGAGAGAGAGAGAGAGAGATAGCAGGAGAGGAAGGAGAAAATATATGTTGTTGTCTTTTAAATTTACTGTTACAGATTTTGTGTAGTTCAATAAGTTATATGGCCAAAGACCTTCTCTGTGGCCTATCAAGAACTAAGTTATCGTGGGAAGAAAGTTGTCAGTAGTTTACAAGTAAATTGAATACATTATATTTCGTGGGATGGAAGTCATGTAATAAAATATGCGTAACGACAAATCATAATTGTATACCAAAATTATCATAATTGATAAGATGTTGGTAACAGTACTGATAGATTAGCTTCAAATCATAGATATAGGTCCTTGATAACGCCATAGGGGGCCAAGGGTGGCTTAAGCACCAACGTTATCAACCCCCCCCCCCACGCCCACTTCCATCTCACTCCCAGCAAGATAAGATGCGGTGATTAAACAAGGAAATAGAATGGTTTTACACTTTACAATAATATTTTTTCGTAAAGTTCATCGACCAACAGCGAAGAAGGTTATAATGTTCAATATGTTAATGGATCATAAACAATTCTTTGGGTTTTGACATAAATATTTGTTTTCCAAATATATTTTACTGTAATAAAAGTTGTATCCTTTCATTGAAACACGAATTTAGCAATTCAATAACTAAATTACTCAAAAATTAAGGACGCAAGAATAATCATGATATTATACTTAAAAAATTGAAAGCATTTAACCAATATCGAGAATAATAAATCTACTTACTGTTAAAATATATTGACCTGCCACCTATCCGTCTTAAAACTAATTAAACAATTTAGAATCACAGCATGAAGAAAAACAACAAGTTTTCAACAACATCAAACACATAATTAGTGTACCCTTGTATTTATTATTAGTGCATTTCATACATAAATTCCATTTTGTTTATGCATATGAATTGGACTTGCAAATCGACAATAGTATTGATATTGTAGATCGGTATTTCTGTTTTGAGTGATTTTATCAGGTTATCGAATTCTGAATTACATATTTCACAATATCATCGCTCTTTTCGTGATTGGCTGGATAATTTCCGAATTATTTTATATTTGTAAAAAAAATCCGTGTTAATAAATCATGAAATATAACTCTGTAGTAGCCTCATTTTCAGTGAAAGATTATCAAAACTTGGGTTGCCAATATATTAATCGTCATTATGTACGCATAAACGGGTGCGAGTATTTCACAGGGATGGTATAACACTTCTGGACGCGATACTGAAGTGCACACCCATAGAGTCGCCACTGGCGTGTAGTAGTGAAGGAATGGAGATAAATGGGTAAGTTCGCTTGTTTAGAAAGTTTAGAACGCAATATTATGTCTGTGCGTGCTCTAATATTGTACAAATACGTAAAATATTATTGTATATTTCCTAATAATAAACTGAGTAAATACTGACCATTCCACAATAGATGTTTTATATAACGAATTCAATAGCGACACCAAATTGGAAAAATAATATTTATTTCTTTTGCAATTTTTATATTTTATAAAATAATTGTTTTTCCGACATTCCCCGCAAATTCCTACCTGGCTTGTGGTGATTACGCATGTTTGTATTTATTTTAACGTATCTCAACACAGACCTCCATCCAGTCTTGCGTGTGGATATTGGTTCAGTCAACTCCTTGAATACGATACAAAACGTACCATCGACAAAACGTATCAGCGACAAAACGTACTTACCACCTGGGCGGCTACCTACGAAAGGTTTTCTGATGAGTCTTAAAATATTTACGATGCGACAAAACGTACCACTTGATGGGACGGCTTCAAAAATCATTTACCAAAATTACAATTTTTTAATTTTTTCTAGTTTTCCTGATTTCCATCACACTTTATCCAGGCTTTGGAGAGTTCCACACTGTTATTGGAATTTCCGCGTTTTGCAACCAACTATTCAAAAAGTAATCAAAGAAAGAGTTATCTTCGCTGATTCTGGGGCTTGAGAGTGTATTTCCAGCCATCCATCATAAACTTCCTCCGTTTTTAAGAAGGTCAGAGCGGCACACATGCGTATATGCAAACGTATTTCCTCATTCTCCCGATACTCGACCTAACCGAACCTAACCTTACCTAACCTAACGTAACCTAACCTAGCCGAACCGAACCGGACCTAACCTAAGAGATCAAAGTCGTAATGACTAATGAGGTAAAACGAAAAACCTAGCTGGGTGCTGGAGCGCACCGTGTTGTAATGTTTGACATGTCAAGGGCAAGTTCAAGCGTTTTCCTTGAAGTGGTACGTTTTGTCGCGGAGTAAATATTTTGAAATTATTAGTACACCCTCCTCAGGTAGCTGTTTATCTGAGTGGTACGTTTCGTCGCGAAAAACCAAGTGGTACGTTTTGTCGGGACACCAACTCTTCACTTCAGAGTAGCGCACGCCTGCCCTCTACTGGCAGTTTAAAAAAAACAGTGCCTCGGTTCCGTGTTGAGATACTGATTAGTTACTTCTACGCCTTCCAGCATTGAATTGCCTGCAGTGCAACATTGGGTTCTCGCGAACCAATGGTCCCGTGACTTTTGGGTGCTACTACAATTACTTTTGACTGCATGGGAGCATGGATTCATCGCCTTGTATAAAATCCACGTATGTGATAGCTAGACCTACATCTTTGAGAGAAACCACATGCACGCTTATTATGGCAAGGTTTTGTGGAATTTAATTCTAAATTTTTAAATACGTTTCATATTCGCTTAGGCTAAATTCTACGTGGTTGCGCACTGCAGATCCAATTTAGAGGCATTTAAAATCAACCCACCACATCTAGAGAAGTTGACTGCGGTAACGACCTGTGTGAACGAAAAGTAGGTATGTATGAGTGTAAATATGTTTTGCAGATTAGTGTTCTTGACATATATGGTTTGTGATTATTACCAAGAAGAATTGAATGAATGGCGCGTGTAAGGGGATTTTTTAATAAGCATAGCTCCTTTGTTTTAATAACACATTTTATTTTACAGATACGGTCTACTTCTTTCAAACTGTGCTCGTTCATCCTACTTTCTGGAATACATTTATAAAACAGAGACGAACCTCTCGCATCCATTCCCAGTTTCTTGGAGTGGCACAAAATATAGATTCGGGATTGTGGAGTTGGAGGATCTTTATCACGATGTGTCCCTTTCCACTTCTCAAAAACGTACATCTGCAGGATCCTGTGAACGAGTGGTTAGCACCCGCTCTGCGACGCCAAGGGTCCCGGGTTCGAATCCCGCTCGGGCTTGGTTGTTTGTGAATGTCCATTCATCATTTCATCACTCATCTCCATCTTCGCAAATTAGCCAAGAGGCACAAAACGCGAAGTAAAATAAACTAAATCAATCAATCAATAACGTACATCTCTGGCTTAAAGATTAATAGACTTTTAAGACAGTAAAGTTAAAAACAAGTAGATGTTCGAAATACTTTCAATTAAGATCGACAAATATCGAAAACACAGCATAGAGATCGTGGTAATTCCGAATCAAATATTTGAAAAGGAAGAACAATCTTCGCGAGATCAAATCAATAAGATTCCTTTTTCGGAAGTAAAAGGCAACAATTTATCCTGTGACTTTAAAGCTATATAAACTGGTTGGTCAAAGGAACCTCATCTACTGACATTCGCTGATTACCGTGAGTTAATTAACGCCAGGACTCCTTTTTGGGTAACTCAAAGTTTGTTCATTTAGATCCTTTTCGTTCCTTAATTAGAGTCTATATTAGGGCCTTCGCCCTTACCCCTCCACAGCCTCTAAGGTCTCTCCCGATTCCAATTAGGCGTAAAATCCTTCGTTCTAAAGGGAACTGAAAATTGATAATAAAATAGCTAAAAACATAGGCATCATTAGGACCCGAATTCGTGTCGACTGAAACTAAAAAAAGATTCCACATTGTAATGCTCTATCTCTCTTCCGGGGAGACTAGCCTGAGTTGGCTCGACCTGTTACTTGTTTCGTTACTTCCCCAGGCAAAATAATTAGCATAACACTTATAAAAACTAACAAAAACGGTTCAATCGAATTAAAGAAATACAATAACTACCTTATTCTTAACCATGGATATTAGGGGAAAACTCAGTTCTATTATCTCAATGATACCCGGACGTTCAGTTTAAAAAATATATTAAAAACTTTATATTTCGTAATTAAATATGTACAAAGAATTACATATGAAATAACACCAACATAAAAAATGACATGATCCTCTTTAATTGAAACACTGTAATATATATATGAGAGGTTCGTACGCTGGCCTAGACCAGCAGTACTATAGCTCTTTTTAGTTCTTACGGCGGGCGCTCTAGAAGCTGGCAGGGGAAGTGGGGAGCGGGGAAGCGACCAATCCAGCACGATAAGAAACGCAGCAGCCAGTAGAACGAGGTTCAAGTAGTATTTTTTTCTGCCGCATCGTGTCACTTGGCGCCACTGCTGTTGTCTGGTTGGTCTGCGGCGTAATCCCCGCTCCCCACTTACCCTGCCAGCTTCTAGAGCGCCCGCCGTAAGAACTGAGAAAAACTATAGTTAAAAAATGTATCTAGCTTGTCACTAGTATACATGACATGTTTCTCGAATTCCCTCCCCTTCTTGATTATAATGAAAATTGCCACGTAAAAATAGACTAAACTTGGTTGAGATTACAACAACTAATTTAAACTCTGTTCTTGAAATTATATAAAAACAAAACTAATACGATTCTTTTTCCATCCTGTCAGAGTCCCTTTAATCCCAGATTAAATAAAAATCGGACACTTGACAGCGTTGAATCTACAAACTGAAACTAATATTTTCGAGCAACAAAGTACTCGGCTTGTCACCAACGGATAGACATATGCTTGTAATTAAACGCGTCCCTTAATCCCCTCGGATACGACTTTTTTCTAAGAATAATAACAAATGTCCACCGAAAACTAAGCGTTGGCTTGTCACCAAACGAATCAAGAAAAATGCGTGGACTTATCTATGTATTTCGATGTAAGAAAATGGTTGATCCGTGACCGCGAGCCATTTGACTAGCCCCGCCACTCTACCGGCACCGAAAGAACCTTCCAAAGGTCTCCTCCTCTAGCCCCAAAAGACGTAAGAATGCCAACCCCCGTTACCTAATCGGTTCCCTTATATAGGCGATTCGAAAAAGAAACAGTAAACGGAACTTTTTTCAACCCCCCCTCAGGTTGAAAAGACAAGATTTTAAAACTAACAGCCTTCTGCCGGCTGGCTTTCACCGTGACGTACGCCAGCCCTAGTAAGAGGTTACATTGGAAACTGCATAAAAAAGAAGCATAGCTGTCACTAAAAGAATAACATTAAACATACATTAAAAATAATAATGAAAAAGGATATTGTAGTGATTCTATCATTACGACATAGAAGTATATGATTTAAAAACATAGTACGTAGGATATTTATAATACAAGCTACATATTGTCACGGTGCATAAATATGGTGTTAGATGTGATTTCTTCCAAAAGAACATATTGTAAATAAGTCACGTGAAGTTGGCACATCCACATATCAAAACCAAAGAACATGTATGCCAATATTTAGTGCATAATCTGTGCTAATTTGTACACGCTATCCCGGAATTTGTGCAATTTCTTATAGGAGCGTGCACAAATTTCGGGATAGCGTGCATAAATTAGAACAAATTATGCACTAAATATTGGCACTGGTTTAGATCCGTTTCGATCAAGTGGTTGGGCTAGTGTGAAGTTGGCCCAACCATTTTGAATTACAAATTCTTGCAAAACTATGCGTGCACAAATTCTGAGGTAGCGTGCACAAATTAGCACAAGTAGTGGCAACTTGACGTGACTTTGTAAATCACATTTCGGAAGCTGTCTTCTCTTTGAGGTCGTCAGCATGTGAACGTGTCTGCTTTTTATGCATGGGTGCCTACGCTATTTTGTTTGAACTTCCTGTTTATTTTGTAATGTTAAAGAGAGTACCCACAGTACCCAGGGGCCCATCTCGAAATATGAAATATTTAAATGCTAATCTATAAAAAGTTAAGAAAGTAACATCGACGATTTTTCAACTTAGTAAAAATGTAAATTTTGTCCTTGCATGCATGTGCTTGCTGTGTAGAGAGGCAGGCTCCAGAAGTCTGTAGTCTGCATGGGAAGATTTAAAAAACTCAATATGCTGACCAAGGCAGAAATTTATTTTATTATAAAACATAAACTAAACGTAACGTTTCAATCTTCAGACTCTGCACCAAGTACAAATGTAACAAGGTACAAAAACAGGACGATATATATACATAAACATTAATCCCCTCCAGACTATTAGAAAGTTGTTCTGCAACATTCTAGCAGGTGGCTTTCCCTTGTCAACTGTACTTTCACCTAAAAGGCTAAACATATTTTCTTCCATCTAGAATCTGGTTGGACTCTTTATCGCATGCTCTTTTTCCTTCATTCTTCTTCCTTCTTTTCTTCTCTTTCTCCCTTGTCCTTTCCACTCTTTCTAACACCTTCTTCCAAGAAAAAGGAAAATAGAGAAGAGGAAGGGATTATATACGAAGTGAAATGTAAAGAATGTCAGAGTGTGTACTTGTACATAGGAGAAACGAAAAAGAGGCTTGTTACATTAGCACTTGGTGCAGAGTCTGAAGAAGACCTTGCTAGAAGGTTGAAACGTTACGTTTAGTTTATGTTTTGTAATAAAATAAATTTCTGCCTTGGTTAGCATATTGAGTTTTTCATATCATGAAAACGAGGCTCAAAGGTGTTATAATGGGTAGCTTTAGTTTTATAACCATTGATGCGAGGCTACTAGACGTCCCGATTTACGGATTTAGTCTAGACAGTCCATTCATTTTAATCCCTGTTCAGACTTTTTTGGAAAATTTCTCTCTTCTCTTTGTCAACTAACATTTAGACATGTTCTTATTATAATAATAATTGCTATAATTGTATAATTTAATTTAGAAAAATATTATTTTCTAAACATAGAATTATCTTGACTGTTCAATGGAAGGAAATTTGAAAACATTGTTAATTTGTGGAAAACAGAATTATTTGAATACTTCGGAGAATTGAATGTAGTCAATAAGCACTAAGCTGCACGCCGTGTGACAACTTTGTCTGTAAGCGACTGTGTGGCTGATTGTTGGGAATTATGGCGCCAGAGGTTCCGGGTTCCAATCCCAGCCTGGGCATACGTGTTCTTTGTGAGTGTGTCTTTTCATAAATTTCATCATATCTTCGATCATCCTCATCGTCGCGATTAGATGAACGTGACCGAAAAGCAACGCAAATAACCTAATTCGATCAACCTCTCTTCTAAACGTCTTTGTTCCACATATTCGGCTCTACCACCCTTAAAAATCCTGTGTATGGGCCTTGTAGCAACATATATAAAAGAAAGATAAAACACGAAAGCAAATTTATAAATATAGGATAAACACATTTTCCGGTCTGGTTCCTCCCTCAAAAAAAATCCTTTGTACTGGCCTGAAGAGAGAGATTGATTTCTATTAAAATTTAGACCTGACAACTCATTTTTCGCAACAAAAACCGGAGGGATCAGATCTGAAATGCCAAAACATGCAAATCATCAGTGCCATAAATAACACCAAGAGCTTCAGGGGCGCAGTAAGAATGATAAATTTAGAAATACCAATAGTTCACAAAAGTTTAACTTTCGGCGTTAAAATACATTTTCAGCTAAACGCATTATTATTTTATGCCCTTACAACTGCAAACAGAAAATCAGTAGAAAAGTAGAAACTGAATTACCAGATTACAAGATAACCTTCATTTGCTGAATAGTTCAAGTCATTTATTGCGTCGCTCAACGTTAGACGACAGGCACGAAAATGCGCTGTCAACGTTAATTTTCAACCTTGCAACGAGAATTGCAAATAATTTGACATGTAGGCTAAGATACAAAATGTGATATTATCGCATCCTTTTCAATACCTGCTTCTCTACCATTTATCGTATTGTTTATTCACTCCCATTGGTCTACTGGACGTGTTCCTCGCTTCCTTTTACAGCACATAATGGGGTTAGAAGTTTGTAATTTTGGAAAAACGTGCTTTTTTGAACGACTGTAGCTCTGAAACGACGCACAAACGATGAAAAATGTTACTGAGAAAAGTTGTTTGTTTTGATGTCGTCTATACATTTCTGTGGTCCGTGGGCGCTATTAAATTGATACCCTGTATATTTTTTTACAGTGTGTTGTTTTAACCATTCGTACCAGTTTTTATATGGATTCAAATTACAAATATATATTTCCATATTTGTATATATCTACTATAAATATAGGCGTGTAGAAATCAAAACATTTTTTAAAAAAAATAAAGAGTAGGGGCGCAGAGTGTTTTAGTTACGCTACTGCAAATCATGTTTCAACATGATACCAGAGTATTTTTAAGGAACATGAACTGGAATGTTTTTTTTTTCAAGTCCACTTATTATGCCTGGATATATTAACCGGGACAGGACCTACAGTTTTAAGTGGTTTGTGGTCTGCTGTGTGCATTCTGCCTCCACTGATCAATCGAACCCGGGATCCACTGAATACAAAGCAACAGGGTTACCACATAATATATTGCAATATAAAATGTTACATTCCGTTATAGCACATGGGAATCTATAATCTACATTTTTGGGCATTTTCCATTGTTGTATAATCTTATTTAGCTTAAATACTTTACAAAACCGTTATAATAATGAACATATATTACTATGACTGAAATTAAGTTCTATGGTGAAATATACCGGGTGGTCCATTTATAATGATAGTATGGAATATCGCATGCAGAATGCATCCAATCGAAAAATTGCACAGAATAAAAGTTTGATACTATTGACAGGGTAAGTCAACGCCGCAAATATTTCGTCGCCGCCACCCACCCCTTAGGGGGGGGGGGATAAATTTTAAATTTCAAATGGAATACCCCCATTCGTTTTACAGATTTGGATTCCGTGTTGAAAAAGAAGAATTTCTTGTTTGAAAAATTTTGTAAGAAAATTGCAAACTTCCAACAGTTATAAACATTTGGTAGTTTCAGATTCATTTTGTTCCCTTTATGTAATAACGGTTTTGGTTTCCGTTGAGAACATTGCATAAACGAATTTTATTCAAAAAATGTGTGCAAAGAATTCGGCAAAAGAAAATTGTTTTCAATTTATGTTTTTGTGTAACAATAAATAATATTAATTTGATTCAACTCTTTGGTTTCAAGGAACAATTTCATATGAACAACACTACACACTACTCCATTCAGGCTTGAGCCATGTTGGACACAAAGTTTCCTGGTCCATGGATAGGACGTGGAGGACCCGTTTCTTGGCCAGCTCGTTCACCCGATCTCACGTCGCCTAATTTCTGCCTTTGGGGACTACTTAAAGAAAAGTGTTACCACGAAGTTCCAACAACTCCAGAAAACATGCGGCACGAATTATTGATGCTTGTGTCTCTATCACTCCTGACATTTTGGGACGAACAGTGTGGAGCTTCAGACACTGTGTTTTGAAATGCATTGAAGAGAACGGTCATCATTTTGAACATTTGCACCTTTAAACATTTATTTGTGTACCTCAAATGATAACTAATTTGTAGTAACATACTTAATTTTGTTGTTCATATGAAATTGTTCCTTGAAACCGAAGAGTTGGAACAAATTAATATTATTTATTATTACACAAAAACATAAATTGCAAACAATTTTCTTTTGCCGAAATCTTTGCACACATTTTTTGAATAAAATTCGTTTATGCAATGTTCTCAACGTAAACCAAAAGCGTTATTACATAAAGGGAACAAAATGAATCTGAAACTACCAAATGTTTATAAATGTTCGAAGTTCACAATTATTTTACAAAATTTTTCAAACAAAAAAATTATTATTTTTCAACACGGAATCCAAATATGTAAAATGAATGGGGGTATTCCATTTGAAGTTTCAAATTTACCCCCCACCCCTAAGGGGTGAGTGGCGGCGACGAAATATTTGCGGCATTGACTTACCCTGTCAATAGTATCAAACTTTTATCCTCTGCAATTTTTCGTTTGGATGCATTCTGCATGCGATATTCCATACTATCATTATAAATGGACCACCCGGTATATAATTTTAGGTTGACATGCATTTTACAAGTGCCCTCTTACGAACGTTCATGTAAGCATGCATCGAAAAGACAGTCAGTATGAAGAAGGTCAAGAGAACTGACTTAGAGAAAGTTTATTTATTCCAGATTCAAATTAAGGATCTACGTATAATTACACAACACGATATGCCAACTCCTAGAATTAGGAATATGAATTATGTGCACAGTTTTCCAATTACTTTTGTCACGTTAACTCGATTCTGATTTATGTAAACGAAATTAAGGAATTCATATTGTTCTCTGACTTACAAGTACATCTGAAGAGCCTCCTGCTGTTGCATTGCTTTGTTTGCATCATCATACTTCCATGAACAATAAGATTTGCTCAGTCCCACTTCTACTAACAAGACTCCCAAGTCACACTTTGCAGTTACCTTGGTCTTCAGCGGACATAGCAAGTAAGAAGGAGAAGCAACTTAGTGCAGGAAGTTTGTTTAAGTCCAAGTTTAAGTTTTCGTGTTTCACGATGATGATCGTGATACCAACCCGGAGGTGTTTTGTTGTCTTTCGAGAAGTTTCTGTATTTGCACTCGAAGTTAGGGATTATTCTAGCACTTGGTCTGTTCATGCTTTCACAAACTTGTATGAAGTGAACTGCTAAAGCTTAGATTTTCGTCCGAAAATATTTGAACAAGTTCCGAGCTTTGTAAATGGAGCTGTTCTCTTGTACATGCAGCAGCTATAATGCTTGTTTAGTGTTCAACTTATGATCTTGATTCTGAGGTTTCTAGGATCGAGACAAATCCTTGTTTGTTGTTTCAAAATACATCTAATCACCATCTTCATCTTATTAATTGACCCATAAAGCGGCATTAACTAAGGAAAATAAATACAGTATATCACAATGCTTTGGACCCGAGACGTTCCATAAAAACCAATTGATATAATACAGGGTGTTTCAGTCGCTCTCGGACTTGATTTTCTCTTATAAAAATCAATCTATTCGTCAAAATGTAACGAAATTTGCAACGGACATACATTGGTGTATGACAAGCATGGTGACGTCACAGCGAGTGTTCTCTTTTAACTTTGTCGGGAGGTTGCAATTGTTGCAGAGAGGTGTTCTTTTTTGGCAGCTGGTTGACATGTGCTTGTGGATACCCCCATTTCCTGCGTCAGTCTACGCAACGACTTCTTTGGTGAGGCCAGCAATCTGTTTCTGCACCGTTGCTTCTGGCAGGTTTGGACGTCCTCCTTCATGCACATCCAACAGTGTTTCCGTTGTTTCCAGTTATATTGAAAGGGAGACATTGCAGGCGATTTTCGGATGCCAAACTGTGCAATAAATTGTTGCTGACAGGCCTTCATGGACTCCGTTTTGCCATTTACCATCACAATCGACAGGATGCACGCGCATGCGCACTGTGGAACGAATGACGTCACAATGATTCTCAAACACCAATGTACGTACGTATCAAATCTCATTACATTAAGACCAATACTTTGATTTTTATACTCCAAAATCAAGGACCTAGAGCGAGTGAAACATCCTATACATATATTCATCGTTACTTTAATTTCACTAGCTACTTGTTTTACCAAGCATTCCTAAACTTACATACGAGATAATGAATTGTGTCAACACTGATAATTTAGTTGGAGTCTTTATTCTTAATTATAATTTAATCATTATCCTACGGGAGACGAAATTTAAGTGGTACAAATCTATATTCCATAAACATTCATTAAATAAGCCGTGGTGGTTTAGCCGGTAGGGTGTCCGACGCCAAGCGGGAGACCCAGATTCGATTCTCGGGATGGGTATATTCAATTGGGAATTTTCCTACCAAATGCTCTGTGGCTCAACCAGCCTCAAATAAATTGGTAGCCTGAGACAGTCTTTC
The DNA here is from genome assembly GCF_977018435.1 of Lepisma saccharinum. Lineage (NCBI taxonomy): Eukaryota > Metazoa > Arthropoda > Insecta > Zygentoma > Lepismatidae > Lepisma > Lepisma saccharinum. The sequence goes on from NC_139255.1 coordinate 3,834,887, forward strand.
TAAGTATAGGCGACCAAAGCGTGATTACGACACCTCTACAAATAGCTGATGTGTTTGGCTCCATCTTCAAATCCACTCCACATGTCATCATATCATTTTACGATTTGCAAGGAGAAGCTTCATTGATTTTTTACATTCATGAAATAACCTGAACATTTTCAAAGTTATTAATTCACGATATAACCAGAAAACGAATTTCTATGTAGCAAAATTGTGCTAAATATGTAAATACATATGTTGAGTAATGTTCTGAAATATGAACATATTATGAAAAGATAATTAAAATATGTACAAATATGGAAAATAGAAACGAAATCTTTCGAGTTCACATACATGCCATCATATCATTTTACGATTTGCAAGGAGAAGCTTCATTGTTTTTTTACATTCATGAAATAACCTGAACATTTTCAAAGTTATTAATTCACGATATAACCAGAAAACGAATTTCTATGTAGCAAAATTGTGCTAAATATGTAAATACATATGTTGAGTAATGTTCTGAAATATGAACATATTATGAAAAGATAATTAAAATATGTACAAATATGGAAAATACAAACGAAATCTTTCGAGTTCACATACATGCCATCATATCATTTTACGATTTGCAAGGAGAAGCTTCATTGTTTTTTTACATTCATGAAATAACCTGAACATTTTCAAAGTTATTAATTCACGATATAACCAGAAAACGAATTTCTATGTAGCAAAATTGTGCTAAATATGTAAATACATATGTTGAGTAATGTTCTGAAATATGAACATATTATGAAAAGATAATTAAAATATGTACAAATATGGAAAATACAAACGAAATCTTTCGAGTTCACATACATGCCATCATATCATTTTACGATTTGCAAGGAGAAGCTTCATTGTTTTTTTACATTCATGAAATAACCTGAACATTTTCAAAGTTATTAATTCACGATATAACCAGAAAACGAATTTCTATGTAGCAAAATTGTGCTAAATATGTAAATACATATGTTGAGTAATGTTCTGAAATATGAACATATTATGAAAAGATAATTAAAATATGTACAAATATGGAAAATACAAACGAAATCTTTCGAGTTCACATACATGCCATCATATCATTTTACGATTTGCAAGGAGAAGCTTCATTGTTTTTTTACATTCATGAAATAACCTGAACATTTTCAAAGTTATTAATTCACGATATAACCAGAAAACGAATTTCTATGTAGCAAAATTGTGCTAAATATGTAAATACATATGTTGAGTAATGTTCTGAAATATGAACATATTATGAAAAGATAATTAAAATATGTACAAATATGGAAAATAGAAACGAAATCTTTCGAGTTCACATACATGCCATCATATCATTTTACGATTTGCAAGGAGAAGCTTCATTGTTTTTTTACATTCATGAAATAACCTGAACATTTTCAAAGTTATTAATTCACGATATAACCAGAAAACGAATTTCTATGTAGCAAAATTGTGCTAAATATGTAAATACATATGTTGAGTAATGTTCTGAAATATGAACATATTATGAAAAGATAATTAAAATATGTACAAATATGGAAAATAGAAACGAAATCTTTCGAGTTCACATACATGCCATCATATCATTTTACGATTTGCAAGGAGAAGCTTCATTGTTTTTTTACATTCATGAAATAACCTGAACATTTTCAAAGTTATTAATTCACGATATAACCAGAAAACGAATTTCTATGTAGCAAAATTGTGCTAAATATGTAAATACATATGTTGAGTAATGTTCTGAAATATGAACATATTATGAAAAGATAATTAAAATATGTACAAATATGGAAAATACAAACGAAATCTTTCGAGTTCACATACATGCCATCATATCATTTTACGATTTGCAAGGAGAAGCTTCATTGTTTTTTTACATTCATGAAATAACCTGAACATTTTCAAAGTTATTAATTCACGATATAACCAGAAAACGAATTTCTATGTAGCAAAATTGTGCTAAATATGTAAATACATATGTTGAGTAATGTTCTGAAATATGAACATATTATGAAAAGATAATTAAAATATGTACAAATATGGAAAATAGAAACGAAATCTTTCGAGTTCACATACATGCCATCATATCATTTTACGATTTGCAAGGAGAAGCTTCATTGTTTTTTTACATTCATGAAATAACCTGAACATTTTCAAAGTTATTAATTCACGATATAACCAGAAAACGAATTTCTATGTAGCAAAATTGTGCTAAATATGTAAATACATATGTTGAGTAATGTTCTGAAATATGAACATATTATGAAAAGATAATTAAAATATGTACAAATATGGAAAATACAAACGAAATCTTTCGAGTTCACATACATGCCATCATATCATTTTACGATTTGCAAGGAGAAGCTTCATTGTTTTTTTACATTCATGAAATAACCTGAACATTTTCAAAGTTATTAATTCACGATATAACCAGAAAACGAATTTCTATGTAGCAAAATTGTGCTAAATATGTAAATACATATGTTGAGTAATGTTCTGAAATATGAACATATTATGAAAAGATAATTAAAATATGTACAAATATGGAAAATACAAACGAAATCTTTCGAGTTCACATACATGCCATCATATCATTTTACGATTTGCAAGGAGAAGCTTCATTGTTTTTTTACATTCATGAAATAACCTGAACATTTTCAAAGTTATTAATTCACGATATAACCAGAAAACGAATTTCTATGTAGCAAAATTGTGCTAAATATGTAAATACATATGTTGAGTAATGTTCTGAAATATGAACATATTATGAAAAGATAATTAAAATATGTACAAATATGGAAAATACAAACGAAATCTTTCGAGTTCACATACATGCCATCATATCATTTTACGATTTGCAAGGAGAAGCTTCATTGTTTTTTTACATTCATGAAATAACCTGAACATTTTCAAAGTTATTAATTCACGATATAACCAGAAAACGAATTTCTATGTAGCAAAATTGTGCTAAATATGTAAATACATATGTTGAGTAATGTTCTGAAATATGAACATATTATGAAAAGATAATTAAAATATGTACAAATATGGAAAATACAAACGAAATCTTTCGAGTTCACATACATGCCATCATATCATTTTACGATTTGCAAGGAGAAGCTTCATTGTTTTTTTACATTCATGAAATAACCTGAACATTTTCAAAGTTATTAATTCACGATATAACCAGAAAACGAATTTCTATGTAGCAAAATTGTGCTAAATATGTAAATACATATGTTGAGTAATGTTCTGAAATATGAACATATTATGAAAAGATAATTAAAATATGTACAAATATGGAAAATACAAACGAAATCTTTCGAGTTCACATACATGCCATCATATCATTTTACGATTTGCAAGGAGAAGCTTCATTGTTTTTTTACATTCATGAAATAACCTGAACATTTTCAAAGTTATTAATTCACGATATAACCAGAAAACGAATTTCTATGTAGCAAAATTGTGCTAAATATGTAAATACATATGTTGAGTAATGTTCTGAAATATGAACATATTATGAAAAGATAATTAAAATATGTACAAATATGGAAAATACAAACGAAATCTTTCGAGTTCACATACATGCCATCATATCATTTTACGATTTGCAAGGAGAAGCTTCATTGTTTTTTTACATTCATGAAATAACCTGAACATTTTCAAAGTTATTAATTCACGATATAACCAGAAAACGAATTTCTATGTAGCAAAATTGTGCTAAATATGTAAATACATATGTTGAGTAATGTTCTGAAATATGAACATATTATGAAAAGATAATTAAAATATGTACAAATATGGAAAATACAAACGAAATCTTTCGAGTTCACATACATGCCATCATATCATTTTACGATTTGCAAGGAGAAGCTTCATTGTTTTTTTACATTCATGAAATAACCTGAACATTTTCAAAGTTATTAATTCACGATATAACCAGAAAACGAATTTCTATGTAGCAAAATTGTGCTAAATATGTAAATACATATGTTGAGTAATGTTCTGAAATATGAACATATTATGAAAAGATAATTAAAATATGTACAAATATGGAAAATAGAAACGAAATCTTTCGAGTTCACATACATGCCATCATATCATTTTACGATTTGCAAGGAGAAGCTTCATTGTTTTTTTACATTCATGAAATAACCTGAACATTTTCAAAGTTATTAATTCACGATATAACCAGAAAACGAATTTCTATGTAGCAAAATTGTGCTAAATATGTAAATACATATGTTGAGTAATGTTCTGAAATATGAACATATTATGAAAAGATAATTAAAATATGTACAAATATGGAAAATACAAACGAAATCTTTCGAGTTCACATACATGCCATCATATCATTTTACGATTTGCAAGGAGAAGCTTCATTGTTTTTTTACATTCATGAAATAACCTGAACATTTTCAAAGTTATTAATTCACGATATAACCAGAAAACGAATTTCTATGTAGCAAAATTGTGCTAAATATGTAAATACATATGTTGAGTAATGTTCTGAAATATGAACATATTATGAAAAGATAATTAAAATATGTACAAATATGGAAAATACAAACGAAATCTTTCGAGTTCACATACATGCCATCATATCATTTTACGATTTGCAAGGAGAAGCTTCATTGTTTTTTTACATTCATGAAATAACCTGAACATTTTCAAAGTTATTAATTCACGATATAACCAGAAAACGAATTTCTATGTAGCAAAATTGTGCTAAATATGTAAATACATATGTTGAGTAATGTTCTGAAATATGAACATATTATGAAAAGATAATTAAAATATGTACAAATATGGAAAATACAAACGAAATCTTTCGAGTTCACATACATGCCATCATATCATTTTACGATTTGCAAGGAGAAGCTTCATTGTTTTTTTACATTCATGAAATAACCTGAACATTTTCAAAGTTATTAATTCACGATATAACCAGAAAACGAATTTCTATGTAGCAAAATTGTGCTAAATATGTAAATACATATGTTGAGTAATGTTCTGAAATATGAACATATTATGAAAAGATAATTAAAATATGTACAAATATGGAAAATACAAACGAAATCTTTCGAGTTCACATACATGCCATCATATCATTTTACGATTTGCAAGGAGAAGCTTCATTGTTTTTTTACATTCATGAAATAACCTGAACATTTTCAAAGTTATTAATTCACGATATAACCAGAAAACGAATTTCTATGTAGCAAAATTGTGCTAAATATGTAAATACATATGTTGAGTAATGTTCTGAAATATGAACATATTATGAAAAGATAATTAAAATATGTACAAATATGGAAAATACAAACGAAATCTTTCGAGTTCACATACATGCCATCATATCATTTTACGATTTGCAAGGAGAAGCTTCATTGTTTTTTTACATTCATGAAATAACCTGAACATTTTCAAAGTTATTAATTCACGATATAACCAGAAAACGAATTTCTATGTAGCAAAATTGTGCTAAATATGTAAATACATATGTTGAGTAATGTTCTGAAATATGAACATATTATGAAAAGATAATTAAAATATGTACAAATATGGAAAATACAAACGAAATCTTTCGAGTTCACATACATGCCATCATATCATTTTACGATTTGCAAGGAGAAGCTTCATTGTTTTTTTACATTCATGAAATAACCTGAACATTTTCAAAGTTATTAATTCACGATATAACCAGAAAACGAATTTCTATGTAGCAAAATTGTGCTAAATATGTAAATACATATGTTGAGTAATGTTCTGAAATATGAACATATTATGAAAAGATAATTAAAATATGTACAAATATGGAAAATACAAACGAAATCTTTCGAGTTCACATACATGCCATCATATCATTTTACGATTTGCAAGGAGAAGCTTCATTGTTTTTTTACATTCATGAAATAACCTGAACATTTTCAAAGTTATTAATTCACGATATAACCAGAAAACGAATTTCTATGTAGCAAAATTGTGCTAAATATGTAAATACATATGTTGAGTAATGTTCTGAAATATGAACATATTATGAAAAGATAATTAAAATATGTACAAATATGGAAAATACAAACGAAATCTTTCGAGTTCACATACATGCCATGATGTGCAAAGGTTATACAAAACATAACTGAGTTCAGCTTCATACATAAAAATGTATTTCCATATAAATCCGTTCCCTGATTATAACATACAAAGAGCATTTAAACAAGTGGTCGTAGGATCCAGTGGCACTCCAAAGCTTTTCAAACGAGGATATATGGCCGTAAGAGGCATTATATCTTCTGCTTCTAGTTGTCAGTCATAGATTTGAAGTTTGCTTCCCCATCAGTTCCACCTATGGACACACAACGGGCAGGATCATAAAATTGGCAGTTCTCGCAAAGTAACCGATTGTCAAATGTTACGTGGCAACCACGATTCTCTCATTGGTAATGCTACACTATTCATAGATATAAAAAGGGCGAAGTGAATGTTAGAACAAAACATATCACAAGTGACATTTATGTAGTACTAGCTGATTGTTCGGAGTTGCCGAGGTATTTACTTATCCCAATCTTCTATTAGACAGGAATATAATTAATTCTAACTATAGTGTAAAATGAACTTGGAGTTGAACGGCATTGGGAGCGTCAATATTAATCTCAGCAGCCCCGAAAACTGTGGATTCCACACTAATATCGATCGTGTTACATGTCACTCCCTTCCCACCCCCACCCTTAGGTGTGCCAGGGGTGTCTTAGAGATGAACGGCATTGGGAGTGTCAATATTCATCTTAGCGATCCGAAAAACTATGGATTTCAAACTAATATCGGTAGTTTTAGATTATTTTTTACATGTCACCCTTTCCCTCCCCTAGGGGTGCCAGGGGTGTCTTAACCCCACAGTATATATTTCCAGATTGTACGTCATATGTGTACCATATTTGGTCATCTTGAATGTCACCAATTAGCTTAGCGACTCCAAAAACTATGGATTCGACACTTACTCTCACCCCCCATGCCGATAGGTGATGAACTTGGAGTTGAACATCATTGAGAGTGTCACTATTCGTCTTATCGACCCCGAAAATTATGGATTTCACACTTATTTCGGTAGATTTCGATTATTTTTACATGTCACCCCCTTCCCACCCCCACCCCTAGGAGTGCTAAGGGTGTCTTAGCCCCAGAGTATTTATTTCCAGATTGCAAGTGATATGTGTACCAAGTTTGGTTGAAATCGCTCCAGGTGTTCGAGAGTTATGCCAGTACAAACATACACACATACATAGATCCATTTTTATACATATAGATATAAACTTATATGTACACGAATATGTAGCACAACAAGGCAAAATACAATTCAACCTGCAAAATGCGACTTCATTTTAAAATACTAGTGACTACACTCTTAGAGAGAAAGAGAGAGAGGAGAGAGAGAGAGAGAGAGTGAGAAAGAGAAATTAAATTATTAAATAAATTAAAGGACAACTTTTGCAGGAATGTTGGTAAAATTAAGGACAGACTACGAAACTTTATCCTTCATATTTCACAAATATCTCTAATTCAGAAGTTATTGACCTTAATACTGGCTGGAAGAATTATCAAATTTCAAATAACGAAATTGACGCTATTGCTTGTCTGTTTTAGTTACTAATGAAACCAAAATTTAACTAACGTTTGGCCAGAAACTGTTTATATAAAGATTGTGACGGTTGATATACTTTACATAAATATCATCCCGCCACAGTCACTCTCTTCTCCTAACATACGAGAGTGAGATACGTCACGCGCCGAAACAAGTCATGGATCGTTACGTAATCTATAAAGTTACGCGGTTTTTCTCGACAGAGGCCGTTTGTTGCCTCGCCTCGTCAATCGCGCATGCGTAATCTAGACTTGTCGTTTGACCAGCGGTGGTAGCTGGGAGAACGAACAGTCACAATACAGATCTCTTACACGCGTTACCCAGGACACAACAGAATCATACACCAGCCGGAGCGGAGAGACGACAGGTAAATTTTGTGCTTCGCGAAAAAGGTGCCCGACCTTTTACCTCCCCCTTTGTTGCGTATTTGGCATGGTTTTTAGCTAACGTTATACGTTTGAGCTGCCGTATGGTCCTAGTCATCAGGATCTTTGCCATGTTGCGTAACGGGGAAGGCGGAAGGTCAATATGGGGCTTTTGTCAAATTCATTTTTTGCAGTTCGCGTAAAAGACTTGTTTGATAACAGATTATTCCTTCTAATTTGATGAGGCACTAGTATTGAATTGGTTATTACGAATGAAAATCAAGTAGTATTAAATCATTGATTTTTTTGTCTCTCTTCACTCCGTAATCGGCTGGAATTATTGCGTACATTTTTTGATAACCTGATCAGTGATTTGTTTCGGCAACCTTTCAAAACACTCTTTCCACAATTGTTGGGACGTATTTCAACACTGGGTGTAGGTATTTATATTTAATTGTTTTAATAGTTGATGAAGACTTGGGAAGGGATTAAAATGCGTGTATATACAAACTAAATTTTGGGGAGAGATCACTGTTGTTTATTGTAAGTTGTTTAAATGGGAACTATAGACAAGAAAGGGTAAAGTAACGGATAAATGAATGTAAAAGAAGTACTTGGAGGTCCGCTTTATTCTAAATTGTATATATTATAGACTCCGAGGATTTTCATTGAATTGTTACATTTTGCATAATTTAAAACATTGAATCTATTGTATTAACCAAGTCACTGTTACCCTTTTTACAAAAACCGATCTGTTTATTAATAAAAGTTTGTTTAATCGGACTATAAATTTTGATCGATTCAAGAATAGATTAAGTGTTTATTGTTTTGGAAAGGGAGTGGACGTAGGTTGATCTACCGGATTAGAGAGAATTTATCTGGGTTGTTCACGGGCGTACGTAATTTTCTTGGGAGGGGGAACTAGACGATTCCCCCACTTCTCAAGAAGTTTACGTTAACCCAGATTGCATGCACTCGGCGATTTAAGTTGTTTTTTTTTGTGTTCTGGAGGATTTTAGAAACAAATCGATCCACGAGGTTCAGGATTCTATACTGGCCCGGGCGAATTAACAACATCACTGTAACCGCTTCTATACTTTGTACGTTTCAATATTGCATTTTGAGAATTTTTGCCTATCGGGTACCACTCTTCATGCAAAATTGAAGCGTAAGTAAATAAATAAAATAGTATTCGCCACAAGATCTAAATTTGTGTATTAGCAGTATTTGATCGAATATCAGTGTCTAATATCCTGTGTTAGGTAATAATCAAAATCTAATTATCAACAACTCGTTTGAACCAGTTTCCAAATTCAAGTACTTAGGAGTAATACTAACAAATGAAAATTATATTAAAGAGGAAATAAAAAGCAGGGTCAATTCAGAAAATGCGTGTTACTTTTCTCTTCATAAACTTGTATCTTCGTGTATAATATCTAAGAAATTAAAAGTTAAAATATACAAGACAGTAATTTTGCCTGTACTTTTATATGTATGTGAATGGGTCCTTTACATTAAAAGAGGAACATAAAATAAGTTTATTTGAAAATAAAACCCTTAGGAAAATATTTGGACATAAAAGGGAGGAGGAGACAGCTGAGTGGAGATGACTTTTCACAATTAAATGGATCTGTATTGCCAGTTGAATCTTACACATACCACATTGCAAATAGTTAATCAATGCAGTAGGTTCATATGCTGATGGAATATTACACATGATCAAGATTCGAACGTATACCTCCTCAATCGGACATTCAATGTGTTAATCTAATCAGTCTAATTATCAGGAATATCTGAAATTGTTGGCCCCTATGCAGAGCAGGGGTCATATAATTACGTGCATCACATGCATTACAAGATTGTGGTACTGCAAATCCACTTTAATGTCAAGGTACAAGAGATAAACATATCTGGCAGGTGTGCTAACATGAATGATCCCTGATCTACCAGCACATTCTTATTTCACTGTAAAAATCAGTGCCGTATCTACAAGCCGCAAAACCCCGCAGTGGGGGGGGGGGGGGCGGAGACAAGTAAGCCTTTAGGGGGGGCTCAGCCATTGACATCGTAGAGGGTTCGTGTATGTAAAAAATAAACGTAGTTTCTGGGAAGAGCTGAAACGAATGCAATATGTAAAGGTAAAGTTTCCTGTGCAGATAGCATCGTGTCATGAAGGAACATTTAGGGTATGTGGGAGTAGAGCTCCACAAATTTCCGATGTCGGATATCTTGGAGGGGATGTGATCAGCGACACGCTCCACCCGCCTTTACCCCCACCGGGTACCATTTGTTTTGAGGCTGGGTGGGTCCTGGAGCTGCTTTATGCCGGGGGGTGGGGGGGAAGCCCAACCTTAGGTCACCAACCTAAGGTCTCACGCGTGGCAGTCAGGCTAGAATTCCACGAGAGGTTTCTTCAGCCTATCTTTAATCAGGAAAAAGTTGACGGCATGATTGTATGACATGTATCATTTTCCAGGTGTGAGAAAACAGTTTATATATATATATATATATATATATATATATATATATATATATATATATATATATATATATATATATATATATAGTATATATCACGTCACCACGGGCGCCGAAAAGGGAGGGCCCAGGAAAGGGGGTCCTGACCCCTCCAGTTCTCGTTTGCCCCCCCCCCCTCCGCCTATAAGAGTCCCAATGTATAACTTTAAAAAAATACATAACTTTTGCATACAGAAACCTCGCACACAACAGGTGGGAAATTAAGCAGGATTCTGCTCTGAAATGGGCAAAATCAATAATGTGGGATTAGCACTCACTTTGAGTGTCTTTCTTGTGGTTGTGTGTTCACTACGAGTACAAGTATTTTAGTATTTGCTTTCTTAGACCGACAATGAATTAAGGAAAACGCATGGTATATTATAAATGAATATGTGCCAGAATAGAGGAAGAAACGTACGAATACTGTGGTCTTCATGCACTCTTGAATGAGCCAGTCCATTTGTTTCATTTCGGAAAAGTCAAGCAGAAGTTGAAAATATTCTGTTCTTAATATGACATTGTTTTATACGTATAATCAGGATTACTATTTTTTTTACATGTACCTGTAAACATGTGTGTGCTACTTCATACTGCATTGATGTGGCTGAAAGTTGCAGTGTTACATATTTATACCAATGCTTAACCAACGTTCAAAGCAATACGTGTATATCAGTCGCGAGGCGTCCGGTCATCGGGAGATTAGACGATGACAATGCAAAATAATAAAAAATTTGCTTTTTAAATATTTTAGACAAGAAGTAAAAAATAAGTCAGAATACTCGCATATTTGAGCGAAATTAGTCACGCGACGCCATGAAACAGCTAGAAATACGCAAGAGATTCGCTAAGTTTAGCGCATCGAAAGGAGAACCTAGTTCTACCCTCCTTGCCCAACCCGTCAGATTTTCCCCCGCTCTTGAAGGTCTGGTCATAAGAGAACTTTTTTCAGCCCCCTTATTTACAAACGCGGCAGGGTTTCTGTGACGTCATCAAAATGAAACTTCTCAGAATGTAGGCCTAAAGCATGCAACGCTCTTGTTTTTAAGAGAAAAACACATATTGAAGAGCATCGCAACGCAACTTGCATAGAATACATGTAAGTAATGGATCATAGAAAAAAAATGTAAGTAAGCAAAAGCATAAATTTTCTCACCGTTAGTGCTAGAAAGAACTGGGAAAAAAGCAGTTCTGTATCCATTGTATTTCCTTCACAGTAGCTAATTCTCCTTTTCATTTTTGTTTTTGAACCTCCGGTTCAAATATCGTTTTCGGAAAATAATGTTCTTGTTTTACAAAACACGAAGTACTTCATGTTGTTTTGTGTTTACTATGCTTACGAATCACAAGACTGATCAAGATTTTTGTTCTCGACGTGACAGACATACTTACTTAGGACCTTTTCCCTAACATATCTTACTTTCACACCAGGGATGGTCAAAAACATCACGATTCCGGAAAATTTAAAATCTCGATTAGGAAATTTTACTACTCAGATTTCGGAGGCAATCCGAATTTCTGAGAGAGAGGTTTAACAATTTTTCCATTTTTTAGGGTAGAATTTAAGAAAATTTAATCTTCCTTATTTTACGATCATATACTTCATAGAAAAAAATAATTTGTCCATTTCTACTTCACACGTCTGCAGGAACACTGTTATCATCATTATCAATGTAGGAATCCCTTCCCCTGTTGAAAGATTGACACTGACGTTTGGCAAGTCTTGCGATGACTACGTAAAAATGTAACGCTTCGGCAGTGGTGTATGTGTGTGGGGGTCGTTAAGCTATTGCCCGGGGCACCGGCCCCTCAACAGCGCCACACCAGGGCATCATGATTTAGTAGAGTCAAATCCTTATTTCTGATTACGTAAATGTAGATATTTGTTTTACAAAGAGTTGGATTTATGTATAGGAAAATTAATTGAAGTTACTTCTCAATGACAAATGTATAATGAAAAATCATGTAGAAATTTAAAAGACTACTGTTATTTTTATATCAATCTACAATATTATAGCGCTCATTGACATTAAGGCATTGGAAATACAAGGCTATTATTTATCGTCCTTAAAACAGTAAATATACAGCAATGTCATGTTTCTTATTGGACGAAGGTGGAAAGTAGTGGGATCAGGGTAGGAAGTTGAGGCGGGGGGGGGGTGACAGGTGGGCAGTTGGGGTGCCAAAAATCGACCTCGAGTGGATGATAATTTCATCTTGGGTTTTCCTTTTTTTGTGTAAATATGTGTGATGGTATTAAACTCTTATAAAGGATTGTAGGAATAAGTATAAACCGAGTATAATAATCAAATTCTCAGTCAAAAGTAACATGTAAAGTATTATGTTGTATAATTATATATTGACAGTAGTACAGTGAATTTCTTGTCCGGCTCATAACGTTCGATGTACCCTGCTAGTATATATTTTGTTGTCAAAGCTAATTATTGTAATTGCAATTTTTCAAAGGTTAACTCAAGTGCATTAGGTCCCAACTTGAAAAAAAAAACCTCCCCCCCCCCCCGCAAACAGAAGTAAATCAGTATTAATGCTTTACTAAGCTTTGAACCCCCCCCCCCCAATCTTTGAAGAAATCGGAGCCTATGCACATAACCCCCTTCCCATTATATGGGCCTCCCCGATGGAGCAGTGGTAGCGTCGTCGCGTTCGATGCCCGGTGGGGGGCACATAGCTTACTAATATTTGCTTTTGAAAAAAAAAAATCGCAAAATCAGTTAAAATTTGGGTAGACTTATTATTCAGAAGTTTGTACGAAAATAATAGCAAAACTCTAGGGAAAAATAGACGAGACTCCTAAAACGTCATTATCATACATTTCAATTGATTAAAGAAGTAATATTGAAATTTCTTGCCGATGCACTCAAAAAGTTTTGTAAAATCACTTCCGCGTCTCAATTTTTCTACAAGACAAAAATAGCAAGCAAATCTTCTCCAAGCCTTTTCTCTTACTTCACTCAAAAGTTTCCCCTCCTTAATTGATAACTTCTAGGAACCAATCAATTCCTTCCCCTGGATACAATAATTCTTCATCTTCAATTCCAGAACTGGTAAAAGGTTTCCCTACACTATGAAGAGAAGCATCGTCATTCCGTTGGGAACACGAAATGAATATCTACCCATAAGTTTTTAACTTGTTGGTTTAGTAGAAATTTCTTTCATTTTTCAGTGATTTCTTATATTCCTTCTAAAATTGTCTCACTATGTATATGTTATAATCAGGGAACGGATTTATATGTAGTAAAATTGTACAAATATCAAAATGTGGAATAAAATATCGACTTAAAATTGTAAAAATATATCTATATAATTGATGTAAATAAGATACAAGTGTGTAAAGATACTTATATACTTTTAGAAATAACGTTGTGATACTTTCTTTACAATTTCTGTTGCATTTTTTTGATGTGAAAGAACAGAATATATGACTATGCTATACTGGGTACACATGTACCCAATATGACCTATTGGTTACTATTTAACGAAATCTTCACTACATCCATGTTATTATTTAGAACTGGCTCCAATTTTCAGTAAACGTTCAGAAATGTTCCCTCTTTGGAAACTTACCATTAGTTTTACCTTTCTGACTTTATACACCATTTGAAACAATCGCAAAACTTAGGTAGGCCATATTGGGTTCACGTATTTTACATAAGGTCCTTAAGATTCAAAAAGTACAAAAGAGCGCTTCTAGCATTTAGAACTTTTGTCGAAACTTTCGCCTGCCATTACCTCGTTTGCAAGTTCTTAATAATGGGTTCGTCCTAATCATTGTGAAAGGTCGAGGCTCCAGTATATTGGAATCCGATTCTCCTTTGAGTTGCGCTCAAGAAATTCTCAGAGGCAAATTGCCCCTCAGGGAAATCAAGTGATTACCATGAACGCCATTTTTGGATACCTGAATCAAAAGCGGAGCTTGTTAAAATAAGGAAGACAATGAATTCATCCAACTCGTTGCTTCATGTGATTTATTGGTATGAAATCAGAAAGAAACGAGATCTATATGGAAAATAAGGAAATTTGAGTCAAGCGGGTAACAACGTGCATTATTTATAGCTTGCGCTTCAATGACACAAAAATTATTAGTCGTGAACTATTGTTTCTACAGAACGTGAGAATTTTACTTTAAAGATTCCACGCATGGATGAGGTTAGAATTTGCTGTGTGATTGAAAACGGATAAGAAACAATCAATTTCTTCAACTAGTAATTTGACAATGATTGTGGAACAAGAAGAGTTGTATTTACAGCCCTTTTCATCATAACTTTCTTGTGGTGAAACAACTGGCTATATCCAGTGTTGAAAATCGCCGGATTCATAGCCGCACCCTGTATAAGAAATCAGTTTACGGTAAACTGCTGAATTACAGATGTCACAAGCGTAGGCAAACATTCTTTTTATGGGGCTGGAATTGAAAGGGTGGCTATTACAAACCTTCTTTTTGGAGAGGAGGGGATGCACGAAAAATATTTCGTAATTATCATCTTTAAGATTCGTTTTAAAAGTTGTTAAATACAAAATTGGTAATTGGGGGTCGTTTTAATTGAGGGGTTTTCATTCAACACTTTGTTTTATCCGAGTTCCTAACTGCTTTCATTTGAAAATTATGGTTTTCTCAAAATGTCGCCTCCCTGAGTACGCCGGTGCATAAAGATTACTGAAAGCCTTAAACCTCATGTCTGCTTAAATGTTTTCATTTAAACAGCTATGAGGTATAACAAATTTATGTTCACTGTGGTAAACAATCTAGCCACATTGAGGTTGAAATGTTTATATGCCAGAATCCTACAATTCTAGTTTGATCCACTGCAAAGAAAGACAGAAGTATGTAATGATAGAATCACTACAAGTAAGTTAATAACTCGAAATATCTTACAGACAAAGCGTTTTCGAAATTAATGTTTCAAATATAAGTTAATTGACTTAAGGGGGAAATAGAATGCCATTATATATGTTTTAGTAGACGTCAACTTTGAAGGTTATTTGAAGGTCACTCAATCGGATATTTCGCGTTGTCAACTTAAATGGCCCACCCTGTATATATGGCCATGATGAGAGATTCTGCAAAGGCAAATGTTAACGTGAAAACGAGTTATTTTTAAGGAACATTTCTGAAAGACTGATGATAGGAAATTTTCATTTGAGGAACGTTTATGAAAAACAAATGCAATAAATAACCAACCTACATTTAAGGTAAATTACTAAGAAACAGATGCAGCATACGATCAGCTTTCTGGCTATCCTGTAGCCTGCAAACTGCCCTACTTCCATTTCTTATTCCAAGAGTCAGGCTCGGACGACGCAGCCAGAACTTTGTAGATGAGAAAGCGCTACCATTCGTCTTCAAACACGCCACAGCCAGAGGGAGATGAAAATAGAAACGTGTTAAAGAGTTTCCACGCCGCCATATTTCACCCCGAACAAAAGTAAGCCTTACGAACAGGGAAGGGATTTAGTGATTTCCACCCCGCCTATCTGTATCAATTTGGTCGGGATTATCCACCGCCCCAGACCAATCGATACTTGATCACGGCTCTCTGTCTCCATCCGGCCATATGAACCCTGTATTATCAGGGGAAGAATTAACGAATTCCTCCCTCGAAGATAGAATGGGACTTTCTTGCATATCTTGTTCCCTGGTTATGAAGTGTGGTTTCGTATTGTGCTTTGGTAGGAACAGAATTCTGACTCCGGAAGGAATTGCGTTCGGGAACTCACACTGTACTGTTGCAGCGTGTTAAAAGGATCAACGGCGCTGCCACTGGGGTCATGGGAGTTCTAGCCCACAGTGGAATAGTCCATCCTTCTGCCAACCCAAAGAGCCTACATGAGGCAATCATTTATGGCAGTAAAAGATTAACACGCAAATAGAAGGGCAAAGATAGACAGCAATTAAGAGAGGGAAAGTGATGGAAAGAGATAAAATAAATATAAAAACAATAAGAAAGGAAGTGACAGAAGGAAGAAAGAAATATAGAAAGGAGGGTAGGCAAACAATGGAGAAATAGAGACATTCAAGTAGATATAGAAATAATAGAAACAAGAAGAAATACAGAAACAAGGAGAAAGGAGGTGATGAAGGGAATAAAAATATAGGAACAAGGAAAGGTAAGCAATGAAGAAGCACAGACAGGCATTAGACAAAGAAATAAATTTAGAAACAAGGAGAAGGAAGATGATAGACACAAAGATAAATATAAAAGGGAGGGAAGTGAAGAAATGAAGACATAGAGATAGGCAGATAGAGAAACATAGAAAGAAGAAAATATAGAAACAATAAGAATGGAAGAGATACATGAACATAAGAAGAAACAAAATAGAAAGGAAGTGATAGAGGAACATAGGTAGAAAGAAATATAGAACGGAGGGAAGAGAAACAATTACAAAAAGAGAGAGAAAATGAGAAATAAGGAAATATATAGAAACAAGAAGAATGGGAGTGATATAGAACATAGGTTGAAAGAGCTATGGAAGGAATGGAAAGAGACATTTAAGGAAGAGAGAAAGATTAAGAAGGAAAGGAATAATACAGAAATCGGAAAGAAAGGAAGAGATAAAGAAACAAATGTATGTAGAAATCTCTCTCATTACCTCTTGATTGGTTCATTTCGTGTTTGAAGTCAACTTTATATACAGTAAAGCCAATCGGGACTGGACCTACAGTTTAAAGTGGGATCCGAACCACTATGTGTATTGAACTCGGAACCCCTTGGTTCCAAAGCAACTACGCTACCACTACACCATCGGGGACGGCTTCGATTGAGAAGTGTTCTCCATATACAGTGAAAGTTGTATTTCTAACCAGCCCATTGTAGTTTTCGAAAACCACAAAACTTCCAACAATACATTTTTACGAGCATGAAAAGTACAAGAATTGGCTAATTTTCATTCCATGCCACGATCTTCTCTGCTTGAATATTGTTACGCACCCTGTTACTGTTACGCACCAATAAGCTAAGAGCTTATGTAAGGGAAGTAAGAGTTTCACAAACTGTTTTCTTAAATCGAACAAACGACTATCCATGTTCGTTTCAGCCAGTTGAGGCTAGTCTGAATGCAAAGTGCCAGAATACCAGAGTTCCCGTAATCACTCATGTCAACTGGCAGTGTTTGTTCAACTAGTTTACACAAGCTGAGGGTGGTTATACTGTAAACTGTATTTGGGGCTTGGAGGGCGATTATATGCATCTCAGGTCACTGGCGTGGTAGAGGATTGCGTTCTTGTGGTATCATACAAAGTATTGTAAGTTTGCTGGAGGAGAAATAAATTCACCACAATAAATTATTTAATGCATTGCCAAACTTTTCACTTTAAATAATATTCTATGAACACAAAGGCATAGGTGAAGTTTCGTCGAACTGGGGCTAAAAGCCGAATCACACGAAACTAGATTTCGAGTATGAATGCTCTAGTTGGCGCGGGACTGGCAAACTGGCTGGCTGCTATCACGGGCTCCGAAACCGCGGGTCATGGGGCTCGAGCCTCCGCAGACTTCGTTTGTGGACCCCTAGACAACCTTTATCAGATTTTCCACTTCTCTTTGTTAATCTGAATTCTTAAAGTCATTCAAGGACATGTAAATGTCAAATTAGTAACTATTAAGTGTCCCATACTAAGCTAATGACTAATTTTACTTTTTGAGTGGTAGGATCTCTTTGTCATGCATTGAGGACTAAAAGTGGTAAAAGTTGTAAGTGCCAAAAGCGAAAGTGTTGGGAAATCGCATCGTTCAGCACATCAGCCCGTAAGAACGTTCACACTAGTGACCTCTTTACACGCCCTTTGAACTACTTAGAGGGCTACCAGCCACATTTTACGTTTACCACATTTTAAAGCATGGCACATTTCACAGTTTAACGTAGAAAATGGTGTTTGAATTATTGTGACACTTACAGCGTTTACCAATTCTAGTCTTTAATTGGCTCATTATATGTTCTATTTATGATTACAAAACTTTTGCACAGGAATTTTACATACAATGAGACGGTAAATTACCCAGGATTCTCTTCTGAATGGTAATATCAACTCACTGTGGAGGATATTACCCAGTTGAGTCAGGTGCTCGGGATTCGAATTCCGGTCTTGGCATGAGTGTTTCTTTGTACCTTCATCAATTTTAAATTTAATCACTCAATCTCGTCGACGCGATTAGTCCAAAGTGGAAGAAAAGCGACGTTAAATAACAAGAAAATTATAAAAAACAAATTTAATTCCAATGAAGGATATCTGGGAATATGTGTTTTAAATAGAACGTGATAATCAAATTCTCAATCAAAAGTTACATGTAATGTATTTTGTTGTATAATTATATAATCTAAACACA
This sequence comes from Lepisma saccharinum, assembly GCF_977018435.1. Classification (NCBI taxonomy): domain Eukaryota; kingdom Metazoa; phylum Arthropoda; class Insecta; order Zygentoma; family Lepismatidae; genus Lepisma; species Lepisma saccharinum. The sequence goes on from NC_139255.1 coordinate 3,853,771, forward strand.
GTGTTTCTTCATCTAATAAAGTTCGATGTACCCTGATATATATGTTTGTGTTTTCGGAGCTAAATAATTGTAATTACAAGATTTGAAATGTTTTTTTCAAGAGTTTGTTCTTAGATTCGCATTACCGGAAGAAACACTTTCCACCCTTCCCCCCACCGCCCGCCGCAAACGGAAATAAGTCGGTATTTATGCTTTGTTTGCCCCCCCCCCCCAAATGTCAGAAGAAATCGGCGCCTATGGCTGCTGTTTTTTGTGACTAGACCGTCTTCTAATTGCAACTGGCTAGATTCTGTGCTAACTGCCAATCAGGGCGAAAGTTTTGTCACGTGACGATAATATGATTGTTGGCAAGGAAAGTTTCTTGTCTGTGGTTTCCGAGTGTTGGTTGTTTCTGTTCGCTGCTCGATGAAAGAAAAAGCAAGAGATGATGTTCATTCGTGTTCATTAATATTTAGGATTTTGTTTTCAAATCGATGAGATTTGTAGACGACAAGTGTGATAATGAAAATGATTATTATTACCAGTGTATTAATTGCTAGCCATATTTAGTTGAACTAAATATTTTTTTCAATAAATCCTGCGAATAGCATGTGAATATACATACCAGAGTTCATTAAAAAGTTAGTCGAGCCAATTTCTAGCCCATACTGTTAATTTAAATTTTAATAATTTAATAACAGCAGTAGCCATTCTCCTACGACTTTCTTCAAATCACTCGTTCATCTTCTCTGCTCTCCGCAATGCCTTGTGGGAACAAAAGTATATCGACAAGTACCGTAACAAGTATCGTGTGAGCGAAAACTAGCAGATGAGCCAGTATCTCACAACTAGTACAAGTCCAACTAGAAAATCCAGCAGGATTTAGCCTCGTGTGATTCAGGGATAATATTATTCATGCTGTTTATCCATTACGATAATCTTCACGGGCATTCTCCTTGGAAAACAGGCGATTCCTTGATGCCAACATCATATCCGAAAGGGCCTCCCCGATGCCGTAGTGGTAGCGTGCTCGCCTTTTTATCAAGATGTCCCGGGTTCGATACTCGGTGAAGGCACATAGTGGTTCGGGGCTCATTTTAAACTGTAGGTCCAGTCCCGATTAGTCTTACTGTGCTTAAAGTGGACTTGAAACACCAACTGAAACAATTATCTTATCCAAAAGAAATGGACCATCATCCGTAGCGGAGTGGTTAGCACATCGAGCTACGAAGCCAAAGACAAGGTGTCACCATATCATCAGCCAAATGAGCAGAAAAGCGAAGTAAGATAAAGGAAATCAATTAAAATAAATGGAATGCTTCTGATGTCGAGTGTCACCTTTTTAAAAGTAACGAGTTCTTTTTTCTAATTTTTTTTAGAAAACGTCCAATTTTAATGTGCTATAATGTGCTCCTGGTAATGAACAAATTTTAGTGTCGGGAAGCAATTGAAAACACTATCTTCATAACAAACGATAATTGATCGAATTTCGAGCTGTGCACAGAAGTTCCAGGGTTCAAATCCCAGTCTGGTCATGGGTGTTCTTTGTGAATATCGCGATTGGATAAGAGGGGACATTAAAGGGACTTATAACACCATTAAGCCTTGTTTCCATGATTATGAAAAACTAAATATGCTGACCAAGGCAGTAATTTATTTTATTAAAAACATAAACTAAACGTAACGTTTCAACCTTCTAGCAAGGTCTTCTTCAGACTCTGTATCAAGTACAAAAGCAACAAGATACAAAAACAGGGTATTATATATACACAAACATAACTCCCTCCAGACTATTTAGAAAGTTGTTTGGAACTTTCTAGCAGTTGACTTTCACTTTCCAACTTTACTTTCACCTAAAAGGCTAAACACAATTACTTCCATATAGAATGTGGTTGGACTTTTAATCTCACGCTCTTTTCCCTTCATTTTTCTTCCTTCTCCTCTCCTCTTTCTCTCTTGTCCTTTCCACTCTTTCTAACATCTTCTTCCATTCTTTGTTTAACTTCAATCCCCCATTCCAGTTCATTGTGTCTTCTTCACCTTTTTTCTCTATTTCCTTGGCTTCCTTCCATTTTCTCACTAGCATTCTCTTCTCCCTTCCTATCTGCTTAGCCTCATCCCACTCTATGTCATGTCCTGTTTCTCTCGTGTGTTTAAATATTGCATTTCTTTCTCTCTTAAGTCGTACATCATCCCTATGTTGTTTCAGCCTGTCTTTCAGCCTCTTTTTCGTTTCTCCTATGTACACACTCTGACATTCTTTACATTTCACTTCGTAGATAATCCCTTCCTCTTCCTCTTCTCTGTTTTCCTTTATCTTGTTTGCATTCCTCGCTATTCCTAAGATGCTTCTCCCTCCCTTTCTGTAAGTTTTAATTCCCGCTTTCTTAAGCACTTTGCATATCTTTTCTGTGGTCTTCCCCATACTCCTTATTCCAAACCATCTCTCTCTTTCTTTCTCTTCCTCTTTTTCTTTCTCTTCCAATTCTTCCCTGCCCGTTTTCTTCCTTCTTCTGTTTATGTCCAGTCTATCCTGCTTCTCATAGCCATTCTTTTCCAGCTGTTTCCATAGGCTATTTATTTTGCCTTCTTTTTCACATTCTTTCATGCATATTTTCTTGATTCTGTCCTCCATATTCTTTATAAAATTTATTTTTGTTACCTCACTTACATCACTTCTTTTGTGGCAGAATACCCCTGCTGCACACTTCTTCTGATGCCAAGCGGTTTCAATTTCTTGTCCTCTCTTCCTTTTCATCAATATATCTAGAAAGCTTAACTTGTCTTCTTCTTCTATTTCAAGTTCCAATAATATCCCTCTTTCTTCATCTTGTATTTCTTTGGCAAAAATATCAAGCTGCCTCTTCGTTCCCTTCCATATGCCAAAACAATCGTCCACATATCTGCAAAACAGAATTATTTTGTCACCTCCTTTTTCTATCACTTTCTTTTCCCATTCATTCATAACCAATTCAGCCAATGCTGGGCTTAGACTGGATCCTATATTTAGTCCTTCACTTATTAACATTATTTTATCTCCCATTATACTGTAACCGTTATTCCAAATGGTTTCCAGCGCCTTCACTACCCTTTCACTATCCCATTCTCCTATAATTTCTTGTCCCATTCTCTTTTTAATAATGTCCAAAACGTGTCCCCTCTTGATGCTCGGGAACATACTTTTCACGTCTAAGCTAAACATTGTCGTCTTCATCTCATTTAACTTAAGTCCTTTTATGAGGTCTACTACTTGTTCACTGTTCTTAACTGCTCTGCTTTCTTGCTGTGTTACTAACACGTCAATAACTTTCTTTAATTTCTTTTCTAAGGGTTCCAAAATATTGTTTCTGCAGTTCATTACTGGTCTTAACTTTATCTCCTCTTTGTGTATCTTTGGAAAGCCTTTCAAACTTGGTAGTCTTCCTGTCTCCTTTATGCATTTCTTGAATCCTCTCCTCCTACAGTCTTTTATGATTCTTTCTTTTATAGTTTGTTCTTCTCCTTTTCCACAAATCTCCTCACATCCATTTTCTTTTAGGTCTTCAAACTTCCTCTCATACCATTCTCTTTCCATCACCACAATTGCTCCTCCTTTATCTGCCTGCTCTATCACCACATCATTTCTTTTCTTGATTTTCTTCATCCCTTCCCTTTCTTTTTGACTCAAATTATCTACTTTTCCTTGTTTTCCCATTTCTTTCTTCAGTATGGCTGCTGTTCTTCTTCTAATCTTGTCTCTTTCTGGTTCTTCTTTTATATGGAGCACTGCTTCTTCAATGTCATATATAACTTCCTCATAATCTACATTTCTTTCTTTAACTTTGAAACCTCTTCCTAGTTTTAAAAAAGATTCCTCTTCTTTTGTTAGGTCTACATTCCCTATTACCACAACTCTTCTTCTGGTATCCTCTTCTTCTTCCTCTTCTCCTCTTTCTTCTTTCCATCCTAGTCCCTCTCCTTTCTTCTTCAATTTTATTTTCATTTTCTCTCTAAATTTCTCCTGCCAGATTTTCATGTCATGAAATGTATATTCTCTCGTAAAAATGGTGAGACCATCTTCAATAGCTTTTTCAATTCTTGTAAGGTTCTCCTTTATTATCTTTATCTCCTTTCTTCTTGCCCTTATTTCATTCCATATCAGTTCTTTTTCCATTTTCTGAACCAATATCCTCCATCTCCTGGTGTTGCAAACCACTCCCTTCTTACTTATTTTTAATCCTTTAGGCGCTGTGCCTCTCTCCAAACATTTTCTCAGAAACTTCTCTTGTTCGTCTTTGTGTATTTCTTTCCTCTTCAAGTCCTTCCAGTTGTTAATTTTCCTCATCAGCCTTGGAAAATGTCCAATTATAACACCATTAAGCCTTGTTTCCATGATTATGAAAAACTAAATATGCTGACCAAGGCAGTAATTTATTTTATTAAAAACATAAACTAAACGTAACGTTTCAACCTTCTAGCAAGGTCTTCTTCAGACTCTGTATCAAGTACTTGATACAGAGTCTGAAGAAGACCTTGCTAGAAGGTTGAAACGTTACGTTTAGTTTATGTTTTTAATAAAATAAATTACTGCCTTGGTCAGCATATTTAGTTTTTCATAATCATGGAAACAAGGCTTAATGGTGTTATAATTGGACATTTTCCAAGGCTGATGAGGAAAATTAACAACTGGAAGGACTTGAAGAGGAAAGAAATACACAAAGACGAACAAGAGAAGTTTCTGAGAAAATGTTTGGAGAGAGGCACAGCGCCTAAAGGATTAAAAATAAGTAAGAAGGGAGTGGTTTGCAACACCAGGAGATGGAGGATATTGGTTCAGAAAATGGAAAAAGAACTGATATGGAATGAAATAAGGGCAAGAAGAAAGGAGATAAAGATAATAAAGGAGAACCTTACAAGAATTGAAAAAGCTATTGAAGATGGTCTCACCATTTTTACGAGAGAATATACATTTCATGACATGAAAATCTGGCAGGAGAAATTTAGAGAGAAAATGAAAATAAAATTGAAGAAGAAAGGAGAGGGACTAGGATGGAAAGAAGAAAGAGGAGAAGAGGAAGAAGAAGAGGATACCAGAAGAAGAGTTGTGGTAATAGGGAATGTAGACCTAACAAAAGAAGAGGAATCTTTTTTAAAACTAGGAAGAGGTTTCAAAGTTAAAGAAAGAAATGTAGATTATGAGGAAGTTATATATGACATTGAAGAAGCAGTGCTCCATATAAAAGAAGAACCAGAAAGAGACAAGATTAGAAGAAGAACAGCAGCCATACTGAAGAAAGAAATGGGAAAACAAGGAAAAGTAGATAATTTGAGTCAAAAAGAAAGGGAAGGGATGAAGAAAATCAAGAAAAGAAATGATGTGGTGATAGAGCAGGCAGATAAAGGAGGAGCAATTGTGGTGATGGAAAGAGAATGGTATGAGAGGAAGTTTGAAGACCTAAAAGAAAATGGATGTGAGGAGATTTGTGGAAAAGGAGAAGAACAAACTATAAAAGAAAGAATCATAAAAGACTGTAGGAGGAGAGGATTCAAGAAATGCATAAAGGAGACAGGAAGACTACCAAGTTTGAAAGGCTTTCCAAAGATACACAAAGAGGAGATAAAGTTAAGACCAGTAATGAACTGCAGAAACAATATTTTGGAACCCTTAGAAAAGAAATTAAAGAAAGTTATTGACGTGTTAGTAACACAGCAAGAAAGCAGAGCAGTTAAGAACAGTGAACAAGTAGTAGACCTCATAAAAGGACTTAAGTTAAATGAGATGAAGACGACAATGTTTAGCTTAGACGTGAAAAGTATGTTCCCGAGCATCAAGAGGGGACACGTTTTGGACATTATTAAAAAGAGAATGGGACAAGAAATTATAGGAGAATGGGATAGTGAAAGGGTAGTGAAGGCGCTGGAAACCATTTGGAATAACGGTTACAGTATAATGGGAGATAAAATAATGTTAATAAGTGAAGGACTAAATATAGGATCCAGTCTAAGCCCAGCATTGGCTGAATTGGTTATGAATGAATGGGAAAAGAAAGTGATAGAAAAAGGAGGTGACAAAATAATTCTGTTTTGCAGATATGTGGACGATTGTTTTGGCATATGGAAGGGAACGAAGAGGCAGCTTGATATTTTTGCCAAAGAAATACAAGATGAAGAAAGAGGGATATTATTGGAACTTGAAATAGAAGAAGAAGACAAGTTAAGCTTTCTAGATATATTGATGAAAAGGAAGAGAGGACAAGAAATTGAAACCGCTTGGCATCAGAAGAAGTGTGCAGCAGGGGTATTCTGCCACAAAAGAAGTGATGTAAGTGAGGTAACAAAAATAAATTTTATAAAGAATATGGAGGACAGAATCAAGAAAATATGCATGAAAGAATGTGAAAAAGAAGGCAAAATAAATAGCCTATGGAAACAGCTGGAAAAGAATGGCTATGAGAAGCAGGATAGACTGGACATAAACAGAAGAAGGAAGAAAACGGGCAGGGAAGAATTGGAAGAGAAAGAAAAAGAGGAAGAGAAAGAAAGAGAGAGATGGTTTGGAATAAGGAGTATGGGGAAGACCACAGAAAAGATATGCAAAGTGCTTAAGAAAGCGGGAATTAAAACTTACAGAAAGGGAGGGAGAAGCATCTTAGGAATAGCGAGGAATGCAAACAAGATAAAGGAAAACAGAGAAGAGGAAGAGGAAGGGATTATCTACGAAGTGAAATGTAAAGAATGTCAGAGTGTGTACATAGGAGAAACGAAAAAGAGGCTGAAAGACAGGCTGAAACAACATAGGGATGATGTACGACTTAAGAGAGAAAGAAATGCAATATTTAAACACACGAGAGAAACAGGACATGACATAGAGTGGGATGAGGCTAAGCAGATAGGAAGGGAGAAGAGAATGCTAGTGAGAAAATGGAAGGAAGCCAAGGAAATAGAGAAAAAAGGTGAAGAAGACACAATGAACTGGAATGGGGGATTGAAGTTAAACAAAGAATGGAAGAAGATGTTAGAAAGAGTGGAAAGGACAAGAGAGAAAGAGGAGAGGAGAAGGAAGAAAAATGAAGGGAAAAGAGCGTGAGATTAAAAGTCCAACCACATTCTATATGGAAGTAATTGTGTTTAGCCTTTTAGGTGAAAGTAAAGTTGGAAAGTGAAAGTCAACTGCTAGAAAGTTCCAAACAACTTTCTAAATAGTCTGGAGGGAGTTATGTTTGTGTATATATAATACCCTGTTTTTGTATCTTGTTGCTTTTGTACTTGATACAGAGTCTGAAGAAGACCTTGCTAGAAGGTTGAAACGTTACGTTTAGTTTATGTTTTTAATAAAATAAATTACTGCCTTGGTCAGCATATTTAGTTTTTCATTAAAGGGACGCTTAATAACACTAGCAGAGATTGGGTGCCAAAACTGAAGGATGGAAGAGCAAGGGCAGTTTATTCTTTCTTGGTAGACAAGGCTTAGCATTAAGAGGCCAGTGTATGGGGACTACAAATGGGGGTAAAATGCCCCCTAATCGCCGCCACTCTTAAATAACAAAAATACAAAATAATAAGAATTTTTAATTTCCTTAATTTCCTCTCAAATGTATATGTGAAATTTGTACATTCGTAAAGTGTAATAATAGTGAGATTAAAAGTGTCTTTAATAAGTAAAGTTACAATAAATAGTGCTGTATTGTCTGGGTACTTATTGAGCCTGTTGAGCTTGATGTTGGAGGAACCAGCAAAATACTAAGTAACAGTTTTCCACCAAGAAACCATAATCAATCCACGCAGGGAATTAACCTTTAGACTCCCGAGCTTGTTCTCGAAAGTATCCCCTCTCTGGCCGCGGCCTTTGCGCGCGATTTTTAAATTTTTACATTTATTTCAGAAAAAAAAACGTTATATCTCGGAGACTATTTGAGCAATCTACTTCGGGTAACTTGTTTTTGCAGCTGAAACATCAGGGCATGCAACCGTGCAGAAATTAAAACGCCAAAGCCAATAAGAGGGATTGGGTTGGCCGCAGCCCCCAACTTTCAATGAAAAAAGCCATAAAAATTGGAAGTTTTTTTTCACATATTCGATAATGTAATGCACCCAGGAACATGAAATGACTTTCATTCGGTTGAGAAGGACCATTCTTTGAAAATAAGGCTCCCCTTCCCAAAATAGCAGGGAAAGAGGGGGAAAACTTTCCATTTTTATGATTTTTTGATTGAAAGTTGGGGGCCGCGGCCCACCCAACACCTCTTATTAGCTTTGGTGTTTTTGTTCATCCACGATTGCATGCCCTGATGTTCATGCTGAAAAACAAAAGTTACCCGAAGTAGATTGGTTAAATAGTCTACGAGTTATTATTATTTTTTTGTCAAATAAGTGTACACATTTAAAATTCGCGCCAGCTTCCATACGTAACTTTGGAGTCCGGGGAGGCTGGGTGGGTTTTCTTCCATATGACATTTCAAAGTTTTATCTGTCAGCGTTTACAACCTCACATACAAGTATGAAGGCCCTAAAAGCACATGAATTGTTTAATTAGCACGATGGTCCATGAGTATGTCATCGGACGACTCGGGCTATATTGTGGATGGAACACTCGTAGACCATTGGGAAAGTAAAGGTTAAGGTCAGATCTCGTAGATTAGAAATATCTGACCCTGAAACGTCGGTCATGAAATTAGGCGGGGGCCAGAGGTTTGCGCACTTGCCACGTCGGAGCACAACCCTTGTGTTAGGAGGTTAAAGAGCAGTCCGAAGTTCAGATATGCGACTCCATTTATCGGGTCTGACGAACTTTCAATTCACACAATCACCAGCTCTGAATCGAATTGGACTTGAAAGTGCCACGGAGAGTGGTCGGTCTGACGCTCGTACAAGGCAACACAGCCCGGTTGACGTTGCCACACAGTGTGCGTGAACCGGCGACTTTTGTCCCGCTCTTGCTTTGCTTTTCTCGCCTCTTTTCATGGCCTTCGCGTTTACTTCAGCATTTCGGGAGTGATCATTCTGAAGACACGGTAAGATCTTCTTTCAAGTCTCAAACTGAGTTCATACGAATTCCTCTACTAATATTCCTTTAGGAACGACCATAAGAAATTGTAGCACGTTGTTAAGTGTGGACTGCTTGGAGGCCAGCCCAGATATGAGGTCCACCTCGTCCGATCCAAAATGGAAGCTGGCTTCTCAACCGTTCTCAAAACGGGAGTTCAGTAATGCGCAGGGGCTTCATCCTGTTAAGGAGAACTCTGCCAATATTTCAATACTCTAAGTCTATAAGTCTTTCTTTCGAAGAGTTGTGAAAAGCTTCATGAAACTTTGTAATATTTTTTACCTTCGTTACCGTTAATTATTTCCGTTATTTTTTAAACGGTAGGGCACTCCAATTATAAAAGGAAATGACAAATATCATGTTGCAAAAACAAAGCAGATCTAACAAAATTACATTATATTGCGTGTGGTTAGGCCAGAAACAAATTAAAGCTCGCCTAATAATGACGTAAATGGACGAGATATTTCACTAAAATCCTATTAAATACCACAATTAACCATTTGTGTAGTAATAATCCAGCGTTTCTCTGTGCTGTGGTATTATTTTATGCAAAAATGCCTGAAATACTTACTCCAAAATCTGTTATTGAGAGTTCGACTAATGAGAAACGTAATTACTGTTATTTCTCTGTATTCAGCTGAGGCGGATACATTTGGAAAATGCAAATTTCACACGCAGGTGAATATATTGTTACGTACATTTACATTGTATAACACAAACAATTATTCGGACTACTGAATCCACAACAATCGAGCCGAGCTCAATGCTGTAGTGATTGCATGCGAATTGATTCATTGATTTCGTTTACTTTACTTCGCCTTTCTGCCACTTTTGGCTAATCGCAAAGTGGTAATATGATGAATCGCATGAAGGGACAATCACAAAGAACGCCATGTCGAGGCCTGGATTCGAACAAGGGACTCCTGACTTTGTGGTACGCCGTGCTAACTACGGAAGTCGACTGTGAAAAAAAATCGTGGGAAAGTTAACTTTTTTCTTATTTTGATCTATGTTCATATTCATGTCCATGTTGAAGCACATAAGGGCGAATCCCATTCACCTAGAATGATGGTTTATACAGCTATCAGTTCGCTCATTGAGAGCTTCACTGACATTAATGTTACAGGTATTCGTGTTCAGTTCAATACATTTTCTGAATTTAGTACCGCATTTCGTTCACAGTAATAAAATTATATCAATAGCGGATCGTGACTTTGATATCACCCTGTATGTTCAGTGTTGAACAGTTTCGCAAATGTGGGAAGCATAAATTCTTCAATACAGAGATAGTGCATTACAATAACATTTGGTAAGAACGTAACTACAGATGAATTACATTTTGCCATGTGCAAGTGAAAGAAACTGGTCATAATCCACGAACGTGTTAAAACTCTTCCACTCTTCCCCCTTAAAGGTATCTTGAGGTTATAATATGAAAAAAGTCGTCATTTTAACATTCTAATACGTCATTGAAAGTAGTATAAAACTTTTCTACTATTCATTGCGATTCAATAGCGGCCCAATCTATGTTGAGACTGTCTCCAGCTGTTTCCATCGACCATGAGGAGATAGCGGTTGTTTTGATGTCGCAAAAATTATCCCAAAGTTCAAACCATCCAGAACGGAGTTTTATGGCCAAATGTCTTGACTATGGGTTACTTACATTTCCGGTATTTTCAGCAGATATCACTCATCATTCGACACGAATTGTATTATTCTCTGCCTGTAGGAGGTTTAATCTTTTTAAATAAATGTACTGAAGTTGATCAAAACATAAAAGAATATGCAAGCAACATAAAAGGGATATGCTGTACTTTCACGACAAAGCTCTCTATCCGAAGTCCACATTCTCCATATCAAACTCATGGCAAGATCTTCACATTTCACAGCAACTCGAAAAGTAGAAGTATAACTTGTCGAGACAAGATTGACGCAGGGAGACGATTTCGCTCGAGCGCCAAGTACTACCACGTACAAAAAGTACCCGGAATTTGTGAATAAAACACAAAATACGTGGTTAATCATCAACATTTATTTTGTCGCCTTCAAAATAATCCCCATCAGATGCAACACACATATGCCAAAGCTTAACCCAGTCTTCAAAACACTTTTCAAACGCAGAAGACTGTATCGCCCTGAGTTCCTTCTGCGAATTTCCTTTAATGGATTCAATCGATTCAAAACGCCTTCCCCGAAGTGATAACTTGAGAAAAAGTCACACGGATGCATATCTGGAGAATATGGGGCTTGGGCGAGGACATGCGTTGAGTTTTTTGTCAAAAACTCGCGAACAAGAGTCGACGTGTGCGACGACGCATTATCGTGGTGCAAAATCGAAGAATTGTTTTTCCATAACTCTGGTCTTTTCCGGCGAACAATCTTATGAAGATGCCTCATAACGGACACATAAAACTCTTTATTCACAGTTTGTCCTGCTGGAAGTAATTCTGAGTTAACAACATCACGATAATCAAAGAAAACAATGAGCATGACCTTAATTTTTTAGCGATTTTGGCGTGTTTTTTTGGGTTTTGGTTCATTTTAGAAGCTGCATTCTGAAGACTGTTGACCTGTTTGCATGCCATACTTATACACCCATGACTCGTCACCAGCTATGATGTGTTTCATGAAGGTTTAGTCACTAGAGGCTTGCGAAATCATGCCTTCAGCAACATTCCTGCGATGTGCTTCTTGCAGGAAATTCAGCTCCTTCGGAACAAGTCGTGCCGTGACGCTTTTCATGCATAACACATTAGTCAAAATGTTGTGAACGGGCATGTGTGACATGTGAAGCTCACGAGCCACCTCTCTCACACTCACACGCCGGTTTTCATGCACCATTGTCCTGGTTTTTCCGACGTTTTCGTGAGTCGTCGATGTGGAAGGTCAACCAGAACAACTTCTCTGCCTTCTTTGAAAGCCTACCATGCATACGCTTATGTTTTTGATAGACACGAATCACCAAAGGCCTTTTGTAGCATTTTCAAAGATTCAGCACACGACAGTCCGTTGGCATCTCAAAATTTCAAATAAATTCTTTGCTCGATATTTGTGTCCATTCTACAAATCGCAGGACACTAGTCAACACAACTAACGTAAACAGCTGCTCTGCACAAACTGATTGATAGATTACTCTACCCCTCTGCGTGGTCGTTCAGTGCAGTGATGCCTTCCTACAGACAAAATGAATTCTTGATACGTTCAATATAAGACTTTCACCAGCCAGACTCTTACTTTTTTACTGAAAAGGAAGGAAGGAAGGCGCTAGATAGCGAACGGAATTCGCTCGAGCGAATAACGCTCGAACAGGCAAAACGAGCGGTATACGCTCGAAGCCCAGCAGTGCAGGTATAACCGCCATTTTTCTGTGGTGGTATGCCCTCAAATATGGATCGTAAAATGAAAGACGCAGTAAAATTGAAACTTAAGTGGACATAGTAATCATCGCTAGGTTAAAATGCAGTTTAGTTTATCTATAAATACACGGTGATACATGAAAATAAAATGGATGATTGTGGGTTGAAACTTCCAAGGCGGATAATTTACATATGTTTACGATTATTTTCACATTGAAATTGAATTTCCTTGTATACACTCGAACGAGTATGAGCCACCGAAGTGGTCCCATGCGATATTCTAGTTGAGACTGATGTACGGAACACATTCTTATGATACTTAAACTTGCCCTTAAATTCCAACTAACAAAGATCAATATTCAAACTAGAGGATGTTTCAAGTTTCATATTTTTTCCGAAAATAATTAATCTATTCCCCGCCGAAAGGCCAAGTCGGTTCTCTCTCGAAATTCCTGCTATGTTTGCATTGACAGTCAGCTGCCTTCGGAATAATAAACGGATCCATGGCTGAAACCTTCTGTTTAGAAGCGATAGGAGCGCCCAGCGATCGTGGAGAGGTGCTAAGTTAAACATGGAGGGAAAGCGGAGATAGATAAAGACAGGCTATTACCAAGAGATGATCCTTCCTCCTCCACAGGCAAATTAGTTTAATCTCAACTACGTTTATGCCTTAATGAAGATGAAATTACATTGTAATAAAGTTACAAGGCGTCTCGCTCTTGGTTGTTGTGATGATGGGTTCTGCGCATGCGCTTTCTGCCTCATTGCTATTTCCGTCAGTGTAATTGAACCGGTGAGACCAAGAAGGGAAAGTTTCCCCTTTTTGAACAAAATGGTCTGAATATTTTGAATACATATCAGAGCTAAAATAAAGGTTTTAAAAACAAACCACTTATGGAATATTGTTACTATGGTTATGATGAATAAGTTTGTAATTGTAAGTTTCTTCATCCGGCTTTTAGTTTTGGTTGCTATGAGTTTTTTGTTTGATTTCCAGAAAGTAAGGTCGAGAGGAATCTTTCCCTTCTTGGTCTCACCGATTCAATTAGGTTTGGAACGGGAAGAGGATATTATGCGAGAGTGTTCAATGTATTTCAAGTTCTGAAACTTTCTCTAAGAAAGGAATATCCCACCGGGCATATACCTGTCAAATATTTTACTAATAAAATTTTATTTGTACATTGCTTTTATTTAGCGTTGAGTTTGTTGCACTTTTCGCTAATCGCGACGATGAGAATCAGTAATGATTAAATTAAGTTGATGAAACGACAGTCACAAAGAACGCACACACTCAGTCCGGGATTCGAATCCAAGAACCTTGGTCGATCACTTATCACGCTCGTTCACCAGCCGGCCACCGTGGCGGAGTGGTTAGCACATCGCGCTACAACGCCAGGGGTCCCGCGTTCGAATTCCGGCCGGGCATGGATGTTTGTAAGTATCAATTCATCAATTTCATCATATCATCACTCATCCTCATCTTCGCAAATTAGCCAAAAGTGTCACAAGAAGCAAAGTAATATTAAGCAATTTAATCAAAATCAATCAATGAAACACTCGTTCACTAAGCCGGAAGTGCTTTTCTAAGAATTGTATACAAGTTTATGGCAAAAAGTCGTGTAAATTCTTGTCCCGTCTAGGTTGCTGTACTTTATGACTCTCTCTGCACTCAGGCGTCTAAGTTGGTTACATTGTGCAACACCGACTCGTCTACTTCGTTGATTTGGTGTCAAGTAGTGTATTTGGTGTCTGCACCATTTGGACTACGTTCTGGAGCGGGGTGTGGTGTATTATCACATGATCATTGCAGGCAGCAGTGCCCAAAAAGGATTCCTGGTGTTCACACAGCAGCGCGTTCCGTACATCATTGTCAGCGGACTATTGGACAACATGGAAAACGACTATATTGGCCAGCGTTGAACAAGTTGGTTTCTATGGAGAGAGGGTGTGACCGCAGCAGAGATTTACAGACGATTGGTGGCAGTGTGGGGTGAACCGTTTACAATTGGATCGAAGGCAGGAAAACAGGATGCACGTCAACAGAAAAAGGGACAAGTTCTGGAAGGAAGTGACTGTGACAACACCAATAAACATTACACAGGTTGAGTAAGTCATTCTTGAGAACAGGTGCATCACGTTTTCTGAAATGGAGGTGACCAAGGGTCTGTCCAGAAACACTCTGCAGCGAATCGTGACCAAAATAACGTTTAAAGCAGCAGACAGGCATTTGTTGAATCTACACCTCTATTCGTCTACTTGGTTGAACATCATTTCTTTGCACCAGCCTGACACCTGGATACACCTGCACTACCCCTAGTGTCAGCGATCTAGACTATTCTAGCCACAGTACAGAAAGGTGACGACATGAATACACAGAGGCCTAAAATAAGAATGATCAAGTTTTTTAGTTTTTAATTTTGTAAATTAGCAAACAGTTAAATTTTAACTGTAAAATATTGTCAATTTCACTGTAAGATCTAATAGTGACGATACTGTAATACATTAAGCTATGGGCGGTAACCCTTACTATTCTCAGAGTAGAGCATAGAATTTCTGTGCTTTCATCAGCTATCCTGTTAGCATAAATGTTGAAGAAACTTATTCTGTCTGAAAAAAAACTAATATATGTTTCATCAGAAGAATCCAATCTTCCAGGAGCAGCTTGTGGAAGCCAAGAACGGCCCCAAAGTGTCGCATTTCAAAGCTAATATTCCAAGCTTGAAAGAAATGAAAGAACGGTCCCCTGTGGAAAGTCTCTCCTTGTTCTGTCGGGAGAGCTTGTTGGTTGTCTCAGCGGCTGGAGTTACGAGGAGCGCAGAGTGCTTGGCACACCTGCAGATCGATACCTTGGAGAATTCAGCTGCTTGTCCCACGTGAATAGGAAAGTTCCAAGGGCAAGATCATAACGGGATGCTGCGTTTGGGTAAAACCGGGACACCAACAACACCAAGAATAACTATGCAGCTCCCATGATATATTTCAATTTCAGAAATGCATAGAAAATGCAATGCATTAAATTTATTCGCTCTAAATACAGGATGTTTCAAAATGATTTGAAGAATAATAACACGGTCCATGAACAATACAACATAATCACCTATCGAATATCCTGTAAAATACGCTTGAACATATTTTATTTTTTGGGGAGGGGGAAGGTCCCAGTAGTTTTAAATTCTGCAATGGTGCAAGGCTGACCAGTTGTAAAATGGCTGCCAGTGATGAGGAGAAAACATTTTGCGATAGTAGGTCGGTCGTGAGTAGTGTTGGGCGATATGTGTTAGGGTTGCAGAGGTCCGGGGTTCGAATCTACACCTCATACACCCACAATACCCGAAAAACTCTCTGCTTGTTTGTGTAAATTGATCGGTTAATCAATCAAATTATTACTACCGTCTGTTATTACGGCGTCCTTATGGCATGAAAACTTTCAAATTGTTGAGATAAGAAAAATATCGTTGGGATTTCAAAAATTATTCACGGGAAAATAAGAAAAAAACTGTTGTGATTTGAAAAATTTGATGTGTGATTAATTGGTGATCGATTGGTTTTGGTGATTGATATGTTATTGATTAGGCATTTTGTTCAAACCCCAACATATTTTCTTCTTCCAGCTAATAATTTTTCAAATCTCAACTGTATTTTCTTTATTTTTCCGCCAACAATATTTCAATTCCCAATGGTTTCTTTCTTATCGTCACGCCAACATTCCATCCCATCAAAAAAACATCAACATCCCGTCCTCCTTAGCTCCTCTACGTAGTCCTCGATTTGATCTTTCATCGATTTTTTTTCATTCACACATAATCGATATTTCCAATCAATTGTAAAAAACTCGTATTAGGGGTGAGGTCGTAGTTGTATATACCTATAACACACAACATTTGAGCTTTAAAAAATGTATATTTATCTACTCTCTCTTCCGGGAACCTCTGATGCAAGCGAGCAACAACCAAGTCCTCTGCGTAAGTATACTCCAAGTAATCTCTGGAGCAAGGCAGCGCATAAAGAGGAGACAAGGAGTGGGCGGAGCAAAGTAGGCTGGGAACGGCAGTCGCATTTCCCCTTCCACACATTCCCGTTCTCTCGCACGTGTTCATTGGGCCAGGACTCTTAAGTCACTACTTGCTATCGTTCGCTAGCTCCAGAGATTACCGAGACATAGTATAGTGTCTCGAGACGGCTCGAATAATGAACGTGTGAGAGTGAAACTGATAGCATGGAGGAGAAAATTCGGCTGCAGCTACCCGCTGTTTGCTGCAACGCTCACTGCTTTGTTCGTGGGACCAGCACGTCGAATCCCCAGCCGTTATAGATTTTTATGACTGGGTTTCACTACTCACTCGTAGCTGCCTAATTTCTTCACGATGGTGGGTTACCACCGCTCCTATCCACCGGACGAAAACCCAGCAACTGAACCCATGACGTCCCGCAGTCGGAGTTCAAAGCACAGCGCCTTAGACCGCACGGCCACTGAGGAGGACTTATTTAGAGCTAACGAATGAATTAAACCAAATTAACTGTAAGATTTACAAAATCTCTCAAATTCCCAGAGTGCAAGGGAAGAATTGACATGGTATCGCTTAAATCACCTAAACCTGTCTTGCGTTCACTCAAGGCTCTCCAAATTACATCGATAGCAGGAAATAGGGAGAAATCCCCTAAGAGCAGGAAATAGGGAGAAATCTCCTAAGAGTACGCACTTAACTTTGCAACTTCACAGAAGCTAAAGAAATAATTATAACGACAAGCAGTTTACACTAAAACACATATTGATTCATTGACTTGTGAATACATATGAACAAAGGTCCGGGTAATAACAAACTTGTATTATTTTAAAACATTTATGAAAAAATGTAATTGCGCACTCTTAGAGGACAGTTCCTCTAATAGTGCGGACAAGGTTCTCAAGAGTACGCATTAACAGGTGTCACGTTTAAATATACCTATGCCCTCATAAAAGGGGCATGCTTCGTGCAGCACTGAACACAACCTACGCACTGAACCCAGTTTTCAGTTATAAGTTTCACTCACTGTTCATCACACCCGGGGCAGAATAAACTTTCTTGTGCCGACGTTGATGGAGTTTCATCATCAGGGGGTTGCAAACTTTACCTTGGATGGATTAGTTTTTACAAAGTCCAGGAAGTTGAAGCGAGAGGTGAGTTTTTGTACGGTGGAGATGTGAGATCTTCTGATTTTCTGACTTTTCCATGCACTGCGTACGAGACAAGGTTCAGAATTCATCGGTGAGGAGCAGCAGTATGCAGGGAGGTCGTTCTCACATATGTCTGAAGTTCGACGTTGTGGTGTATACTAACACTTATTACCAAACTTAAAGCAAATTATTACCATTACCCTATCATAACCCTTAAAATGTGAGAGTTCAATATTACAGTGAACAGGTATAAAAACATGCAACGTTCCCCGTGGCAAGCGGCCACAACGGTCCATCTCGTCGGGCTTGACAAAGCTCGGTTTCCTCAACCACGGAGATACCTAATTACATAAACTACCCATAAAGCAAACTTTCACTCCAGTGGCGGCATGAGAATCTGTTACACTCAAGGTTCGGGTGATATGTGCACCCACTAAAGACGACTGAAGTTCTTGCCAGATAGATACTGAGAAAACTCTAAGAAGGACTTTTACATATAAAGTTTGTTCAACACAAAATTAAGACAAGAACAAAGCTTGAACCCTTTATGATGATACACTAAAACCATAGTTTTATCCTTATACGTACAGAAGTCTCCACAGTTTACAAACTTTTTAACCTTTCGGTCCTTGAACTACAGACTTTATCTTTTATTGCTACAGTTACCTAAATACCAAGATCAGTTCGAGAACAGTATTTGTATAGGTATTATATGACATAAAAAGAAATATAACCTCTTACTATATGATACATAATTTCCCCAGTTGGAAATACACCTTTACTTTTAGACGGCAAGCACATAAGGTTCATAAAGTAGCCGAAACATAAAGTTTGGGGGTAACCATGGAAACGTGGTTTTTTCCAACATTGGAGCAACGGGGTACCAAGAGGGATAGGTTCTATTGAGCGGTCAATTTCCCAACCGGGGTTTCACTATCATCTCCCAGCGTCCAAGATACGAGGTTTTAAAAGAAACCATATCTGAAATTCTCTCACAATTTGACGGAGTGGGGATTTCTCTCGCTTGTAAGTGGAATGGTTTCTTCTCTCACCCGAACGTGCAGTGTCTTTCTCTTGCCTGTGGGTGGGCAGAGTCCAACTGAGCTGCTAGCCAAGCTCTCGCCTTTATAAAGATTCGGCGATGCTAGCGTAAGCGAGTGGAGGAAATAAGAACTAAAAGAAGTGTATCCAACCTTAAATATTATCTATATACAAAAATCAAATTGTCAATACCTTATATATTAAGAAAGCTTATGCATATAGAGGTGGATCCCGTACAAGTTGTAACGAGTCGAGTTCGTTACAAACAGAAAGTTACCGATAGCTTCACAGCAAACACCACGATATCCACACGTACGACGTGTGTACATAGTCAAGGTGTGGAGCATTCAGATGACTAAATGGCAGCGTCCTGTAATGTTGCTAACCTTCAAAAATCAAGCTGCGTACTTCTAGAGGCCGGGCGCCCTTACAGGAACTTACCCTATAAAAAAGTTAACCGGTCACAAAAATATATATCTACTTTTAAGAAATTATGCATTACCTAAAATATTTTTCAATTGTAATTATACAGTCATATTTGAATGTTTTCCATAAATTAGGCATATTCCCATTAATTTGTTTTAAGTTCTTTTATGATCAGATAAGTTACTCGACTCTGTGTGTATACAGTTTAAAGTGTGATCTCAACCTCTTAGCAAAGTGGTCACCATTAGGGATAGAAACTTGGGTCCCTTGATTATAAGGCGACGGCGTTACCTCATGGCCATCGGATTTATTCGGAGATACATTTCTCATTGATGAACCAAATTGTGTAATAAAGTTATCTTGAAACAAATACATTTAAAATAAGTCCATCGTGATTGATTAGTTG
The DNA here is from genome assembly GCF_977018435.1 of Lepisma saccharinum. Lineage (NCBI taxonomy): Eukaryota > Metazoa > Arthropoda > Insecta > Zygentoma > Lepismatidae > Lepisma > Lepisma saccharinum. Next base: position 3,873,156 of record NC_139255.1, read on the forward strand.
ATAAATATGTGGTAATCACATCGAAAATAAGAAAATGTCATTAAGTTATGAAAATTCTCCGATACACATGCTACTGCCATCTCCTGTACTAATTGACGTATTGTTTTCACATTGAGTAAGACGTCCCCGATGACGCAGTGGTAGCGTCCTAGCCGTGTAATCAAGGGGTTAAGGGTTCGATACCCAGTGGAGGCACATAGTGGTATGAAGCCCACTTTAAACTGTAAGTCCAATCCCGATTAGCCTTACTGTGCATAAAGTGGACTTAAAACACCATGTCAATGCCAACTCAATCAATCAATCACATTAGGTAAGATGAATCAGACTTCCACCATCGATCTATTTGCCTAGTAATTAAGATGAGATAACACTGTTTGGTTGTAAGGTTCGCGAATGAGCTTGACAAGCCTCAATAAAAGCGTATTAAGATTTTTGATTGATTTGAATTATATTACGTCGCGTTTCTACCACTTTTGGCTAATCGCGACATTGTATTAAGAAACAAATGCAGTTATGATAGTTTCTGATAGTTCTAAAACGAGATATTTTATATAATATGCGCGTATGTGTGTGAAGAGGTTAATTCGGCTTCGTATTGGACACAGTATTCTCGCACATTCTAATTTGCTACAAGGGCTGGACCCTCGTCTGTGCCGTGTAATGCCGTATAGATTATTATGACCATCCTCCTCTAAAGTGTGACGCTTTTAATTTCACCAAAAAACTTACCCAACGATTTATCTCCCAAGTTGGGGAATTATTATGTCAGTATTTTAACTAACTAATGTTTAAAGTTTCTGAGAAGAGCGAGGCTTTTCTACTGTATCTGAGAAGGGTTTTCAGTGTCTTCTAATCCTTTTAATGTGATGTGTTTGTCCTTCACTGGTACCTTCACAACCTTGAATTTTTAACCTTCCTCAAGAACCTTGCAAAACCCCCTTTTTTTCTATCATCTAATAAGGACTTTAGGTAAGGACATTTTTTCCTCTTATACTTTGAAGGATGCAAAATTGCCTTGCGTGTCAATACACCAAAAAGTTTAAACTCATCCGTTCATTCTAGATTTAGATTTAAAAAATAATGTTTGAAAAATTTGAAAACTGACCACAGTTAAAACGAACAAATATATTTACTTGACGCACTGCTCACAAGTAATGCAGCCAAAAAACCTACTCAAAATATGTTTTTCGAGATTATTGGCGTCAGTCAAAACAGGCTTCCTGAAAACTCCAGCGAAATTTCCAAGCACTTTGCGAAGGGGTTATTTGTAGCTTCCAGCTATACGTCGCGAGCAGATGTTGAAGGATCTCTGGAAAAGAGAAAAAAGCAGAAATTCTGCTTTCAACTTGTTTTTACTTCACCTCCTATTCCGAGAATACTGCACAGAACTGGATTTCTCAAAAAATTGAAAGAAGGAATTTTGATGAGGTATTGCTTCCTGCTGAACTTATCAGTTTACCGTTCCATATGGGAAATGGTTCAGTTAAAAGATAAACATTATAAATATCTAAACAATGTTTCTCGCTGCCAAAAAACATGAACATGACACATAAACATGAAGCTCTCGGGTTCGAGTCCCGTCAAGGGTTTTCATTGTGAGTGACGGTTTACCCAATTCATCTAATCACCTCTCATCTACATCGTCGCGATTAGAAGTGATCAACTCTACGATGGCGTAGTTGTAATGCAGTTGCCTAGTAATGAAGGTGTCCGCAGTTGTGGAGTTAGAGTGGTTCAAAACCCACACTAAACTGTAAGCCCAGTCGCGGTCTATCTGTGCATAAAGTACACTTAAAAGAAGAAAAGTTCGTAGCAATTAGCCTAAGCAACGCAAAATAACAATAGAACAAGTACATCGAGCAGGTTTTAACCTTGGCATGCATTATGCTAAGGAGAAAGTTGGTTTTATTTTGAGACTTAGGGAATTGAAACATGCGAGCAGTATTCAACATAAGACTACATTAGTAGTTTTGTCTTTATGATTTGGCACACTGCACGCAAGAGCTGTACTGTGTAGAAATTTGAAAACGCTCGACTGGCAATCGAACTCGGTTCTCTAAAATGCCAATGTGCTGCTCGTACTGAGCTATATAGTCAGCTCAGGATTGGCCTGACTCTTCGATTGATTTGGTGTTTAAGTCCACTTTGTGCACAGTAAAGCTAATCGGGACTGGACCTACAGTTTAAAGTGAGATCCGAACCACTGTGTGCCTCCACCGGATATCGAACTCGGAACCCCTTGATTACAAGGCAACGACGCAACCACTGCGCCATCGGGGAAGCCCATCCTGATCCTTCGAAATCGCTATCTTGCTATATCCTGTCCCAGCTAACTGTGGAGTAGGGCCGCGCGTAACAGAAGAGCCCATACTGCACACAAATACCCAAAAGAAATCCATTGGATATCTTTTTGACATTCACGTTGTGAGTTCTGGATATCCAATAGATATCCGGGAATATCCAATAGACATCCATTGGATGTCCCCAAGATATCCGATTGCCCGCGTACGTGATATCCAAGGCATATCCAGAAATGGATATGTTTTGGACATTTCCGGATCACTTTTGGACATGTCTTGGACATCGAGTGGGACATTTTCTGGACATTATATGCTTTGATCAAGACATTTTTTGTATATCTGGATATCCAGGACGGGAGCTCACATGGACATAAAATGGATATGGCTAATATACATGGATCTTATATCCTATTTATATTCTTTGGAGATTTGTGATGCTACAAGCGAGCATCTTGTCTGCATAGTATTGTAGCGTTTCTGACTAAGATTTTAAGAAGTTTCAATCGCAAATAATAGTAAATAACAAGACCGCTCACCAACAAGGAAAACCGTCACAAGCTTCTGATTCACTCAGGCCTCAGGCGTAAAAGACGCGAACTGAAAATGATGTGTGCATAGCTACAGCTCACCGCCCAGGAGATGATCCCCAACGGAAGTGCAGTGACGTAGCGACAGGCGACTACACTATTAGGGTTAGGGGAGTTCACCCAGAGTGAGAAACATATGTGGGCTCGCTGTAACCGATGCAGCGATACAAGTCGTTTAGGGTTACCAGGCGTCCTGTTTTACCTGGGCTAATCCTCTTTTTCGAGTCCAAAAAATGGTCCGGGCAGATTTTTAGGAAAATTTGGAAATGTTATCTTTTCTGTTATTTAACAATTATTGTTAATATTACATGCGTCTTCAATTTCAAAGTAAAGAAATACGACACAGTTGCAAGCACAAAGCCAAGAAATGTTTCTTCCAACAAAGAAAAAATGTTGGACTTTTGCATCTCTTCTGTTGTCGCCGCTCGTCGCGTAAGGTTTTGATTTCAAAGCATTTGTGATATCTACCGCGGTTCATGGTGAACAGCAAGTTTCTAACAATACGTAAGAATATGCGATACGCCGCGGCTTTCTTTGATTTGAGTTTCACGACATCAGAATTCAGAAATAAACAATAGTTTTTAACTGCTGTACTCTTAGTTGTTACATGTCAGTGGAGAAGTTAAATTCTGTGAATCAGCGATCTGAACCATGCCGGAACGCAAATGTGATTTTAGTAACGACTTACCTTACAAATACGGTTTCCTGACTTTAGGCCTGGAATAAACAACTCAAAGGCAGAATGTACATTTATGTTATTATTTTAAAGTAAGAGACAGAGTTTCACAACCGTATAATATTACGGGCATAGTGATTAAATATTAGAATATTCAGACATATGCCTATAATGAGGCCTATTATTAGTTATACGCAGCGGAGGGCTTTTTGCTACCCCTAAAATCTGCCAATGGACAGGTCCTTCCCTTCACCCCCGCTCCCCGCCTCCCCTCGTTTGGGGATCTTCTCGTGAGCGGTGAGCTGTACTTTCTATGCTAAATATAGGGAACAGGTTTTCCCGCTTGAGCTAAACATGATTGATTCGATTTTAGTCTCAATTGTATTGTAGCGTTGAGTAAGGCTAAATCGAAATTATCTATCCAAGAAAAAGAAAAAGAAATCACTAAATAACAGGTAGATAAGTTTACAAACGCTAATGCTTCAATGAAATTATTGTTTCAATTCCACGATAAAGTATGAAAAAGTATACATAACGAAAATAAAATAATCATTTTCTAATATCCGAAACAGATCCTATTTATGTTCATCGTTGGATATCTCATTTTGGACAAGATCTAGATATGTTTTGGATATCCGGAATTGGATGTGTTTTGGATATCCCGTTTTGGACAACATCTAGATGTTTTGGATATCCAGAATTGCATTTTTTTTATATCTTTCGGACAAGATCTACATATGTTTTGGATATCCAGAATTGGATGTGTTTTGGACAAGATCTGGAGACGTATTGGATATTTCGAATTAGACAATGTTTCTGACTGCCAGTTCTATACATGTTTGGGATATGTATTAAATATCTAGAATTAATCGAGTTTCAGATGTCCAGTCCTGGATATCCCATAGACAACTAATGGATATCCAGAAATGGATATCTAATGGATATTCAATGGATATCTATAATATCCATGGATCTGATCTGGACATTGTGGATATCCAATGGATATCCCTTGGAAATTTGTGTTGTATTAGGAAGGAGGAGAAAAATCGGGTGGTGAAAGTGCAGCGTTGCCAACCGTACGGTTCTAACCGTGTATGTACGGACATTTCATGGCATGTACGGACATACGGTGCAGACCATGGTCCGTACACTAAATGTACGGCTTGTCGAAATTTGCACTTGCTATTTTATCCCTCCCTCAAATGTTGACTGTGAATGTGTTTTCTGTGAAAGAAATCTGATAAAATTGAAGAACAGTAACCTATTTTGTACATCGACCATAAATTGGTGAATGCTTGTTACTAAGTGAATTGACAGTGACTGTACATGCATGATTTGTTGATTTCTTGTTTTGAGTTCAATTTATACACAGAAAGGCCAATCGGAACTTGGCCTGCTGTTTAAAGTGGGATCCGAACCAATGTGGCATGTAACTACACCAGGTATCAAAACCGGTACACCTTGATTACACGGCGACAATGTCACCTCTACAATTCGGGAAGGCCCGCATGAATTATAAAACCAACATGACAAATGAATAAGCCTGTGTCAAAGACGTCATTATATGATTCTAATCCTGGACCCAATTCTTCAGATACAATTTTTCAAGACGATCAAGAGAATTGCGTCAGCTTTGATTGCTAATGTTTGGTAAGTCGAACTTTTTCCTTTTGTACGTACGGTATTATCGTTTTCAAAAGTTGGCAACGCTGCCAGAGCGAAGCAGGGAAAGCGGTTAACTCCCGTGGCCCATTACGCAATCCCGTTTCTCTCACTGTTCATTGGTGGAGCCGTCTCGCGTCACTACTTGCGCAGAGACTTGTTCTCGTTCGCCTGGTCTACAGTTAGCTGGTACACGGCATAGTGTGCAATTGTCTCCGTCATGCTACAAGAACGGAACATATTGCCTTTGAAACACTAGTGATTCCACCAGCGTCCTTATCTCCCAGAGTAGCTGTTAATTCTCTTATGATGTGATACAGAATGCAGTTGTACAACGTAGAAATTTTAGCCAAAAAAATTGTACTTTCTTGTTCTTGAATGGACAACTTACGTCTCCGGATTTAAAAACTTGGAACTGTTTCTCTACGTCTATCTCATTCACTTTACTGTAAAACATTTCCGCAAATTTACGGTGACGAGACCGTAAAATCTACTGATGGATCACTGTAAATGCAATGTACATTATTTTCACTGTAGTAAAATTTAGAAGCACTGAAGACAACTTCTGAATCACAAATATTACATTTGGTTTCAAAGAATTTAAAATGTAGTGTACAACTGTTGTGAAACGCATATTATTATCGTCAGGGTGAGCATTGATGCTAAAACGTGAAATAATTTACATACAAGTACACAAAGGTTGATTTTTAAGTAGCTTTACATTATTGCCACTTGAGGGCAGCACCGTTTACAAGTAGAATACGCTAAGACATTGCTTTTTCTTTGCTTACTTTATCGTACGTCATTACTTCTACGGTTTATGTTTTTGTTTAATTACGACAAAACACCTGTAATTAGTGTTGCTCACGGGACGGGACAAGCCTTTTGAAATTCGAGACGGGACGAGACGGAATGCCTTTCTCGTCTCGTTTTCGAGACTAGACACGAGACGGGACGGGACGGCTTTTGAAAAGTCTCGTCTCGTCTCGAATGTCTCGAAAAAATAAAAGCAAAATTTTTAATCAGTTGCAAATACTTGTTTGCTTGGAATAAAGTATTTCAATTAGAAACGTTGATAAGCGTGTATTAAGTTAAAATAAGAAGACTATTCTAGAGAGATTCATGAATGAATACCTAAACTTATTTCCTATACTCTTTCGAAAGACAGCGTTACTCCCCATTTTTTAAAAAAATAACTTTATGTTACGATAGTACTCCAGATACTAATACAATTCTGAATAACATGAAGTAAAAGGGCAGGTAGAGAAGGTGGAAGGAGGGGCCAAAAATCGTGGAATGGCTGCGTCCGAGGTTTATCTTGTAAAAATAGTATCAGCTCTATAGGTTGGAAAGATAAACGGATCGACGGATAGGGTTTATTATTATTATTTAATTTTTACATCAAAGGGTGTACAGAAGTGATTGTTATTAGGAAGTAGGAAAAGCATTGTAGGAAACATGGCAGTACAAATTGATAAGGAGTTGTTGGGAAAGTTATTAAGGAGTCCAAGATACTAGGAAGACTAAGTGAAGGAGATAATTAGGGATAAATAATCTTGCATTATCCCACTCCGAACAGCTGAGAGCTAAAGAGGAGGAGAAAATACGGGAAATATGGAAAGAAGTAATTTGGTGATTTTAGTGTTTGCAGGGCACCATGACAAGATTTTACCATGTGATTATTTGCACGGGTTGCGAAATTTTTAGAATGTTATGGAAATTTCGGATATGTCTTTGTTGAGAAAATTCTTGTTGTTTCCCTCAGGCATTCTGCAGGTGGTTGGATTCTATTTTTTTACGTCCGTTTGAAGATTATTTCTTTATTTCTTATTTAAGGAGAATACTATTCCTTGGATTGTAATAACGAAATACTGAAGCTGATATAGTATAGATTTCAAATGAAGGAAGTGCACTAAGTTCTGTATAATCGTCGTAGAAGGAAACTTTGTTCTATGAGGGAACTCCCCGATGGTACAGTGGTAGCATTGTCGCCTTGTAATCAAGAGGTCCCGGGTTCGATACCCGGTGAAGGCACATTGTGATTTGAACCCCACTTTAAACTGCGGGTCCAGTCCCGATTAGCCTTTCTGTAAATCAAATGAAGGAATGTTGTAGCTGTTCTCTTTATTCTGTAAATTTAGCCTTCAAGATTATGAGCAAAATACATGTAGTATCTACTGTCTACATCTCACTTCAGAGGGAAGCTGACAGCAATGTCAGGGTTTCGGGAGCTTGTTTACGACCAGGGTGTATTCCGAGACTATTTTTCGCCGTTCCCCACTGACAAAGGTTTCGCTTTGAACAATGGACACCTTTGCTTCAGGGGGCACACACCATACATAGGGCGAGGTTGACCTGCAGTAGCGGGTACGTGCCATAAATCCAGGCCTAAAGTAGGAATGAAAGTTGATGCTAGGGAGGGGCAATAACAATTCTGTAATTTGGTTTGCTTGCTGACAGGAAGTTTTGCAGGAAAAGCTGAAATGGAAAACGGCAGACTTTGAATGAAAGAGGGACAGTGAACACAAGTTCTTTGTATTATTCGCCGACATACAAGCTTCCATTTCGAAGATGAGGCTATCAGCAGCGAAGTTATTAGAGGGTTGGAAGCAATGACAACGCCAGAGGGGCAGGGGGACGCCCCATGTCAGACACTTCGCCCCCCATCCACCCGGGCCCACCAACTGAAGTAAATTAAATATCGAATAATAAGAGAGTTCATTTATAAGAGTATGACGATTTTCACCTTTTCAAAGTGGTGTATTCTGCATGATATCACTTTCCTGCTTATAATACCAACTTGATTAACAAATATTAATTTGCTTCGTCCAAGATTCGAGCGCCGACCTGGGCATAGGTGATTTCTCATTCATTTATGTCCTGTAATAGCCGAGATTAACCTAAGTTTTAACCAGTCTTAAGAACTGGGTAAAAGTGTTGAATGTGGATGGTTCTAAAACGTCACGAATATTTTCAGGACCACAAGACATCATCTGTAGTACGGGCAAATTATTCTAATCGTGGTCGTTAGTGACAACGCTAATTATTGAAAGACATTCAAAGTTGATTCAAGATATGGTTGGTTGGTTGATTTGGCGTTTGAAGTCCACTTTATGCACAGTATGGCTAATCGGGACTCGAACTACAGTTTAAAGTGCTTGCACTGGGTATCGAACCCAGGACCAATGGTGATCGGAGAAAACCCGTCACTACATGTCAGTTGTTGTGGATTCATCGCGGTTTTTTACTATTCAGGGACTTGGATTTCGAGATGATGAGTCTGAGGAAACCTTAACAAACGGGATTTCTTCGATACTCTTGAAGCTAATGAGGGTATATTATTTGGAAATGTATCGAACTTGAACCTTAAATGCAAATTACACTAAAAATTCGATTCAAAACATATCGCGGGCAGGTAAAAGAACGCTTATTAGGATTTGCCACTCTTCAATCATTAGATGCATTTCGCTCTTTCTCGTACATATCAAAATCGAAGAACTTCTTCCCACGAACTCCATAGGTGCATGTAATTGGGTAGCACAGACATACGTTGGAGTGGTAGAGTAAGAGTAAGTAATGCCGGGGTCAGAATATTTTTTGAATTATGAGATAACTGTAACCTTTGTCTGATTTTTTATCCTGTGATAACATTTCCCTGAAAGGTGAAACACAAATTTTGCCCAAAACTCTTCAGCGTTACGAAGATGGTTGTCCTTAAAATCTTTTAAAAGGCTTGCTCGAAACAGGATGCTGGATGCAAACTGCCTCATTTGCCTGTTCTTGCCATTGAGAAGAAATGTCAAGTCCTGGACGTACCAAAGGTGCGCAATGTGTTCTCCAAAGCACATAGAGCAGATTTCTCCTACAGGAGAATTGCACTTCACTAAGTGCCTCACATTGTTTCTAATACTTAAGAAGATTCATTTCTTCCAACGTCACGTTTATTTTGCAAGAAAATTAAACTCTTAGAAGCATTATTTTCATCATTTATATTATTATCTTATAACTTAAATATTTATATCAGTAGTTTCATCTCAAGAAAGACGATGAATTATAAAATTATGAATGTCTTTCAATACTGAAAGAGGCCACTAGAGACAACGCAACTTACCAATAAAAAATAATTAATGTCTTTATTAAAACGAATCATGTGGAGATAAACTCGTAATCAAGAAGTAAATTTAGGCAGTAAACGTCCACTCTAAATAAAAGACACACACAAAACACCATACATGAATATAAAAATAATTATAATAATAATAATTATTATAGTTATTATTATATAAGTGTATATATATATATGTGTAGTGTTTTCGGGCGTTTTAAGTTGACTGCCCCCTTACAATATTTTTTTGCCAGCCCCCCCGCACCCCCCCCCCAGTCAAATTTCCCTGGCGCCGTCACTGGTTGGAAGTAAATTTATTAGGACGAGGAAAGTAACATTAGCTGTTGACAGTGTTGCACCAAAGGACGTGATATGTGCTACTGTTTGTATAAATGATAGGAAATTTAAGCAAAAATTTATAATTGTTGAGACTTGAGAGTTGTTTCCTTCATTTGATCGCAGGAAGAGGTTTTCTGAGACAGAGTGGGATTATTTTACACATACATGGGAAATGGTGGTTGTTTAAAGATAGAGACGTATTTTGCACATTTTTTAAAAGTTCAGATAAAATGAGAATTTAGCCTTACTGTTACGAAAAGAAATAACGCAGTACGGGGAAATAATAACTTCACATTTTTCGCACCTGGTGGGATGCAACACAATAGTTTTGCAGGAAGTCTATGAACGAGGATGAAGAAGGATATGTGAAATTTGACTTACCTGCGGGTGAATTAGTTTATTCTAATATTCTTAAGGTTGATATTGTTTTTTTTTTGTTTTTTTTTTTTAAGTCCACTTGATTCGCAAATAGGCTAAATCGCGAACCGACCTACAGTTTAAAGTGCGATCCGATCCACTTTGTGCCTCCATTGAGTATCGACGCGAGGACCCTTCATTACAAGACCTCGACGTTATTACTACGCCATCGGGGAGGCACCCAATTTACACAAATATGTTGATTCCAATAACACGTTATATGCATAATCTGATAATGATGCACTTTGGGTGCATCTAAACATATTTTTTTCAACTATAGCATGTCTAAAAGAATCATTGAAGTTGGGATTTTTATAACTTCAGGAGGCACAGCTCTGTAAACGTGCGATATAAAATTAATGCAGGTTTGCCTTCCATACGTGGTGGTTTTGTCACGTTTCTTCGCTTCGTAAAACATACACTTTTGCAGGAAAGGCTTCTTGCATCCTCCTGGGGCCTTGCTCTAGCTAAACAAAAATTATATTTGTTTAGCATAATCGAGGGTTACATATTCCTGCCGAACTTACTAGAAAACAAGGATTCTATTGAGATCATACTGCTTTGAATGACAGTATCAACGAAGTTTTATGTACGCTACTACTTATAATAATGAGCATAAAATATTAATCAGGAACTTTATTTTTCGTCAACTGGATGTAATATCTTTTTTTGTTATTCAGCAAATATTCAATTCATCACCTTTTTTGACATTAATTTTCTTGCCAGGACAGCTGTTTTTATGCAGATTTTGACGATCTTAACTACACGTAAGCTAGATATTAGCTAATATTCGTGCTGTTATATTACTATTCTTCTACCATCTTTGTAACATGTCATGCAATAACAATAATAGAATTGATTAATTTACATATTCAAGTGAATAGACCTATGAATTATATTAATGCATTAATTTAAACATTTGCTTAATTGTTGTCGTTAATGTTATTATTATAATTTTTTCTGAAACACTTGGCTCAGATACCCTCCCCCGACATATATTTCTAGATGCGTGCCTGCCGAAGGATAAATTAGATCAAGCGGTGGTGGTACCGGACTTAGAGGCTAAAGGGAAAACAAAGAAGTATGTGCGTCATAAGCTGAGCATAAGAAACAGCACAATATCACAAAGAAACATTTTTTGAAACTTATGTCATAGAAGATGTTTAACAATATTAAGAACAATAAATGCTTTCTATTTGTAATATACTAAATATTGAAATTTTAAATAGTCTTTTGTGTTCGTACTACACATTTAAAAACTTTTTTGTTGCTCCCAGCGCCAAGCTTAGAATTTAAAGAAAAAATGTACATTTTCATAGTGCACGGAAGTTCGACATTCAGAAAGAAAGAAGGTCTATTGGAAAACATTTCAAGACTTCCAAAAGGTATAGCAGTTATGAAAAAGAGCACTCACTTATACCGTGTTGGTTACAACCTGTCCGGCTTCCCGCGGTAGCTGATCGCTGGCTTTTCTAGCATAAACCAAGCGGTGTTGCTGCTGAAAACCGCCTGAACTCCGTGCTGGGGAAAGCCAAAGCCAGGCAGCAAATTAAAATACGCAACGTGACAACAACGTCTACGTAAGCTACTCTCTTCTGGCTTCCATTCGCTCCTCGCTGCCCAGCAGACGACTTTTTTCTCGTTTCTCATTGGCACCAAAACTGTCGAGCGATCGCTAGCGCGGGAAATGGGACAGGTTCTAACAAACTTGGTATAAATGGACGATGGATAGACAGTTGTATGAAGCGAGAAAAACCACAAGGTAGATTTCATAAGATATCTAGCAATCAGTAACCAACAAACTGCATTTTTAATATTAATGTCCTCATGATTAACGAACCTTATTTATTCTCACCACGCAATGGGTAAAATATTTGGAGCTTTATCCCACTTTCCGGAAAAATATTTCGTGTTTCTGCTACTTTTGACTTTTGTTGGCATGATATCCCGGATCACTTTTACGAGGCGAGACGGGACAAAACGAGACGGGACGAGACGAGACGAGACAGAACCCTTCGAGACGGGACACGAGACGGGACAAACTAATATTTTCGAGACGAGACACGAGACGAGACAGCATTTTCACGAGACTGGACGGGACAGACCAAAGTCTCGTCTCGTCTCGTCTCGTGGGCAACACTACCTGTAATTGTACAGTGTCTCTCAAAAGTTTTAGGACAACGACATTTTAAACTTGGCAACCCAATTTACACAAGGTGTTGGTGGGTTGCGTGTAGAGTTAGGCTAAATTTCAGGGTTGCCACATGCACATTAGGTATTTATAAAATACGCGAAAGAAAGATATCCAAATATTATTGCATAAAACTAGAAAAAAATCAGTATTACATTTTTTGCAATACTCTCAGAAAGAAACAACGTCGATTTTCTAGTATTTCATTGTTGATGAGTCTACTCAAAGGAAAAGTGGAGAGAGAAAACGAAAGGAAACAAAGGAGAGGGGAAAAGAGAAAGCAATAGGAGAAGAGGAAAAGTAAAGAAGGGAAGAAAATAGAGGACAGAGGAAGTGGATAGGAGAAGTAATAAGGAGAAAGGAAACAGATGCGAGGAGAGATGAGGAAAATGGAGCAGAGAGGAGAGATGAAAGGAAGGAAAGCGAGGTGATAGAAGAGGAGGAAAGGAGTTTGGAGAGGAGAGGAGGAGACGAGAAGAGGGGAGTGGAGAGTAGAGTAAAGAGAGAAAGAGAGAAGAACGAAAAGATGGGGAGAACAGTGCCGTGGAGTCGGAAATATAAGACAGGAGAGGAGATAAGAGGAGTGGAGAAGAGTGGAATGGAGACAAGAGGCGAGAAAATTAGGGAAGGCGGTATGAGATAAAAATAGAGGAGAAGGACGGAAGAGAAGAAGGAGAAGGAGAAGTTAAGAACAGAAGGGACTGGAGACGAGAGGAGAGAAGGGGTAGTTGCAGAAAATAGTCTCGGCGTCAAGAACTGATGCACTGATAACATTATGGACATGAAACATTCATTAACATTTTATAATGTATTGGAGAATGTATTAGATCGGTGAGAAATTTCTTTTGGCCGAGTTCAAAGTAAGATAAAATCTTTCACGTAAGATCTTTGATTTTACCTGCGATTATACCACTAAAAACATTAATGTAATTTTCATATTTATAAGAATTATCCGATTTTTCTCCTCTTCTCGGTTCGTTGAAATTGAGATTTTGTTATTTAACATTTCCCCTCCCACCATCGTTAATTCCAAACTTAATCATTCCGTTTCATACGACGTGGACAATGAACGCAATGGAATATGTCTAAAACACACGAAAAGTTTCTGCCACCGGAGGGGTTTGAACCTACGACCATCAAATTATCAATCCTTAACGGTAACCACTACCCCACAAGCTTTCGCTCCTGAACACAGGTAGAAGGAGCTGACCAATGTTAAATGCAGATCCAACCCCCCTCCTACATGTCATTTGCAAAGAATACTTGTTTGTAACAAAGAAAACGAAGGTAATACGACTGGGCGAAAACATTTAATGGGTAATTGCACACGATGGAAACTTTTCAGTCGATATTTGTGAAGGTATCTTTGCATTGAACTCGAGTGGAAAAAGGTGTAACATTAGTGTGTCTTGATTTTGGCAAGGGATTATATGTGATCCGTGTCCAGTCATCATTGCTGAAACAAACGTTTGAAAACTCTGTGGAATTTTCATTCTGAGATAAGTTGCCTTACTTGCTACATGTATGAGAACTACACTCTGTCCCACTTATCTCTGAAGCAGGTGAACAAAACAAGTATCTGAGCAGCGATGAACACATGGGAGGAACGGAATTGCGTGGAGGGAGAAAAGCCACTGCAGTTACCAGCCTCCCCAGCAACGTGTACTGCCTCGCTCTGTCCACTCGATCCCCCATCCCCTCTTTCCCCTTCTCTTCCGCTATGCGCGGCTTTGCTCCAGACATGCTGGGACAGGGTACAGTTAATTGTTTTCGCAAGAAGTATATTTGTGTGCCACACATTTAATTCTTACTCACATGAAGAAAAAAAATGTTGTCAATTTGCATTCAGGGGGTAGTTTCACAGTTACAAACTATTTTGGCCTTGATAAGAAGTTTAGTGTAAATAGTAATTTTGTTTATATTTTTTTAAAAAAATTGAGGTCTATGGTTGAAAGCCTCATATTTAGGGCTTGAACTCGTCACCTAAGAAGTTGAAGACCCGTTCTGTTCTTTGTGCGTGACCTTCTTTTTATTTTTCTACTCATTATTCATCCTCATCCTCGCGATTAGTCAAAAGTAAAATAAGAAAAGTCCTCCTCCGTGATCGTGCGGTCTAAGGCGCTGTGCTTTGGACTCCGACTGCGGGACGGGTTCAGTCTCTGGCTTCTCGGTCTGTATAGCCTATAGGACCGGTGGCAACCCACCATCGTGAGGAAATTGGGGAGCTACGAGTGAGTAGCGTAACCCGGTCTCGTAAATCTCCTATGGGGGATGTTCCTGGGTAAACAAAAAATAGTCGATCAGATAATTCGATTATCGAAGGCGATAAAATAACTTCCGGTTTGACCAAGTTTCCAATATAAGTTAGTGGAATACAGATTGTCTTCGAGCTTACTTTGTTAAAAAGGAGCGGATACAAAATGGATCACTTGAAATTTTTAAGTGACAGAGAATTAAAGATACCCCGAAGATATTGACCAGTTCCCGGAGCCATTGGATGAAGATTTATGGAACAATAGAAATCTTGACAATGTTGATCCTCTACCAATGTTTTTTTTTTGTTTTGTTTTGTTTTGAGTTGATGTTTTTAAAAAGTTCACTTTGTGCACAGTAAGGCTAATCGGGACTGGATCTGCAGTTTAAAATGGAATCCGAACAACTTTATGCCTCCACCGGGCATCGAACCCAATGGTTTCGTTGGTATATACATTAAACAAGAAAGTTCATTCGCTTATAAATTAAGCTTCAGATTTTTTATATTAAAACAGAAGTAAATAATAATAAATTCTTAAAGGTAAAAGGAAGATTAAATACAACGATGAAAAACAAAGATATTCTACTTAGCCTAATAGTTATAAAGTGCACATTTTATTTCTCATTAATAAAACCACAGATCAATTTTTATATAAAAGTGTATTTTAAGTTGGTTCTAATTTATGTTTGGCCACTTCTCATTCTTTATAATTATCATTCTAATTAATCATTAACATATATAGCTATGCCAGTTGATTTTTAATTCCATGAAAACGAAAAAAAACAAAACAGGCAATTCCACACATGATACGAATATGCAGGAAGTTGGAAGATTCGGCAGGTTGAAATAAAGCTTACATTATTTAAAAACATTCAAATACTTCGAAGCTTTCCGATGGCGTAGCTGTAACGTCACTGCCGTGTATTCAAGGTGTCCCAGGATATCTGGTGGAGGCACAATGTGGCTTAAACTCTAGGTTGAGTCCCGAATAGCCTTACTGTGCATAATGTGTACTTAAAACAAAACAAAAAAAAATCTGAAATGTACTCTGATTATATCAGAATGGATAATTTTTCGACATTGTGTATCTACTAGAACACAGCTCTCTTAATTGTTCTTTCTTCCACAGATAATGCATGGTTGTAAAAATTTACATCTTTTAAATTTGTTATGCCAACATATGTGCGTTAGAAAATTATAATTTAAAAACACTTAAATATTTAATCGGGCTTATTTAACGGCGATGAAGTGACGTGTCTAGGGCCTACTTTCTCATGTCGTGGTTCACAGTCTTTTTGCATTACTGCCTGAATCCACTGAGTTTTCGTATCTGGTCTGTCGAAAAAAGATTCACAGATACTTGAGAAAAATTATTCGTTCTGGACCTCATATTGCAACCAATAGCCACGCAATGATTGTCGTCTTTTCTGCAAGATATTACCCTTACATCTTTATAATCCATGTTACTCTTTCAAAACCAGAAGTAGGGTCCCGCCCGTGCCGAACAGGAACGAAAATGTAAACATCAGGTGAATAACCACCATAATGGTTGAGGGTTCCACATGTTGATCCACGTCACCCCATTTGGTTGAAGATCACTAGGAAGGATTGTGGGAGGGATACTGGTAGTCGGGAGATAGGCCAAGGCCCTTCGAGAGCTGTGGAGCCATGCGTTATTGTTATTATTAAAATAAGAAAAACAAGGGAATGAGGAAAAATTAATAAAAAAAATATTTATCTATATTAAACCAACCATTCAATTTTATTTTGTTTTTCATGGATCGGTTGCCCTACTACGCGGTAATCCCAATAAGTATCTTACATGTTACACGATAAAGCACGTATTACTTACTATCCGAGTACTCTTTCAATAAGCATTTTTGTTTGTCAGGAATCATTACTTATTGCATGTTGAGCTAGTGCCCACCTAGCCGCCTCTGATGAAATCTATTATTCTTCAGATTTTCTTTAAAATTGGACTCTGGTCACTTGTAATTTACTGGGTGTTGACGCTGTGCATGGACGCACAACGTTTTGCGATAAGAAGCGCCCGTGTGAAGCGTGACTCATGAACGCGAACAAGCTAGGCTACCAAGCTTATCTGTGATGTGATTTTATGAATACAATTTTCCGCCTGTTTACGTATAACATCTCGCACATTTGGCAGTTCGCAAACGTTCTTGCAAACGCTGTAATTATTTCGTGTTACCATACGTAACAGCAAATACATTTCATAAGACTGTTCCGGACACGAGACTTGCGTCAGAAAACAAGCATTTCGTATGTTGCAGTATCACAAGAAGAGAACATCGCCCTGCAATGTTCAAGACTCAAGATATTTTTCATTAATAATGTCCGATCAACATAATAAGTTAGGAGAAGTAACTAGCATTTTCACAACAACTACCAACATTCTTGTTTTTCTTCATCACTTCCAAAAATATATTCTCGAAGATAGCTGCTATACTACAAGAAACAATTCAAAATTAAAGTAAAATTCAACTACATGTATATCCAAGGACATTTACAATATTGGAGGAACAGAATACTTAAACATTGTTGATTCAACGGAAGGTAAGGGCGTGGTGTAGTGATGTCGGCCCCCGTGGTGAATGTGGTTAGCACATCAGGCTACGACACCGCGGGTCCCGGATTCGAATCCCGGCTCGGGCATGGATGTTTGTGATTATCTGTCCTCAAAAGTCCTGAAATTCAGAATTGAATGAAATGATATGGGCTGCTAGTGGTCCCAGGTTGGATCCTCCTTACGACGTGTTCTCTTTTATTTAATTCTCCTTCTATTAAATGGCCGCTTTGGCTCAGTCGGTAACGCGTCTGACTATCATGCTAAAGGTCCCGGGTTCGATCCCCGGCCGGTTCAAATCCGGGAACTTTTCTAACTGATCACATCACCCCCACTCACGACCGGATCAAGAAAGTGTGGGGCGTTACCCCCACACCCCCTATCCGCCTTCATGGCGTGGTGCTAGACACAGGGGAACACTTTACCTTTTTTTTATCTATTAAACAGGAGCAAGGTGACATTATTTGTAGTAGTAGTGTAAATGGTTACATTATTCTACATCTGGAATTTGCTAAAAAAAAATAAACAAATAAATGAATTGACACACGTTCAAAAGGGATATTTTCACGTATCACATCTTGAATTATGATATTCTAACGATAATTGTGTTCTGCTTCAAAGACATTGACAAATATTAATGAAATAACCATTTATATTTGTGGCAATTCAAGACACACTAATATTACACTTTTTTCCACTCGAGTTCAATGCAAAGATACCTTCACAAATATCGACTGAAAAGTTTCCATCGTGTGCAATTACCCATTAAATGTTTTCGCCCAGTCGTATTACCTTCGTTTTCTTTGTTACAAACAAGTATTCTTTGCAAATGACATGTAGGAGGGGGGTTGGATCTGCATTTAACATTGGTCAGCTCCTTCTACCTGTGTTCAGGAGCGAAAGCTTGTGGGGTAGTGGTTACCGTTAAGGATTGATAATTTGATGGTCGTAGGTTCAAACCCCTCCGGTGGCAGAAACTTTTCGTGCGTTTTAGACATATTCCATTGCGTTCATTGTCCACGTCGTATGAAACGGAATGATTAAGTTTGGAATTAACGATGGTGGGAGGGGAAATGTTAAATAACAAAATCTCAATTTCAACGAACCGAGAAGAGGAGAAAAATCGGATAATTCTTATAAATATGAAAATTACATTAATGTTTTTAGTGGTATAATCGCAGGTAAAATCAAAGATCTTACGTGAAAGATTTTATCTTACTTTGAACTCGGCCAAAAGAAATTTCTCACCGATCTAATACATTCTCCAATACATTATAAAATGTTAATGAATGTTTCATGTCCATAATGTTATCAGTGCATCAGTTCTTGACGCCGAGACTATTTTCTGCAACTACCCCTTCTCTCCTCTCGTCTCCAGTCCCTTCTGTTCTTAACTTCTCCTTCTCCTTCTTCTCTTCCGTCCTTCTCCTCTATTTTTATCTCATACCGCCTTCCCTAATTTTCTCGCCTCTTGTCTCCATTCCACTCTTCTCCACTCCTCTTATCTCCTCTCCTGTCTTATATTTCCGACTCCACGGCACTGTTCTCCCCATCTTTTCGTTCTTCTCTCTTTCTCTCTTTACTCTACTCTCCACTCCCCTCTTCTCGTCTCCTCCTCTCCTCTCCAAACTCCTTTCCTCCTCTTCTATCACCTCGCTTTCCTTCCTCTCATCTCTCCTCTCTGCTCCATTTTCCTCATCTCTCCTCGCATCTGTTTCCTTTCTCCTTATTACTTCTCCTATCCACTTCCTCTGTCCTCTATTTTCTTCCCTTCTTTACTTTTCCTCTTCTCCTATTGCTTTCTCTTTTCCCCTCTCCTTTGTTTCCTTTCGTTTTCTCTCTCCACTTTTCCTTTGAGTAGACTCATCAACAATGAAATACTAGAAAATCGACGTTGTTTCTTTCTGAGAGTATTGCAAAAAATGTAATACTGATTTTTTTCTAGTTTTATGCAATAATATTTGGATATCTTTCTTTCAGTTTAAAATGTCGTTGTCCTAAAACTTTTGAGAGACACTGTACAATGACATTACAGGCGTCCTAGCTACTAGAGATTTCACTGTAAATTTTCTGTCAGTTTTTATAGTATTCATTTGCGAGGACATTTCTGGCAAAGTGATGCAATTTTATACCAGTTAAGTTGAAATTATTTCTTATTTGCGTAATTTATGTTATACACATATGGCACATAAACATAAAGTTCCCGGGTTCGAGTCCCGTCATTGGTGATCCTGTAGCTAACTAAATTGTTAGGCTTTACGTGCATTAGCGATTAAAAGTTGCTCTATTGAGTCAACTTTTCATTCACGGAAATACACAGTGGCGAGATATTGTCATCCACTTTGACTGGCTGTATCGAGAAGTTTGTGATTGCGCTGGGCGAATGTATAATGTCCTTTGATGCAGAACGTTTTATAATGAAAGTTAAAACGATGAGTTTGGAAGAATATTCGGATAAGAACGGAAAAGAAAAGTTGTGTATAGAATTGCGTGAGATCTTCGTAAAACGTTGGGTGAACTATAGCCTGCAAAAAAAAAAAAAAAGATCAAAGGAACATGTTTGATAAATGTTAGCATATTTCTCGTTCAAAATACAATATAAGAATTGTTTTATAGTGGATGTCAGTTAATATTTGCACAAACTAAAACCGTTTTGTCATGCATCACGGCATCGTTTGACAGGAAAGAAATTGTGTTTTTTTTAATTCTTGGTTTCATTGCTAGTCAATTTTTTTCTAATTCCCAGTATCAATAGAGGAAAAAATACTGCATTCTGATGTTTAGAATTTTCGAGAAGAGTCAGGACTTTGCATTGAACCTTGTTTTGCTCTTTGCCATAAGTGAAGTGAATATCTGAGAAGTTTCGAAATTTATCATTGGACTTTCACAAGCAAACCTATAAATGTAACATTATTTTTACAAGTGATTCTGTCATGTTACATCAATATCTAACAAAGCATCGCGGAGTGCTTAGCACAGAACGCTACGACGTTAGGGGTCCCGGGTTCGAGTCCCAGCCTGGGCATGGCTGTTTGTGAGTGTCAATTTATCAATTTCATCATATAATTACTCATCTTCATCTTCGCGATTATCCAAAAATGACGGAAAAGTGAAGTAAAATGACCGAATTCAAAATCTAACGAAGTATTGAACCAACTATGCATCAATATAGTCATTTTAGTATATTATAATATGTTATATAATAAATATGTTTGTATGCATATAATACATGTATACATGTTTATAATAGTAACATAATTACATGGTAATATAATAATTTGTATTATTAGGAAGAACATAAAAAATAAAGAAAGAGATAATATTGTTTAAATATCGCACGCTATGAGAAAATAAAAAATATCTATGTCAATAAACTTAACGCATTTGCACGTCATGCGTCACAAGGTAACAAAAATTCATACTACGTATATGCCGGTGACGCACATGTGCATCTTTGTAAAATTTACATGAAAATTGCAAATTTACAATATATTTTATATAAATGAATCCATTTTTTCCTACAAATATGCAAAATTACATAACAACCTTAATCGTCCCTTGACAAAAGTACGTGTTAACAGTAGACCATATTTTCATTACCTTGGGATTATATTTCCATTAATTATTCGGATGAAGATTAACTTGAACAAAAAGAAATGCCGTTCATGATAGGACACTGATAGCGATGATATTCTCATAATTGCCATAATATAGGCATATTGTAATAGAAACTGCATTTTTAAAATTAAAACAATATGAATGCATTATTTTAATGATTACATTTAAACATAAAGGCTGCCGTAGTATTTTATAGAATACTGTACAGCATTTCATTGTACAGCGGGTTCACAAAAAGATTCCGTGATTATAAACGGCCACAAAATTTTAATTATGTATATTACGAAATTTAAACCGATACCATTCGAAAGACCAGCTCAAAGAATTCTAGCGGATGTGTAATTGTTGACGTTAACTACAACAAGAGATGGCATAATAATAAAAAAATAATGAAAAAATGGAAGAAAATTAGCCAAGAGTAGCAGAAAAACACATTTTAGGATGTAAGAGAAAAATTAATGAAAATAGTCGTGGACAATTTACATGGTAATACTCATTGATCCCACTGTACAAACCTAAACATCCAGTAAACATCAACAGTAACACAATTTGCTTCTAACAAAAATGCCATTTACAATAACACAAAGATCTTTTGGTGTGTTCTCTCTTGTCCACCATTACGTTTCTTCTTCTTCTTATTATTATTTGAAGTTCCTTTGCAACACTCATTCATACAGCTTTGTACAGTGGGATCCATGAGTATTACCATGCAAATTGTCCACGACGATTTTCATTAATTTTTCTCTTACATCCTAAAATGTGTTTTTCTGCTACTCTTGGCTAATTTTCTTCCATTTTTTCATTATTTTTTTATTATTATGCCATCTCTTGTTGTAGTTAACGTCAACAATTACACATCCGCTAGAATTCTTTGAGCTGGTCTTTCGAATGGTATCGGTTTAAATTTCGTAATATACATAATTAAAATTTTGTGGTCCATTATAATCACGGAAACTTTTTGTGGACACGCTGTGTATTAGTTTCTTGTTGATATTACTTTTGTGCATTATCAGTTTCTATACTATTAACTATTTTATTTATACTGCTAAAATTCCACTGAAGGTGAAAATATTGGGGCGGTAAAATATGTAAAGGGAATGATCAGAATAGGCAACAAATCGCCCATTGGGAATAAATGTTCTTTCTCAAAATTGTAGAAAATCGAAATATGTTGGTTATTTAGGAGCAATTGTTTCATTCTCCTATCGTCTGATGTTTAGATAAAACCAATAATGGTATGTTGGGTGTGTTTTTGGTTCGTCGACAAAATTTTGTAGCAACCACAGGAATGAAAACTCCAACAGCTAATGATACCTTACGACCATTTCCCTAAACCAACCACAAGCTGCATCTTAGTATGAAATAAACCACTTGCATTCAAACTGGCTTCGATACCAGCTGAAGGCACATTATGGTTCGGATCCCACTTTAAACTGTAGGTACAGTCCCAATTAGCCTATCTGTGCATAAAAGTGGAATTAAAACTTAAAACACAAAAACAAACTTCTAACCTCAGTCACTTCTGAGAGCTGCTTAAAAGCAGTAGTACTGCTGGCATGGAGGACTTCGGTTCTTACATTTGCTTTTAACAGACAAATTGTTTGAATAATTGTGAAATCAAAGTAGTTGATCGATGGAATTTATCTAGTTTACTTTTCTACTGAATGACAAAGTTATAATCAATTTATTTCATCTCTATTACAGAACAACTCTAATCTCATAGCTGAAGTGCCAGACGTCCAGGGTTCGAATCCTGTCCTGGGCATATTTGTGAGTGTTCATTCAACAAGTTCATCATATCATCACTGATCCCCATCTTCGCAAATTAGACAGAAGTGGTACAATAAGCGAAGTAAAATAAAGCAAAAAAATCAATCAATCAGCCGAAGTGCAGTGTTCTATCTGGTAGATAGAACACTTAAACTCTCAAATGCATGCTAGTGTTCCGTGCAGTTGTTCTATCTGAAATTTCAATAATTAATTAAAGACTAAAATTGGTAAACGCTGTAAGTGCCAAAATAATTCAAACATCGTTTTCCACGTTAAACTGTGCAATGGGCCATGCTTTATAATGTGGTAAACGTGAAATGTGGCTGGTAGCCCTCTGGGTAGTTCAACGGGCGTGTAAAGAGGCACTAGTGTGCTGTGCGGGCTGATGTGCTGAACGATGCGATTTCCCAACACTTTCGATTTTGGCACTTACAACGTTTACCACTTTTAGTCCTCAATTACAGCGTAAATACCTTAAGAAACAACTACTTCTTTTCATATAAGCTTAAATATATCAGCCTTTGCAATGAGACAAACTTTCAGCGCAATAATGACGAAGGTCCAATTAATATATAAAGTGAAACTATAAAGGTCTCCCCTGAAAAAAGGAAAAATTGAACAAAGAACATTTACATTCTTAGTGGACGAGTTATCTTTTTCTATCGTTCTCTCAGTTTTTAAACCTTAAATAACAACACACCTCACTTGTTGCGTTTAATGATAAGAGTTCGCCGCCAGTTGTTTAGGGAAAACAAAGAACATTATTTTAAAAGATTTCACGACGAAGCGACACGCAAGACTTATAGCTTGAATTTTAAAAGCTTACTGGAGTATATATTACTCGAGAAGAAAGTGGAACGTGCACTCATTGTAGCAGAAGGTATACGCAAACGAGCAACGTTTACCAGCCTTGACTTTCTCCAAGACTTCAGATTGAAAGGAGAAGCTATAAGGAACACAGATATATACTAATAAAAGAGAGGTATGTCCCCCAAATCACCCAAATTGCTGGTGCGCTGCAGCCCTTAATGTGAAAGAGCTTGCGACACTAATTCGTTTTGTACCGCCTGAAATATATGCAACACTTTCTACATCGCCGCTGCATTCAACAGGCTGGCGTTCGACAGAAATCGAATACGATGGTAGCTGCGATCAATCGAATACACTTCATTATTAATGCTTGGTTTCAGGCTGGGAAGGCCATTCACTTTCCCTTGCGTTTATACATTCCAGATACGTTTCGATACCGTCTCTACGCTTATGAATTCCGAACTCTCAAATAATTAATAATGTTTCAGAGTAATGTATGTTACAATTTTCATCGTCAGTTTGCTAACATACGCTTTGATCTTTTCCAATATTCGTGTCTTTCCATTTCAGTTATCTTTTGACAGAAGCAACATGCCATTCGGTAATATCAGTTTGATAATCAGCAAACGTACATGTGTTCGTGTTTCTGTCTGTCTGTTCATGGCGGCTAGCAGTATTCTCAGAGCCGATCTTTGTGGCGGATTGGTCAGCACAGCGCGCTACGATGCCAAGGGTCCAGAGTTCGAATCCCAGCATGGGCATGGGTGTTCTTTGTGAGTGTCCCTTCATCAATTTCATCATATCGTCACTCATTCTCATTTCGCGATTAGCCAAAAGTGAAGTAAAATAAACAAAACAAAATCAATCAAACAAGCAGCATTCCAGAAACTATCAACACGCATTAAGAATAAATTATCAACAAAACATCACTCAATTTAATCGGTCCTTCTGTCTGGCCTTGAGAGACATCAATCGAACACCTCTCGATGTATTGGAAATTCGCTATTCTAATGTTCTTAAATATCTAGTTTCAGTTTGTAGTTAAGTTCACTTTATGCGCAGATAGGCTAATCGGGACTGGAGTTACAGTTTAAAGTGGGGTCTGAACCATTATGTGGCTCCACCTGGAAACCAAGCTTAGCAACAACCATAGTTCTGGGCGATGTTTTCAACCGGACTCTTAATTTGTTAGTCGAGTAAAACCGTAACTTTTCTTCAAGCAAATATGGTACTTTCATGCAAACCGACCCAACATATAGATTTTTTAAGAAACGAGCACATGCAAATAACAAAATTGTATTAAATCAAGCGCACATTGCAGCCATTTTTGAGCATTCTTAAACTAATAAAAAGGGATGAGGAGACAGGTGAGTGGAGAAGGTTGCATAATTTAGAACTGCATAATTTGTATTCATGTCCAGATATTATTAGAATGATTAAATCAAGAGGACTTAGGTGGGCAGGCCATGTGGCACGAATAGGAGAGGAAAGAAGAGTTTACAGGATTCTTGATCGAAAACCTGATGGTAAGAGACCTGCAGGAAGGCCAAGATG
This sequence comes from Lepisma saccharinum, assembly GCF_977018435.1. Lineage (NCBI taxonomy): Eukaryota > Metazoa > Arthropoda > Insecta > Zygentoma > Lepismatidae > Lepisma > Lepisma saccharinum. Next base: position 3,898,023 of record NC_139255.1, read on the forward strand.
AAGATTGAAAGATAACGTTGAGATGGACCTAAAAGAAATCGGTATTAGAGGTGGAAAAAAGTACAGGTATATAGATCTTGCTCGGGATAGGGACAGGTGGAATGCCTGTGTTTCTGCAGCCATGAACCTTCGAGTTTAAGAAGGCTAGAGAAGGTCTGTATTGCTGCAGCAATGTTGTTTCAGATCTTTAGGCCTCCCAGATGGCGTAGTGGTAACGTCGCCGCCTTCTAATCAGGGGATCACAATTTCGATACCCAGCGTTCACTAAACTCTGCCTGCCAAACATGTGTTGACTTTCCTATGTCAATTGTCTATGAACGTATTTGCCAGTTCCTATGTTTGTGGTGTTCATTTATGATTTTTTTTACTTCATTGTTACACATGGAACATCAATAAATACGGAATGAGGCAGACAAGTACCCGCCTGGTAAACTTAAGCTTCTTTGTGAGCCATGTTAGTGAATTGGGAGCTCTGGTCATTTCAAAGTGTGAGCACATGTTTGCCACTGAAGCAAGTGCTCACCGGGTGAGTAGCTTCAACTTGTTCAAGTATGTTCCCAGACATAGGCGCACCCAGAAATGTTCTACAAAATGAAAAATTTATGGGGTTGCCAGGATAATAATAATAATGAACCTTGTGTGTTCATTTCTCACGAGATGAGCTGAAAGTCCTACAAAAGGGTGCAACGATTGATAAATGGTGCTGTAAGGTTCAAAACAGTCATTCCTGTTCTCTGAAACTGATACAGGGATGAGAAATTGTGGAAAAAAGTAATTTGCGGTGATGGCCCAAGGGATGGTTCTCACACCCATAACCCCCCTTTCGGTTCGCCCATGTTCTCAGACATTGTATTCGTACAAAGTAAAGTAAGTGCTCCAAAGTTATAATAGGTGTTCAGTATCATACAAATCTAATAGTGAAAATGAAGTTGAGTGGTAACTTGTTGAAGTGCATCAAGCCTTGTGAATCGTATTTGCGAAAGAGAGCTCTGTGTGTACAGTCACCGGCAATAAAAGAGACACAAAGATCCTGAAATAGGCTATTTGCTTTCCTGCAAGGAGTTATGCGTGTTGTCTACCGCGATAGAGTTAAGCAACACAAATAACTCCTTGCAGATAAACGAGTATTTTTATTGCCAATGACTGTACGTGTAGACTGCAGAGCTAGGAGCGGTAATAGACAAGAGGCTTCGTCGGTCGCGTTCGTGCAGTTGGAAACTGTCTTTATCTGAATCGTGAGTAACAATACAATATGGCATTGAAATAATGGCGGAAGAAATATGAGATGGTTATGCTTCAATGAATTCACCACATTACTTTGTAAGTTCCAACATGAGAAACACCCCTCTCCCCCCCCCCCCCCCCCACCGCTATGCTGCTTACTGGCCTTCATGTGCAAGCCTGTAGAATATGAACATTGGAATTCAAGGATACATCAGTATTATAGCCAAGATTCAAACTAGGACCTGCACTCCGCTGCAGGTGCCACACGAAGATGGATGGATTGAACCCACACAAGCTAGGTTCGAATCGTGGATGTGCACTTAGTTCAACATTTATGTTGTCACTTTATAATTTTATTCTCGTGTCTCGATTAATCTCAAGACAAAAAGACGTAATGAAATCAAAATAGAAATAGTTAAAGAAGTAGGAGGAATAGATTTTTGAATTTTCTTACTTTACGTCACTCTCCTGACACTTTAGCCTAATCGAAACGACAAGCATGAACAGCGATTAGATGAAATTGACGAAAATACACAAACAACAGAGCTCGTTAAGTCAAGGAAACTCCCGGGTTCGATTCCCGGCCTGGTCATGACTGTTCTTTGTGTCTCTTTATAATTTAGTAACACTTCCTAATATTCACGATTAGCCAAACGTTGCAGAAAAGCGAGACCAAATAATAAAAAATGTAAGGAACACTCTAGCCGACATCCGTGGTGGAGTGGTTAGCACAACACGCTTTGACGCCAGGAGTCTCGGGCTAGAATGTCTGCCTTGGCGTCACTTCATCAATTTCATCATATCATCACTCACCTCATCGTCACGATTAGTCAAAAGTTACAGAAAAACTACGCTAAATGGCAAAACTCAAATCAAGTAAAAGAACATTCATGTTCATGACGAGAGTCGAACCTGATAACTTCTCCATTGCATTCATACACCACAACATTACGAAGAAAGGAATATGCAGTAAAAGTATTTCAGAAGCAGAAAGATTGTTTTTTCAAAGGCCCTGCATTTTTTCCCGTTTGGTATATTATGCTACTGTCACTTTTTCATAAGACTTTGCGAACCCTTTGGGAGGGAGCAACTTCTCCCGCGCTCTCTTAAATCCACGGGTGCCAGGATACACTTTCAAACCAGGAAAACCTTTCACGGAAACAAAAGAGAAAGTTGTGGGTCGCTTTGATTTCCATTTGACAAGACTCCAGTTCGTTCCTCTTCCTCTGCGGTGTCACTGGCTCACAAGAGAACCCTTTTTTTTCCCTCTCCGCTTCTTCGATCCGAAACCCAATGTTTCGGACATTACCGCCTGCATTCGTTTCGACATATCCCGCGCATGCGCGCAACCGACTGGATGTTTACGAACCGTTCGCTTCAGTGCGGCCGTACCGTGACGAGTTATTCGCGGATCGGAATACGTGCAGTCCCGACATCCACCCACAGTCTAGTAAGAGCGCACAAGGTAAATAGCCTCTTTTTAATAGTTTTTTGTCGATGTTTCGGGCGAAATTCGTCCCAGGTGTCGACTGAAGAAGAACCGAGGATGTAGTTTTATGGTGCGTGTCCTTTGAGAACAGTTTGAGTGAATTTGTGTAGTTTAAACACTCCTGCGACAGTGAAGACTGACTTGTTTCATTGCGGATGCGTGTCGGAACTTGTAGACCGTGAACGGGTGTCGAAGTAAGTGCACCAAGATCTTTCCGCATGGTGACCTGGAAGTGAAACAGGCAAAGTGAGACACTTTGTGTTGTGGCTGAAGTGAGCGTTGCAGACATTACATCACAGACAAACATTTACAAGAGATTTACAACGTCAGGTAAGTGATTTTCATCTCGTACTTGTGTGTGTGTGTGTGTGTTCAAGAGCGCCAGCAGGATTTTTTCTCAGGGGGGTCAGAATGAGAAACTTTTATTATTATTATTATTATTATTACTTTACAGATCATAAAATACAAATTGAATTGACAATACTTTGGCATTGTATACAAGTTAAGACTTGAGTCTACTATTTACATTGAAACTGGATTTGCCTTTCTTCCTTTCAATAATCATGTAGCCTATCACTTTGTTGATTAACGAACAGTTATTTTCTTTTGTACTCCTATACAATGCAGAGATATCAATCAGAACCAGAGACCAGATCTACTGCCATTCATGGTACATCTGATCCATGTTTTAACGTGTTTGAGGGTATTGTAAATTAATAATAGTAATAATAATTCCTTTTACGAATACTGACACCTTACCTCATTGCCTCCTTCAAATGTGCTACTTGAAAAACTATTTAAACTCTACTTACTTTTCTTTATGTTTTTCTCTTTAAATTACACACATTTGTATTTTTTGTTATAAAATATCTCTACAATTTCACAATTCGAACTACATTCACTTTTCAGGAATCTCGGGGAGAAAAGGGAAGGGCCCCCCTGGCCCCCACCTGCGGGCGCCCTTGTGTGTGTTTTATATAGCATTTAGGCCACTTTTAGCTTATGTACCATACCGATGGCGTAATGATAACGCTATTGCCATGTCATTGAAAGGTTCCAAGTTCGATTCGCATTGTGCGATGGTTTGGATCTTGCTTTAAATTATATTCCAAGTACCGGTTAGCCCGTGTGAGCAGAAAGTGAAGTTACATCAAACTTCGGTGAACTAACTTCGGGGTAATCAAAAAAGTGATTAAGGGAAATGCCCCTGTGTAGCCAAGCAAGCTGTCGAACCTGGAACATTTTAGTTACGGGATCGTGAGTAGACTATCAACGGCCTCGCTCACTGAGAGGTATTTCATATTGTCGTTACTTTACGTAACTTTCGTAACCTGTGATGCAGCATTTATGGCAAAGTACTTCGAATCGTTTCGAATCTCGCTTAAAGCATTAATGTTCATAGGCGCCGACTTTCACGTATATTTACATATAGGGTAAAGGAGGGGAAGTTCGCCACCAAAATGCTTTTCATTTTTTTCCTTCTAAACGAATTGGGGGAGAAGGACACAAGTTACACGATACAAAAAGTAGTCATTGTGGATTATGAGGAATATAACATAAATACTGTGTTACTTATACTTATGACGTAATATTAAAAATACTAAAATGAGAAAGGTGGCGCAATTCCCGCCACATGCTGGGAAATTCGCCACACTTATTTATCTTAACTTATTTATCTTTTTATTCTCAGTTATGTGTATGAAATACCAAGTTGTTGCCAATAACTCAGACAACAAAGTGTAAAAGACCTACAAATGACAATACAAAACTGCTTAAAAAGATACAATACAACTAATTTGGAGAGTCTGTCAATTCATTGTTCTCCAGAAGAAGCAGAACTTGGATTGGTTATCGGATGTGAATCGGAACGTTGTCTAATACTCTGGCGAATTTACCAGCAAATGCATAGTCGAAAGAAAACAACTTATGTTTACTTGCACATGCACGCTTTCCAATGCAAATCTTTTCACGACATTCTTACGGTTTGAGGTTAGGATATCAATAATTAAAAGGAAGAAAAATAATTCTTTCCTGCCATGAAATGACAATTTCCAACGTAGTATTGAAATTTGGCACCTTTCTTTGTCTTCTGTGTAGGCGCAACTGCGCATTCCAAACTGTACTGCTTGCTTGCTTGTTCGCTCACCACACTGCAGATGTCAGTGGAAACAAGGCATATGTTACTTGATTTTTTATAGGCATCAGTGAGTGTTTCCAACCTATAGTTTTCTTTTACCCTATAAAGTATTGTTCATTCCGATATAGCCCCCCAAATTTACCTTGACTCCTAAAAATATCTTAAGTTGGCTTCTCTGATAATGTTCCTTTGTATTTTTTCTTTAGTCATTAGTATCAGTTAGTCATTATTTCTAAAAACCGTGGTTAAACTAAACAAGATTAAAATCTGCAAACAATGTCGTCACTTTTGTCGATCTGTACGTGTTGTTCGACTCCTATGCATAGACTTGTCAAGGGAAAGTGCAGACGCGCAACCTTGAAATACAAAAGGTAGAACTGGGCGAGAAATATTCGTATATACTTTGCATACTTTTTTAGTTAACGTCGATTCCATTCCACATTTTGGCTAATCGCGACGACGAATATAAGTGATGAAAGTGATTGACTCCAGCGCTCAGGCCTGGACTTGAACCCGGAAACTTCTGTCGTCAGGTCGAAGCTCGATCGCGTAACACACTCGGCCACCTAACCGGAAGGTAGAGAAATAAGTATATTATACAAAACTTTAAATAAATTAAAGCTGCAGTTTCCAATAGATTTGATAAGTTTGGTGGTGAATCCAGAATTTCGAATAGGACATAGCTTAACATTTTTATTGAATTCTAAGATACTATTTTAAAGCGCAAGTTTATATTTTTGGCTCAACACTACAGAGCATTCCCTGCCATTCGCTACGAGACTCGGCGGCAAGCGGCCCGGCATCAGAGCTTGTCTTTCCCGGTGAACGAGTCCGCGACAGTCGTTTATATTAAACGTCATAAAAAAAGTTTAAGAGTAACAGGGTCAGTTCTGAATAAAAGTGAAAAGAAAAATGGGGAAATAAAGTATACAAAGACAATCCGCACACCATCCGTGAGTTAAAAGAGAGTATTGTACGAGAAATCGGGAGAATTACAGTAGACGAACTTCACGTGTAAATGCCAATTTCCTTCGGAGATGCCAGGAATGTGTTGCAGCAGAGGGACATCATTTTCAACACCTTCTGTAGTCAAGGTTAGTACACAATATGAAAACCGTAATTTTAATAGCCGACTCTAGCGACTGTCGCTGACCCGTTCACCGGGAAAGACAAGCGCTGATGCCGGGCAGCTTGCCGCCGAGTCTCGTAGCGAATGTCAGGGAATGCTCTGTATAACTCATGTGAAAGAAAAAGATGCAAGGATATAGTTGCGTAATACCATGATGCATATCTCAAAATGTAAAAAGAAAACTGTATGACCAAAATAAACGGCTGAAAAAGAGTCAAGTTTAAAGCAAAATAATATGAGTAGAACCCCAGATGTACGGTATTGCTTTACATTTTACTGTACTGTATAGTGTATTTAGGCCTATGCCCTTTAAATACGTATATCATAATAAACGTGTTTTGTTGCTATAAACGGAGTTTTAATGCACTTTCTACTGTTCTTTTAGGTTATTTAAGTTAATCCGGACTTTCGTTAAACCGGTCAACTTATCCCCCCCATTAGTCCGGATTAACGAGGTTTTACTGTATTTACGAATTGGGATTCCCTACGTCATTTCATATTATTCGTCTGTTCATCGTCACATTCTCCTTCCTTTTGTGGGGCTCCCTTATACGTTTGTGGGTTGCATACCTTTCATGTCAGAATGATTATAGAACCCTTGTAACGTCTGAATGAGACGTTTCTGGACAGGGGTTCCATATCTCATGTTGATGCTTTTGTCCCAGTCCATCATCCCTGAAATTTTGTAACATGGTCACGGAAACACCCTGTATATTTTATAATTACCCCTGGCATATTGCAGCGAAAACATATGGGGATATATGCATGTAGGGCCACACATTCTCGCATCGACTGGATAAATTCCCACCTGAAAATCGGGAACCCCACGTGACAGCCAGACGCCCTGCCGGAGAGAGAGAAGAATTTCTTACTTCATCTCTATTCAATCGTAGCAATAGAGTAACAAAATATTACCTGATTTCTCTATATCTGAACTCAGTAAAAACATTTAATCATCACATCCCGTGACTCATCGTCGCGATTAGACTTTAGGAAGAGTAAGAAAAGAAAAGTAAAATAAGGCAAATACAATACGTAGAAAACTTTACTTTTTGTTGAAAGAAAGTTTGGTTTGTCTTGTAGGACTAGGGAAACAAAAGAAGACAACTTTCAGTCGTCGGTTAGTCTCTGTGTCGTTGATGTAATATCTTCCCAAATATTTCACAAATTATTTGGCCTTTGTCGGTTGCTTGTAAAATATGCACATGCCAGTTGCAACCAACAGAAACCATTTAAATGTTGAATGAAAATGCAGAACTGCGTCATTAGTTATGCTAATGCTCGTCTCATTTGGAGTAGTCAGACATTTTGATTTATCACAAAGAGCATAAGGCACGGGCTGAATGCACAGTGATGTCACGAGTGTGCTCTCCTATCCCCGAGGTGAATCGAACAGAGCACGTCAGTTGAAAGGCTCTCGGTATTGATATCTTGTATAATAAGAAATTAACTGTTGTTTGTTTTCTACTTCGTTTTTCAGTCGCCTTTGTGCCTAATTTGGTCTATAGAAACGATGAGGATGAATGATGAATGAGTGAGATATTGATGAAACGACACTCATTATGAGAAACAACAGTCCAGTCCGAGCATCGAATCCAGGAACTTTCGGTAGTGACTAATGCGCATAGTCAACTCATTAACGGGGACTCTCAGATGTACAGATGTAGTGCGTCGGCCTTCGTGGCGGAGCGGTTAGCGCAGCGCGCTACGACGTCAGGCGTTCTGGGTTCGAATCCCGATTAAGACATGGATGTCTGCGTTCATCTGTCCTGAATGAAAAAGAGATTTGAGATTAATTGATATATGAGTTTTATATGTGGGAAAGCTGACGCGTAGGGCCTTCCTTTTTAAAAAAAAGTTTAAAAGAATAAAAAATAGATACGCATGGACAGGACACATAATAAGCTTCACTGATTATACTGGCTGTGAAAAGCCTGGTTATTCTGCGACATACAGTCCAGGGTGTACTATGTGAAAGTGAAATTGACACTTGTGTGTCACCCAAATTATTCATAACGTGTTACCCGTTATTTACTTGTGCTATTATTTTTACGAGGAAAGCTAATAAGTATTGAGTTTTACTCAGGAAAAAATAATATTATATTAAAGAGGAAATAAAAAGTAGGCTTAATTCAGGATATGCATGTTACTTCTCTCTTCATAAACTTTTGTCTTCTCGTTTAATATCTAAGAAACTATAAGTTCAAATATACAAAACAGTAATTTTGCCTGTAGTATTATATGGGTGTGAAACTTGGTTCCTTACATTGAAAGAGGAACATAAATTGAGAGTATTTGAAAATAAGATCCTTAGGAAAATCTTTGGACCTAAAAGGGATGAGGAAACAGGTGAGTGGAGAAGGTTAAATAATTTAGAACTGCATAATTTGTATTCATGTACAGATATTATTAGAATGATTAAATCAAGAAGACTTAGGTGGGCAGGCCATGTGGCACGAATGGGAGAGGAAAGAGGAGTTTACGGGATCCTTGTTGGAAAACCTGATGGTAAGAGACCTGTAGGAAGGCCAAGACGAAGATGTAGGGAGAACGTTGAGATGGACCTAAAGGAAATCGGTAGGGATGGAAAAGAGTATATAGATCTTGCTCAAGATAGGGACAGATGGAAGGCCTGTGTTGCTGAAGCCATGAACCTTCGGGTTTAAGAAGGCTAGAGAGTTAGTTAGTTTTAGTTAGTTCAGGAAAAAATTATGCTAAGAGGTTAAAATTTGCAGGATGTACTCCTTAATTCTTCTATATGAAATTATACAAAAATCGACTTTCTATGATTTTCATGTTTCATTGTTTTTCAGGCCCAAAATGAAAATGTCAGTACCTCTAGAAAGTTGGCGAAACCTCCCCAAAGGCGTCAACCTGTTGCATGACAATGCCTCGCCACACGCTGCAGGTGAAACAATGGCAGCACAGACAGCCTTAGGCTTTCTGGTGTTGCCCCATCCACCCTATTTGCCTGACCTGGCTCCATCTGACTATCATCTGATCCTCCATCATCTAAAGAGACAACACTTTTTAGTGTTCAGGACGCAACTAATGCTGCAAATGAGTGGTTACTTTTGAATCTGTAAAACAAAGGGAAGTTGAAATCATAGAACGTGTATTTTTGCACCATTACATATAGAACAATGGACCAGTAGCTACACTCTGCAAATTTCAGCCTCCCCTCGTACCATTAACAATATTGGTTCAGCTTTTCCATCTGTTGTTTATTCATCTCATGTATTCCAATTAAAGCTCTCCAGGTATAACTGAACATGTGTATTGGTAAATTAATTACATAGATTAACAATAATATTTTGATTGTAATTATTACTCAGTAACTCGCATACCTTCATGAGGCGCCAGCTATGATGTTCATTAACCACACGCCTACATCCACCTGTGTAATGTCCCACCATCCATCGAAACCAAGTATCTTCCTTTTAGCCGGGGGGAAGTTTGCTTGATAGCTAGAGAATGATACATTTTACAGAGCGAAAGACATAACTGTACCGACATTATTCGGTCCACTTTACGGTACGGTACGGTTTTCCTACCAACGTTTGAAGCTCGATTGATGATTTAAAAAGATTTTGAGTGTTTCATTCCTAAAGTTCCAAAAAAGTGGGGAAAAAATCGAAGTTTCGTTTGCTACTTTGAAATTATTTTTATGACTGTCCTCCTTTGTACATCCACTCCTCCTAAACCATACAATATGTTGAATTGTTTTATGTTTCGAAATTGTAGCCTGAAACAGTCCAATGAATGTAGTCTGCAGAGAGTTCGGAAAATATAAAAAGTGGAAAAAGACGTATTTGCTTACGCAAAGGTGTTTATGAATTGACCCAAATGCTGAATATCGTATTGTTTTACCTGTATCTTTCTCATACTGTGTACACAGTACTGACACTTCAATGGGATGGTAAATTTGACAGGCCTCCTTCCGATGCTGCAAGAAATATAAAAACTGCATTTTCTATCCTGTGTGTGTGTGTGTGTATGAAATCTCATTTCCATAGATGAACACGTAGTAGTTTTTCACTTTGATTATCTATACTACAATTTAAAATCAACACAAAATATTATTTTTTACGGCTACCTGTTGAATATATTTTATCATCATATTGCTCACTGCTGCAGAAGTATGCATTATTCCTTTTACATTTCTAATTGCAATAATTGCAATTAAATAAAAACATAAGAATGTTACCTCACTCCAATAAATAGCATTCTATACCTCAATGCTTCTCTTCGATAACACTAGGGACCAAATTTGAAATTTTTTTCTGTATCCTGGATGAAATAACGTGTTCTTTACTAATTTCGATGCGAGAAATTCAGAGAAAGTCTCAAAATTTGTGTATGACGTCACATTTCTTAGATATACAGGGTGTCCCAAAAGTCACGGAACCGAGATTTGAATGTTCTTAACTATTGTACAAAACATGATAGAAACATGAACCTTGTATTAGTTATTAACTTTATCTATATGGATATTCCATAAACATTAAACACGAAAATAATCAGCATGGACGTTCAGTGTGGAAAAAAAGCTTCTAAGGTGTAAAGAAAATATTATACGAAGGAGAGAAAAACATGGATAAAAGACAGATATGTAGTCGCTTGCAATAATTTTTTATGTGTGGATGGTCTCAATGGGTATTTATAGAAATGAAAAAAGAACGATACATTTTTATGCATTCTATGCACAGAAAGTATAAAAGAAAAGTAAAGTTCCCCGTTCATGTAGTACCGTGCAATGAAAGCATATTTCGGGATGTAGGAGTGATTCTGTGCATTGCAGACGGTTTGTGGAGTTAATTATGCCATATTCATAAATAAATATGTTTTTTAAGAAATTACGAAATGCACTGGCAACATCGGTCGTGTCAGACTACAGTACCAGCCTCGCCGACATGTTACAATGTTATTCAATTAATTTCCAGATGAAATAACAGCTTTGAAATTTATTTGCAAAAAGTTACTTACCTATCTTTTTCTATCTAAAACATTCTTTTGTATTTTATAGAACCTTCCTGGTCAAATGAAGTGTTCAATTCGGCTGTGGTGGATAGTGATTTAGGAATTGGGAATCCCTCACTATGTTGTACCGACTTCAACGCGAAGAGCACATCGGCACATACACATGCTTTTATTGTTCGAGGAATATCCACGCATTACGGTGCGGCAAAAATAACAATCTGTCACGTGGTTCCTTGGTTCAGGCCATATAACAGTTACATCATAAGGCATTGGATGGATACCTTTCAACCATTCTCTTAGTGTTACAGCACAACTATGACGACACCCATATGAGGCACATGGGCAGTCTTGATCTTCCAGCGACAACCAAAGTACAGTCGGTACACTATCTTTACACAATCTGTGATGTTCTACATTGAAATTTCACGACCCCTCGGACAATTATACTGGATGTTGGTCCAGGCGCCAGAATCTTGTTAGCCTGCAACAATGAAGTTACCGGTGCGAACAATGTGGAAGTGAAGATGATATTCTTAGGGTTTACCAAACAACATAGAACATTTCTTCTGAATTAGGATGCCCCTTATCATTCACTGCTTATAATAGTACTTACTTATGAAAAGATTAAGTGGAGGAAGTACAGTTACGCACCAATTGTATATTTAGTTCAATATTGCCCGAATGGGCACTGCTACTAAAACAAGACCATGGGTGTATCAGGAGTATGAATTTCTCTCCATGTTGCCTGATTATTAAGCTGGACACTCCTATATTTGCAAAATATGAAGAATACGAATTTTCGGAATCCCATGTATTCCTTATGGGGAATCAACTTCAACATCAAGTTACAGCTAATCAAATGGGAGTTTAGACTTTTCTCCTGGGCAATCACTTCTTCTAACTGCCCTCCTCCCGTTGATATCATTTTCTATTCCATCGGAAGTTTGATATTCCCAAAATAATAAATTATATAATACTCCCATATGCCCAATGCATTTATCTTTGCCTCCTGGCAGTGTTGCCAAACCTGGTGCTCATAAGAGAGCTAAATTTCACTTTAAATGGAGTTAAAACTGACTTTCAAGGAGCTAGATTTACGAAGTGCTTCCTAGAGTAATGTTAGTTGCCAAAGGGGTGGGGCGCTGCTATTACCGTTAACTCTAAATTGATGACAATTTATTCTTAGTTTTCACCATCTAGATCGTGCGGCATCACCCATCTCATGGTCGTATGAAATCGAAAATAAAGGATTCCCTGATAACAATACTATTATGTAAATTTCACGTCAACACGGCGCTACATAAAAAAGTAGCTGGGGCTATAAGAGGGGGTGGGGCGACGCAGCCAATATAACAATATCACGTCACGTACAAAATGTATAATCATGACAGAAGTTGGTCTATATGGGCCAGAACCAGTGATGATATCATAGTGAGGCATGGGGGCGGGTGCCCCAGTTCACAGCCAAACGAGTGTACGAAAGAGCCAGATCTGGCTCCGAGAGAGCTAAGTTGGCAACACTGACTCGGAGGGAAGAGCCGGTCAAAGAGCAAGCCAATCAGTATTCCACAGAGAAAAAACAAAAGAAGCCTCTCCACTAGAGATTTGCAAAGGGAGGATTTCGGTCGAGCACCGAATAGTTCTCACGGGGACGCTAGATAGCGTACAGAACGGGGAGCTTCTTCGCTCGAGCGAATAACGCTCGAACAGGCAAAACTAGCTGTATACACTAGAAGCCCAATATACACGTACATCTGTAACTTGTAGTGGACTCTCAAATATGGATCGTGAAGTGAAATATGCAGTGAAATTGCAACTTAAGTAAACATAGTCATCATTGGTTCCGATAAAATTCCGCCTTACATACTTAAAGGATGCGGAGAGATACTCAAATACCCCCTGAACACGCTGTTCAATCTTGTACTTTCCACCTCAACATTTCCAGATATTTGGAAATTAGCAAAAATTACCCCGATACCAAAAACAAATAAGCAAAATGATGTAGAGAATTACAGGCCGATAGCAGTCCTGGCAGCACCTGCCAAGCTCTTAGAGCAAATTCTTTACAAGCACATTTCTTTTCACATACGAACAGTGATCTCTCCTTATCAACATGGTTTCTTATGTAAAAAGTCTGTCTGTACCAACGTATCAGAAAAAACTCATTTTATCGCAACCGCGATGGATAGCGGAGCTCAAGTAAATGTAATATATACAGATTTTTCGAAAGCGTTTGATACCGTAAACCATAGAATCTTAATAGAAAAACTGAAATCATACAATCTATCGAATCCATTGTTACAATTGTGTCAATCCTACTTAACAAACCGCAAACAGTATGTCACGTTTCAGGGAAATACTTCCGATGAATTTGAAGCTACATCCGGAGTTCCCCAAGGCTCTAACCTTGGTCCCTTATTCTCTCTCATGTACATAAATAATCTTCACGAACATCTGAATCAATCGGGTAAACTACTTTTTACGGACGATTTAAAAATATACAAAAGAATTTGCAGTTACAGTGACTGTACCGAGTTACAAGCGGATATAAACAGTCTTGTGGAATGGTGCGAAAGCAACAAACTAATCTTAAATAGCGAAAAATGCTACCAAATGTCATATACTAGAAACACTACATCAATAAAATATGACTATTGCATAAATAAACAAAAATTAAAACGGGTAGAAACAATCAAAGATCTAGGAGTTCTGTCTGATTCTAAACTTACATTTCACGCGCACGTTAACTTTGTAACAAACGAGGCTTACAGACTTCTGGGATTTATAATGCGTACATGCAAAGAGTTCAAAAATGTCGGAAGCTTAATGATGCTTTATAATGCTTACGTTAGAGCGAAAATTGAATACGCAAGCATAGTGTGGCACCCTCAAACCCAGCAAGATATAAACAAAATAGAACAAATTCAAAGTAAATTATTAAGACACTTAAAGTACAAACTAGATGGTATATTATACCCTCAAATGGAATCCCGTGAGAACCTTCTCAGATATTTTAACCTAACAACTCTCAACAACAGACGCATCATGCATCAGCTCATATTCCTCCACAAAATTTTAAATAATCTCATTGAAGCTCCTTTCGCCCTGTCACAGCTCGACTTCTACGTCCCCTCAAGCAAATTACGACCAAGAAGGCAACTCTTCAGCCTTCTTCGTAATAGAACCAACGCTCTGACAATATCCCCAGTTTGGAATACGTGTAAGACATTTAATGATACCATCAAAAGTGAAAACAGTGTGGACTTAGAAAACAGTGTGGAATTATTTTGCCCGACCGCAATTTTGAAAAAGAATATACTAAAATTACATAAATTACGATATAACCTAAGACTTGTATGTTTGTTAAATCTTTTCTGTCTATATACTACATTCATCTGTGAAATATTTCAATAATGTTATCACAAAATTATTGTATAATGAACGCCATTAATGGGTAATATACCTGTTGTGTTCAATTTCTGAAATAAATAAATAAATCTTCATGTTAAAATATTGTTTAGTCTATCTTGCCAACACACAGTGATATATGAAAATAAAATAGACGATTGTGGGCTGAAACTACCAAGGTGGGTATTTTACACATAATGTGTCTACTATTATTGTTACATTAAATTATATTCCATTGATATATCTATATCTATCTGTGATTTTATCTATCGAACACTTATTATATTCTTATTTTCAAATGAAGGGCCAGGGGGAAAAACGATGAATGTCGATTTTTCGCCCATTTTGAGATTGCAGCGCCATCTGATAGCTCAGAAGCTGTACTATAAGAATGTGAACGGCCTTTGTTGGGAAAACGGTGAGAAGTGCCTGAAAAACGCATTCAAACATTCGGGGCAAGGGGGAAAAACGATGAAAGTCCGAGCGTCGGGGGAAGAACGATGAGTGTTTTCTGTTAAATAATGTGTCCCTCACTGAAACGGGTTAGCGCTAAGGGAAGGTTATTCCAGTCGTTCGTTGTGAGTGTGTTGAATCGTGCAGTGTTGTGATCAGTTCTATTGTGTACTATTTATGATGACGAACCTGAATGTTTGCTTAATATTTGTTGAGATATTAAGATTTTGAAATGTTTGTTATTTCAAATTATGTGCGAGATGTAACAGACAACTTTAATTAGATTGGTACAGTTGTGGTTGGAACTTGTGTATGTTTAGAAATACGTCATAATCTGTTCGCATTGACGTCACGTTCCCATCTCAACAGAGGAAGTGAACCCACCTTAATGTTTTCTCCTGACCACGGACTGAATTTAAAAACAGGTGAAGGTGAGGAATCAATAAGCATGTGGTAACAGAAAAATGGAATGTCAAAATAGTTTTATTGGTTTACATTAATTGTGTTTCTTTGTAACTAGTTTCCAACAGGAGGACGTTGCATATTTCTTTCGTAACAGCAGTAGTATGGAAAGTGATTTGGAAAATATACAAAGTTATAGTGATGAGGTGGGAAAAGTTGCGACGAAATCCACCAAGAAGAGAAAAAAGACTGGACGAATGAGAGATGTGATGAAGAAATTGAGACTTGCATCTCACGCAACAGGTGACGATTGTAAGTGTAAACGGTTCAGATGTTTTGAAGTGGTGGGAGAAAGTGAAAGAAAACGATTGATTAAGGAATTCAATACTCTTGGAGCCTATGACGAACAGAATCAGTATCTGTCAGGACTCATCACTGTCCTTCCCGTGATGAAACGAAAGCAGAGCAAAAATATTGAAGCCGGCACGCACGAAAAGAACTTTTCATATGCTTTCAGAGTCAGAGTTGAAGTCGAGGAATCAATCCAAGACGTCCGTGTTTGCTTCAAAGGTTTTCTCGCTTTGCATGGTATCACACCTAGACGAGTGCAGACCATCCAATCTTCTCTGGTTTATCGAGGCACTTCTCCTAATGATGGGAGAGGAAAGCACACAAGTAGACCACACAAACTGTCTGAAGAAACTCGTGCACTGGTGATGGACTTCATAAAATCGCTAAAAGGGCGAAAATCGCATTATTCCCTGAGGGATTCTGACAAAATATACCTACCAGAAGAACTCAACTTGACGAAGTTGACCGAAATGTACAACAAAACCCACCCGGAAAACCGTGTTCATTATGACACGTTCCGATCAATTTTCAACAATAATTTCAATATTTCCTTCGGATACCCACGCAAGGACACTTGCAGTACGTGTGACTCGTACAAGTCGCAAAAAGCTGTGGTTGAATCTGGCATCAATGACTCTGAAAAATCAAAAAGAGAAACAGAACTCTCAAGGCTGGAAACAGAACACAAACTTCATTTACTGAAAGCTCAGAAGTTTTATTCCCTCAAGAAGTTATACAAAAAGAAGAGTACAAAGGATGACACCATAGCTGCAGTTACCATGGATTTTCAGAAGAATTTACCGACCCCCAACATTAGCACCAATGATGTGTATTATAAACGTCAGTTGAGCTTCTACAGCTTCAATATTCACATCCTTTCCTCTGGTGATTCAGTTTTCTTCACGTACGACGAGACCGTTGCTCATAAAGGGTCAGATGATGTGTGCTCTATGGTCGACAGTTTTGTGCACAACTTTTTGCCGGAAGAAGTTCGTCGCTTGGTCATCTTTTGTGATTCTTGTGCCGGCCAGAACAAGAACTATACTGTCATTCGATACCTCCACCATCTCGTGACAGAAAAACGTCGTTTCGATGCAATCAACATGTTTTTTCCAATCAGGGGCCACTCCTACTTAGAGTGTGATAAAAACATGAGCTGCATAAATCAACAGTCCTATGTTGAGTTGCCGGACGAATGGAGAGATGTAATAAGGAGCAGCAGACACAAACCAACGCCATTTACTGTGGTAAACTGCACGAAGGAGCACTTCAAAACGTGGACTGAGTTCTTGAAGCCAATTTACCTGCCAAAATGTCCATTTCCTACCAGGCCAGTGCGTTGTTTGGAGATACGAACTGAAAACCCTACCAAAATTTTCTACCGCAATACCTATCTTGGCACTTACTTGCGCGCTGATGTCATGTGGCGACCACCGAAGCGAGGAAAGAACAAAGGGACCTCTACTTCACCTAGAACCATTTTGAGAAATCTGTACGATGGACCGCTGCCCATTCCTTTGTCCAAGTACAAAGATCTCCAGGATTTGAAGCGATTTCTCACCAACCCAGAGGCTCAACAGTTTTACGAGACCATGCTAACCACCAACGCTACGGTAGAAAATGATGAGGATCTCTATGTTGATTATGAGGAATAGTTTGTGAGTTATCCCCAAGACTGATCCAACTTTTTTCATTTTGATGATAGTTTGATAAATAACAATCATCACTCTTTTTAATGTTGTAGTGTTACTCTCATTTTGTCTTTGTTCATTAGTGCATACCTGCAATGTAAAATTAAAACCACATTTTTCGGCATAATTTTGCTTATTACTCTTTTTTGGTTTCCTCTGATTCTCCAGAAACATTTTCCTATGGTTATCTACATCTGTGGGAGTAAAAAGATACTTAAAAATAATTATTTTGACATATATTTACGTATTTATGAATAGAAATACTTGTTTTTCATTTCCTGGCAAATCGTCTCGAATGAACATTCATCGTTTTTCCCCCTGGCCCTTCAAATACATAAATTCATGTACATATATTATTAGTCAAGGACAGTTACTGATACAGTGTATATATTTTGATTATCTTCAAGTTTTCTAATTAAATATTTACGGTGATAGTTGACATATATTATAAATAAAAACGACAACAATAATTACACGATACACTAAAGTAAGAGACGGTGAAATTTACATCGATACTATGACATACAGTGAGTCACATAATTATTCGGACATACACTAAATTTTTAACGTTTAAGAGCGGGAAGGGAGTGAAATCTGTGTACAGCGTTGAAGTTGATTTTCGTTTAAAAAATGTCATGTTTAGAACAAAATTGGACGATAAAATGTTAAAAAAACGAACATCAGCAACAATATAACGAGGGATGAATCCCTACCGTTGCAAAAATAGTGCCACAAAATTATTCGGACACATAGCAAATGTTAACGTAAGTTTGTGATACAGTGACAATTTCGATTTACGGATTGATTGATACTCTGTTCATATATATTAACTCTGGTTTCTTGTAGGTTTCTATAACAATTACGATCGCGTTTTGTTTAACAAAGTTGTGATATAAGAACATATTCTATGTAGAAATGGGGCGAAGAGGAAAGGAAAGTTCATTTGAACAACGTCAGTTAGTGATATGGCACCACGCTAAGGGTAAAACTTACCGTTCAATTACCTCAATGTTGAAAATGAAAAAAAGTACAGTTCCAGATATTATTAATCGATTTAAAGATGAAGACAGGATCGAGTCCCACGGTCATACAGGGAGACCAAGAATTTTTTTCCCCCAGAGAAGAGACAGTAATCGTGAGGGAAAATTAAAAAAAAAAAAAAAAAAAAAAAAAAAAAGGTGAGTGCTCCAAAGGTGTATGCTGAGGTAGCTGAGGAGTGGAAAGCATAGTCATCCTGAAACTATACGAAGAGTGCTCAGAAGGACAAACTATCATGGCCGTGTAGCCAGGAGAAAGCCATTTGTAAGTAAGCCAAACAGGACAAAAAGACTGGTGTTCGCAAAGGAACACTTAGGAAAGGATCAGACATGGTGGAATCGGGTAATTTTCACTGACGAGAGTAAATTCAATATTTGTGAGTCAGATGGGAGGGTAACAGTGTGGCGTAAACCAAATGAAGAGCTCCGAGGGAAAAATTTGCAAGCAATAGTGAAGCACGGGGGTGGTCACGTAATGGTTTGGGGCTGCATGTCGGCCCAAGGCGTTGGTAAATTGGCTTTCATCGAACAAACAATGAACAGGTACCGTTACCTTGACATTCTGGAGTCAAATCTAAAGACTAGTGCTGAAATGATGGGCATTCTTTGTAACTTTATGTTTTATCAAGATATTGACCCGAAGCACACTTCCCGCGTAGTACAAGAATGGTTATTGTACAACTGCCCAAAAGTGCTCCATCCTCCACCGCAGTCTCCAGACTTGAACGTCATTGAGCACCTCTGGTGTAAGTTGGAAAAAGAAGTGAGGAAAACACCTATAACCTCGAAGGCAGACCCCAAGGAGAGACTTCAACATGAATGGGCCAACATATCGTCAGTGTACACCAGAAAATTGGTAGAAAGTATGCCAAATCGTTTATCGGAGGTGTTAAAAATGAAAGGGATGCCTACCAGATACTGACATTTCTGTTCGTTGCTTTTCAAGCGTGTTTTCCTGTTTCTCCTTCCATGTGTCCGAATAATTTTGTTTAACCCACAAAAAATGTTTGTTTTGTTTAATGAAAATATTTTACTAGTATATTATATTAAACATAATTGAAGATAATTAACAGTGTGCTCATATTGAGTTTTATTTGTTAAATAAATATTAAACATTTATCATCGTATTATATCACGACTACGTCAGTAAATATTCAGAAATCTTATCTGTCCGAAAAATTATGTGACTCACCGTATGTGTGCAAGTGTAACTCGGATGAGTATCACAAATGTTGCTGATTTTGTAAATATTAACTTCAAAATATTTAATAGTGTTGTGCAGTGTCAGTGTTTACAGGATTGATTACATATTACCTCGTTAGTGTGTTACTGTGCCATAAACCTTTTAAATAGGTCAATACTGATGGAACAATAACCTTATAATTGTGTCACGTAGTGTGTGTTTACATATTTTATGCATGGACAATCATAACGTCACCGTGTGTGACGTAAGACTCTCAATCATTGCATACATGAGTCCGCATAACAAACTCACATGTCAGTGTTCACGTTTCATACGCTGACAAGTATTGGTTATTAATTTTGTTTATTTATTGTTTATTTTTCTCCATTCCTTTTCCTTTTTCAAGAACAATGTTACTCAAATTTTATATTTTCGGTTATGGTATGTTAATTCAATAATTTTGGGACTATATTTTATAATAAAAAAAATCTCTACATAGAAAGGATCTATATGGAATACAACTTTAAATCTTTCATATTTAAGTAAAAATCAAAAGATTTTCCTTAGGGGGTAGGGGAGTGTATCGTACCCAAGGTATTGGGTAAGGTATAAAGTCTTAGCATAGTAGGTAGCAGAGATAGGAATGCTGAATAAGTAATCAGACAAAGGTCGGGTGATTGACTTGGAAGGCGTATGTGGCATGAGATTTGGAAGGAAGAGAGAATGAGCAGTTGGCGAAAATACGAGAGAGAGTAAGGTCTGCGGATTGTGAGAGAGAAGTAAAGTGGAGAACGATTCTTGGACGATGGTGTGTGATTGGATCGATGTCTGACAGTTAGGTCAGACAAGTGACATTTGAGAGGACAAGTGTAGGAACAATCTTCATCTATTTGTAAGGCAAGTAATATCCTTTCATTAACCAATCCATATCGGTTCAGTCATGGAGAGTATAAAACCCACATCTAAACTAAGTTAATTTCTATCGCCATTCCTTTAAAAAGTAACCTCTTGCATTTATCACATTTAGGCCAAGCGAGTGATAACCATCTGAGAGATGAATGAGAAATAACTACATCACCCCATTCAATCTAGAGGTTCTTGGTTCGATCCCAAACGCAGCATGGGAGTTGCGTTACGATACGCTCGAGGGTGGGAGACCCGAATGAGTACGCGCGAGAGACAATCTTTTTATGCCGTAGTTTGGTTCTGATTTTATTATATTTTATTTTTGTTGATAGGGGGATATAATTTTCTTGGATTTAATATTATTCGCCCACCATATTATGACGAATCCATAAATATACATTACGAGGGTGGCCTATTTGGCAAAATGAAAATTTAAAACCCCATGCTCTCACTGGTTTCGTTGAATCCCTCTGTCGTTTAGCAAACTCTGCCCCACGCCCCTTAATCCTAAATGCATGAGAAATGTGTGTGCTCATGATGACGTCATTCATATCCTGATGAGCTCTAGGAGGGTAACACCTACGCCAGTTTTCATAAATGATTTGTATGTTCAATGCGAAAGCCTGACATCACGTCATTCTTGGTCTCCTTCTGCATATTTCCATCGTACCGTCACAGTCAAATGAAGTTTAGACACAACCAGTAAGGTTATGCAACTATGGATACTGAAACTGAAAGCATATCCTTGCAATCATGCAACCAGAAACACACCGAAGATTGGGGAATGTCATACCTTGTCAGGATATTTCTCCCATCAGCACAATCACAAAATTGAGAAGGAATATAGGATCTCTCCTTCATCAATTTAGCTTTGCACAAGGTACTTTATTGTGCTTGCCTTACGCTACTTTCCTCCTTAATTACCGGGCATATTATATACTTAAGAATAAAGATGAGAGAAAATTGAAATAAAGCATTCTGTTGTCACGCATTAATAATGATAAAAATAATAACAACGACTCTACGCTAACTAACCTACCTAACCGAATAACGGTATCGCCTCGCCAACAAGAACCCCCGGGTTGGATCCCGGTGGAGTCTATTACGACAATCCATCCGCTGCCTATACTCTGTTCCAGGAATCTATGGGGCGAGGCAACGGAAGCAACTTATTGCCATCACGTTCGAGGGAACGAGATTGCGTTGAGGAGGGGATGAGACCGCAGCTACCAGCGTTTGCAGTAGCGCGTACTGCTTCGCCCACTCGCTTCCTCTTCTTCTCTACCGCTATGAACCGCCTTACACCAGAGATTCCCGGGTAGAGTATAGTGAAAGTTCACAAATCATTTCTTGCTTAAGGGGGATATATTTCTCTGACCAGTTATATCCAATAAAAGAGCAAGTCGGTTATTCTACAAAGATATTAACTGCATCCACCCCACATATTGATTGATTGATTGATTTGGTGTTTTAAGTCTACTTTATACACAATAAGGCTAATCGGGACTGGACCTACAGTTTAAAGTGGTATCCAAACCACTATGTGCCTCCATCGGGTATCGAACCCGGGACCCCTTGATTACAAGGTGACGACGCTACCACTGCGCCATCGGGGAGACCCTCCCACACATTACAACCTGACAAGAAACAGTAAAAAAACATAAGAAGAAAAGTTAAATCTATGATCTGTGTATTACATTGTTACAGATTCACAAGAATCTATCTATGGAATAATGAACCAGAAATTGAAGATTCAAGTTCAGAGTAGAGACTACAGTTTTTTTTTATTATTTGCATCTCAAATAATTATTGCTATTTTTCTTATTCTACAGTCTGTCCCGGCTAACTCTTGAGCAAGCGAACGAAATCAAGTCTCTGCGCAAGTCAAGTGAGACGGCTCCACCAATGAACACTTGAGAGACTTACTTTCCTTTGCTCGCCCCAGAGGTTCCTGGGTATGAGTATAAGTCGGGTACATTTCTTGATCAGAGTGGAACTGGATGGTTTAGAAGAAGAATCAAGGTTTGTGCAAAGCGTTTCCGCAAACTTGAATCATAAGCTAAGAATTCACTTAGCAATGCTTGAGTGTTTGCTCCCAGCTCTTTCCACGTTAAAACTTAGGAGGTAACTCCTCCTTCCCTCCCACCAGCACCCTTTCACATCGTCCGTACTTCATGGTATTACAAGTTAAGCACCAGCTCTCGGAGGTCGACAACGAGAGCGGAGAATTTCGAAAGAGGTGAAGTTGACGGAGAAATCCTGCAAGCACTTTCCTCGTTTTCCCCCAGAGACCGATGGATTCTTAAGCTTTCTGCATTCGTGTACATCTTCTCGCAGAAAGCTGTTAGCATTTGTAGTCGAACACAAACAAACTTAAAGTAAATAGTTTAGATTACGTTGTGAACGAAATGTAATCCTCCACCAGCAATTTAGTTTCGTTCCTTTACGCAACGAAAATGTATAAACAACGATTTCATGAGGAACAAACGACTGTTTGTAAACACAGATGAAACGAAACTTCTATTTCGATCGTATTTACGTGCAATCAAAAGCAAGGTGGAATTTACACAGATACTTCTGTAGCTCATGATAGAGTTCCTACCTGGTACAATGAGATCCACTAGTAGTGCTCGGCAAATTGTGCATGTTTCGTTAATTTTTCTCTTACATCCTGTGATTTTAAGCGATAGATGTTAATGTATTCTGATGCAGAAGTTGTCAACAGCTTGTTTTCAGTTTTCCTTTTTTATTCTTGAAGCTCTTTTTGGGTCAAATAAAGTGCACGAACGTGGTGATGGACAATTTGCTCTGTAGTACTCATGGATTCCACTGTATAGTGCTGGTCCCCAAAGCGACCTCTTCCGAAAGATCAGTTTTCCCCTTAACAACCACATGTCAGGTCCACGTGGAGTGCAATAAATCGTCCCCTGAAACCTTTCCCACCAATAGCGTCCCTCCAAGAAATGACAGCTCTCGTCAAGTCCACGTGGAGTAAATCAGATGTTGCCAATTCAGTTTCTTTAGAGATTTCTAAACGCGAGGTGTCGGTTCTCTATGTTTGCTAGGTTGTGTTATTGTGTTTTGCTATTTTTATGCAATATAAAGACCTTGGGAGTAAAACGTCACAGTGAATGAATGGATGTCTAAACACTGCAGGTAAAAGTGACAGCAGCGCTTTGCCCAAAAACAGGTGGTGGCTCGAAACCAGATACGGGTCCGGTCGGCTTCCTCTGGGGTTATGTCAAAGATGCTGAACTGGTGATACGTTCAAGACTAGAACTTTACCTTGTTGCCAAACATATGACAACTGGCACCACTACTCCTGCAAGAGTCCTCATGAAGGACACGCTTGACGTGTTCAAGCATTTGAGCTATGCGTACACGATCAAATGATACACGAACAACGCACTGAATTCAACGCTTAAAGGAAGTGACGTCACAACACACGTCATGTTGATTCTCGCATTCTTTGTTACCGTCCTCGAATTTCTAATTAGGAACTGTTCTAAATAAAGCCTTTCATCACCGACTCTCTACCAATCAGAGCACAAGTTACAGAACTTTTTTTAATAATTAGCATTTATTGTCCTCTTTGTAATTAAAAGCAGGGTCGGATTAAGGTGGGTGCTATTGATGCTGCAGCATTAGGCCCATTCCTAAAATAGGCCCAGATGAAAACAGACGAGAATTTTCCGAAAGCTGAACACTTTTTTTTTTTTTCTATATTAACCTGAAAATAAATCTTAGAATGAAATTTGGAGCCCCAATTTTGGACACAGCGTTACTTATTATACAGTTACTATTTTTCTTTGCGCTGTGACGTAACTATAACGTCGTTGTGTTTATTGTTCACCGAAGATTTCAAGCATCAGGACCAATTTCGTCTTAATCCGGCCCTGATTATATGTCAAAATAATGAACGAACTTAAATTATCTTACGTCATTAAACTCAACATTGGGCACAGAGTGGCAGATCTGGTGTAAATGTAAGCTTCAATTGTTTTAACGAATTTCAACTTCTTGCAGCAGTTTTAACGGTTAGTCAGTAAAAAGTTTGCTTTGGAATGATGGTGATGTGGTTGTGCAGTCTTATCGAAATTTACACTTAATATAATTTATTTGAATATCAGAAGTATTGTTTTTTTATTAGTATTATAAATTCGTGCCTATGGTATCATCATGTTTTGCGACGTTGGATTGGTTTGTATCAGTCTCTGTCTGTCTTTTATATAGGTGGTTCCAAACAATTGGCCCACGACCAAAAATGACCACTTACTTGGGAATAATTAAAATTGCGATAAAACGGAGCTCACTATTGTGTTTGTCGTCAAATTCTAGCCGATTTTGGTTAAAATATTAATATATGCAATTTGATGTATTTTGCAGTTAGCAACCTGTTTATTTTATGTAAGGTAACTTACCGTAATAAGGCCCGGACCACAATAAAACCCACTGTCTGTTTCTCTGAAACTATGAAGAGCGACTACCAGATGGCAACATTGTATGAAAGCCAAAAGTACTCGAGGAAGAACATTACCCATAATTCCCGCGTAGTATGAGTCGTCGCGGAACTGGAGCAGTACGAAGTTTTGTTGCTGTTGCAAAAAAGTGAGATATAACTTTCAAACCACATATTTCGTCTTATATATGTTCATGTATTATAGACAGTAGGATAATACTTGGTCTGCATGTAACACTAAAAGTGTCCATTACAACAACAAAGTGTTTGTACTTTTATTGTACTGAGCTGTAATATTACGAAACGGCATGTCGTGCCATGGTACACAACAAGGCCCAAGAGCTTGTGTGGTATGCGGGACATGGTGTCATGAGGAGTGTGCTGGGATACTACCTCAGGACGTGGACATTTTCACTTGTCCTCGCTGCTAGATGGACTGAAGATGAATTGTAAGCTGAGACTTTTATTTCGTGAGTGGTTAATAATCTGATGAATCTGGTCTTATTGCATTTTTGTGCTTTGAAGCATAGTTTTGTAACAATTTACCATCGAACTATGAATGTTGCTACACGGGCCTTATTGTGAAATAGGGTACACAATAAGGCCCATTGCAAACATTTCTTCGTCACATTTTATTTTGTATTTTGAGGAATTTTACAACTGCTATATATTGATAGTCTGTAACCAACATAATAAAATTCCATGTTCTGTAACAATAATTGTCGATTTTTCTAAATTGACAGTTTCAAAGGCAACATTTTTTAGGTGGGCCTTATTGCGGTAACTTACCTTATAATCATTATTGGCAACAATGGGAAAAATATTTAAGTTTTCTGACATTTTTTATTTGATTCTGTACACTTTGATTGGCTTACGGAAAAAAATCATGCTGCGAAAGTTGCATGCTGAAATAAATTATTATAATTATTTTTTTTAATGTACGACACTCCTGGAACGGAGAGTCAGGAGCGACACATATAAGCAAATCCTGAAAACTTTTGACCTCCTGTAACTGTAAAAGTATAAGGCCCAGAGAAGAAAAAAGAATTATATGGTTTCTTGCCAAGGTCAAAGCTAAAAAGCTTCAGATCTTCATTGGTTTAATTGACATGGAATGACCCTGTCAAATTCACTATGCTCACTTTTAAGAATTTTTTGTGTGTTTTAGATGAATTAATTTTCGTCAGATATTTTGAACGAACGAAGTAAATAAAACCGGCGAGGGGTAGCTAGGAAACCTCTCAAGATGATCTCCTCTTCTCCGAGGATAGAAGACCTCTTCGAGAAACTCACGGACGGATGAAAAGATCAATTGTGATATATTTCTCACGTCAAACCACCTACAAATCAATATTAAAACTTTTTTTACTAGGAAAAGGTAGAAAACTACCGAACTTGGATGCGATCAAAGTTACGATTCACTAAGGAAAGTTTGATCACAACGATATCCCATACCTTCCCAATTTCTTCAGCAATAAAAGTTTAATTTCTGGGGAACTACTTTTCATACTACTACGGTATGCGCCAAAATATACAGTACTGAAACTCGCGCATCTCGAACTCGTAGTTGCGTTTGTCGACGGGGCATAGCTCCAGCTGCACGTGTTCGCAGTAGTGAAAAGGAAGTTGTGTTGTGCAGTTGTTGTTGGAAATGGGTCTCTCGACGGAGGATAAAGTTTTCATAGTTGAGCATTATTTCCGCTCATACGGAAGCGGTCGTGAAGGTGGACCGAGTTTGAAAAAGGTGACTGGTCTATATGCAACCCAAATAACAATCGTCCACTCCACATGCCCTAACCTAACCTTAGGTTTCCTGGCAGTTATGCAACCCAAAAGCCACGATTGTTATTTGGGTTGCATATAGACCAGTCACTATATTGTAACATGTCTTATGCTTTTGTTCATCTTTTCATTTCAGTACTGTATATTTTGGCGCATACTGTACTTCTCTCATTATGTTATCTGTAAATAGTGAGCAAAAATTGTATATCTGTGAAGAAATAAGTGCAATTCAATTGTAAAAATGGAATGCTTTACATTAGCAGCGGCGTCTGATTTTCTGTAGTTACCACTGGACGCCTTTGAAATACCGAGCTAGATGTATACAAAAACATCTGTTTATATTTTCGTACCTATAAGGTTTATTAAATTTATTTTTCCAACATTGTACACAGTAGCTCAAACAATTTTATGCAGGTTGGTACAGTTCAATGTGGGCACCGTTTGTAGCACGACAGATATCTAACAGGTACTCAAGCTGGAGCCACGTGTTGATAAGCATGTCAGGTGTTATGGCCTCAACTGCGTCATAGATCCGTCGTCAAATCAGACAGATCTGGAACTTTCGTCCTGTACACAACGCCCTTGATACACCCCCATACAAAGAAGTCCAGCGGCGTCAGATCTGGAGATCGAGGAGGCCAGGCAGTGGGGCCTCCTCTTCCTATCCAACGCCCAGGAAAATTCTCATTGAGAAATGTGGTAACATCCCTGTGAACACGTGTTACTGATTTGAACTCTGCTAACCATAGCACACACTGCACCTTTCGATGTGGCGTCTGTCAGGCGTACGCTGCTAGACTTGCCAGAGCGCGTCACATTGAACATTTGTGCGCATGCGCGATCTATACGACTCGGTTCTGACCTTCAAATGGTGACGATCAATTCTCGGGGAGATTTTCTATCGATTGAGCATTTACCCAGCAATATAAATTGTATAGTTCTTTCTTTATAAGCATATATTTTTATATACCTCTAGCCTGGACACCCTGTATTTGGATTTGTTACATCTTCAAATGAAAATGCATTTTGAATTCATATTGTTTTTACCTGATTCAAACTAGGATTTTTCACACAATAATAAAAAAATCTGTATTGATTGATTGATGGATTTCTTTAATTTTATTTCGCTTTTCTGCTACTTTTGGCTAATCGCGAAGATTAGAATGAATAGGTATCCACTCCAAATCACATCCATATATTCTACATATCCGTTGGATGTGCATTAGAAATCCTTTTGGATATGCATTTCTGAATATTCGTTGGAGTCCCTTGGATATCTATTAGATGTTCAGTTTCGAATATTCATTTCTAGATATTCATCGGGCAAACATTGGATGTCTAGCTTTGGATATCAATTTTGTAGAGTTTGATTAGGCATCTATTAAATGTATAGTTTTGGATATCGAATTCTGGATATTCATTGGTCGTCCATCGGATATCCAGTTTTCGATAACGATATCGTGGTGCCGTGCGTGCAAATTGATCGAGACTCTATTGTTTGTGTCAAGTAATAGCTGGCATATATAAACTATGCCATGAAAGTTGCAGCTTAAGGTAATGTCTATGTAACAATATTTCGGGCAGTTAAGGGAGTTAGCGAATAACAGTATTATTCAGCATAATACTTTGATTTTTTTCGTTTCGTAAGCGTATGAAAGTTTGTAATACACCCGTGGCTTCAGGAAATGCTTGTAGATGTAAGGAGAACTAACTCCTCAAGCGGATCTGTCGAAAGTAGTTCCTTTTCCCGTGCAATAGGACGGCAACATCGGTCATAGCGCACCAGCAAATTTTCTCCGGCCTCTGTGAAAATGCGCCAACGAAATGCCACGTTATACTGCAAACTTTTCCCATGATACACAAACATTTGATTCTTATCGTGTACTGCTGAGCACCTCTATTTCATGCAGCGCCCTCTGTTAAGTACCGTAATGGCTGCTGTGGCCTTATCTCCCAGTGCGTGGGCTCGCAGTAAAATTTACGATAAATGGTCCACATTGCATTGCACGCTTGCAAAATGGGAGAGATTTCATTCCTGAGTTGCCGGGAAATGTATACACGCACGAGACAAATACGCAGGAAATCACAGTCGCGGATTAATTGCGAATGATTAGGATCAGACGGCTAAATGGGAAAATTGACGATAGATGGCACTGAATGTCGATACACGTTGTGCTACTTGAAGATGCGTTGACAAATGGAGCCTGATAATGTTACATGTTTGATAAAAGACATATTGACTTACGGGACAAAATAATCGCATGTCTTCTTTCATTCCTTGGAGTTTTAAGTCAAATATACGAGAGGCAGTTAATAAGTTGTTAGGTAAGTATGAAAGGGCTCTCGCTTTTCGTAGGAGCGGCTCTGCGTCTACTTCCGTGCCAAAGTGGTTAACAATGCGCGCTACGACGCCATATAGCCTGTCCCAACTATCTCTGAAGTAAGGTTGCGCATAATGGCAGAGAAGGGAAGGGAAATCGAGTGAGCAGAGCGAAGCAGCACACGCTGCTCGAAAGGTAGTAACTGCAATCGCTTCCCCCCCTCACGGAATACCGTACTCTCGCGCGTGTTCATTGGTGGAGCCGTCTCGCGTCACTACTTGCGCAGAGACTTGTTTTCTTTCGCTTGCTTCAGACATAGCCGGTACAGGGTATAGGTCCTGGGTTCGAATCCCGACTTGAGAGCAAGGGTGCTCTTTGTGAGTGCCCCTTCCTCAATTTCATGTAATTACTCATCCTAATCTTCGCGATTAGTCAGAAGTGGTAGAAAAAGCGAAGTAAAATCAACCAAATCAATTAATCAACAAACGAAAGAACCAATCAAAATTATTTATTACTCATTGATTTAGTAATGTGTAGATCTTTGGGACTATAACGAGTTGCGCAAGTGTAACATGAGTTAGTTTCTTATATATTGAAAAGGGCCTCCACGATAGCGCAGTGGGAGCGTCGTCACCTTGTAATCAAAGGGTCCCGGGTTCGATACCCGGTGGAGGCACATAGTGGTTCGGATCCCACTTTAAACTGTAGGTCCAGTCCCGATTAGCCTTACTGTGTATAAAGTGGACTTAAAACACCAAATCAATCAATCAATCAATTATATATTGAAAAGTATAGAAATAGCGATACTTGATTTGTTCCATTGTTTGTATTTTGTAATAGTAGAGCTTTGAGTTCACTGAATTTTATCAGTGTGTGTCGAACAGTTTCTGAGTAATCAATAGATATTTATTATATCTGATTATTGACTAGAGAAACAAATGGAAATGAACAAGAATATCGTATCAAGTGGTATAATTCAGTGCCTTCAATTCAATAAATTTCATGTTTATAGCTTTTAGAAATTCCGAGTACCTTACAACTACAGCTGTATACAGTCACAGACGGGCAAATATATGAGTTTATCACAGTAAACTGGCATTTCTTCGATTCAGACTCAGGAAGTCTTAGATCTTTGTATCATTAATAGCGTATGCACTTATTATGTTAGTGGAGTCAAAATGCAATTTGATACATAAATCTTATGCATCTTTCATCTGTAACATTTTTTTTTGTATACAATGGTTGAAATTCAAGACGGATATATTGCAAATCTAAATTAGTAACTGTGTCACAGCATTCTACATGTAATAAAATAGTGCCAAATCGGTATAATATGTCTATGCGATGATTCTTTCTGTAAGATATTTACTTTTCCTGTCCTGTAAATGCAATTGTTAAACTAGTTTATCTTTATCAATGATTCTCGTATCAAGCTCTTATCCTACATTTCATTGGTGTTTTAAGGTCCAATAGTTTCTTAAACGTTTCGAACAAACATGGTCAC